>NC_064540.1:10157690-10757690 GCF_023856365.1 Brienomyrus brachyistius | reverse complement strand
CAACTGCAAAATAGTACCGCATGTCCTCTTTTCTAGATGCTTTACAATGAATATTATAATATTATCTTTCTGGGGGACCCAATAACTGACGGAGAATCAGTGTCAAGACACAATAATGAATATTACCCTTCAAATGCAGGGATAATATTTAGATTTCAAGATGCCATTGTATACACTTTCAAGGCCTTCATTATGAGAAGCAACAAATATGGGACCTCCAGTGTGTTTGAGTGATGAGGGGTGTGTTTGTTTCTTGGAAGACCCCGTTTTCTTATCCATAAAGAAAAAGGTGATTTGCATTTTCAGACATCTATATTTTTTACTTGATCCACAGCACATTACCCATTAAAAAATTAAAGACTTTAATAATCCCTGATTAGGAGTCTTTAGTAAATTCAACATGATGCTTTTGTAGCTCCCTCTCAGCACTGGGGTCCTTCTAGGTCTTGTAATCCTCTTTGAGGATTCCATCATTCCATATCAACTTATGGTTCATGACTATTTGATTTCTAACATCCATGGATAGTCCTTTTGTCTTAATATTTCCAGGTTGGAGAACAATTACAGCCATTATGTCACTGACGAACTACAGTACATGTGAATGTGAATATTTACTTAAGTGAAATACAAATCCGATGCTTCTAATGAAAATCAGTTGGATTCTTGTGAATTTTGCACATGGAATTTTGGTTTTCTATACAAACTGCTAAGCTTCATAGTACTTTTTATTATTTGACTAAAAGGGAGGATGGAATGTTGGCTTAATGCATCCAAAGATAGAAATTTGAATCTCTCTGAAGTTCTTTTTGTGTTCCATGGATTTTCCTCCCAGAGTCTGAAAATGTGCAGTTAGTTTATTTGCAGTTTCTCAGTTGTTTGTTGTATGTGTTTGTGTGTATGTTCCCTGTGATGGACTGGCATCCTGTCCGTGAGGTCCTGGTGTTGTGCCCTGTGCTGCCTGGGATAGTCTCCGATTTCACCTTCACCCTGCACTGGATAAGCAGTTGGAAGAATTATAGTTGATAAAAACAAGAAAACCATAATTTTCTCTTTGTTTTTAAAGACATGATTATATTGCTGCATATAACTCCTGAATCTACCTAGAAGCTATACTTTGTTGAAGAATTGAAGTCAGACTTGTGGCTATTTGGAGGTCAGCATAACAGCCACCTCGGGTAGCGGAAAAAAATAGACAAGCTGCAAAAGATATGCTTCAAAGTAATGAATTTCATTCAGACAAGGGTGACGTTTATTTCAATTGTGTGTGTGTGTGTGTGTGTGTGTGCACCTCTGCACAGTAATGTGAAAACTTTGATGTGAGGAATTAAAAAAAAAAACAGCTCTTTTTTGGGGTAATTCTGCAGTTCTGCTTTTCATACGTTGAAATTTATTTTGTGATTGTGGCCTGGGGCTTATAAGACAGTGGATAAAAATCAGTTACAGGATAAGCTAGTTGAATTATTTATGTCTGTTTTTGAATAAACCTGTCAGTATATATTAACATCATTGCAATATATAACAATTTTTGTGTTTTACGTGGATTCCTTTCAAAAAATGACAATTGGTGTCATTTTTTTAAATGACACACTGTAAAGGAAGGATATATTTAACCATAGCTTGTAGGCCATTGCATATTGTCGGTCAAGTCTTTTTGGTCGCAGCTTGAAATCAGCGTTGCCACAGCAACCGGCAAAGAAGAATCAGTGCGGATACTGATGCTAGCGCATTGAGAGGGATGCAGCCCGGAGATGGGACTTCATGATCGGCAGTGACTCACCAACTATAAGCAACAGAAATCCGATGAGGGGAAATTAACCTGGGCGATGTCGAATCTTTTCTGAACGATACTGACGGCTCCGGAGCTTTTTCCTTTTTGAAACCAAAGACTATAGGGTAAGTGCCACTGACTGATCTGCACGTCCTTTGCTGGGTACTGGTATTCTGGGCAGTTCCCAACTATCCCCGTATTTCCAGTGCAAATCGCAATTCCATCCAGCAGATCCGTTCGATTACAAAACAATAAAAATATATTTAGATCACGTTAGAAAGATATGTGTATATACACAATAAAATTTGAAATGTTAATTTCGTTTTTAAAGGGAAATTAATTTGAATAATTGCTTGCATCAAAACCCCGCAAATTTAGGTCCCTGCAATCGCGTAAAAGTGGTAGAAAAATGGTATTTACTGCGATGTAACTAATGCAACAGGGAGGACATGTGGGTATTTGTTATAATGAATCGTTAAAATAACAGTATTTATCGATTATCATGCGAACGTGTTTTAACCTACATGCCTGTTACTCGGACCAGCAAAATTTGTGAATTAATTCTGATAGGACATTGCACTGTTTACCAACAAATATGTGATGTGGAGTCCATTTTGAATGGATTATTCAATATATAAGTGTGAATTTGGGAAGTGCAAGTTTAATTTGGGAAAGTGGAATTTTATAACAGCATCTGTTTATATGAGAGCAAATAAAATTTCCGCGTCGAGTGGTCCAGTTCATATTTTGCGGTATTTTGCTAAAATACCTCATTTATATAACGTAAAAAATATCTATGTATCTACGTCAGTTATTTGATGTTTCGATTTTTATTGACTTAAGTTTTATTGGTTTCTCTGGGTCAAAATGCAGTCAGGTGGATGTGATGGGGGTAAGGAGTAGGGTTGTGCATACTGGTGTGGTTGATGGAAGGGTGGATGATCTCGAATGCTGGTCAAGATAGTGTTGAGCTGGCTACGAAGGTATTTTTACATTTTTACCCACAGGGGAAACCAGAAATATTATGTTTGAGATAATTTGACTCCTTTAATTAATGTGCGTATTCATTCATTCATTCATTCATTCATTCATTCGACATCCATCTTTATGCTTCAGTGAAGTTGGCTTAGGGATTTAACTGTGAAGGATGGGTGCCCGAGATTTCAGCAAACCAAGTACTGTGTCATATGTAAACATTTTCCATAGTAAGGAACTACTTTATCACAGATTTTATAAACTTTGATTTATTTTTGTAATTATATTAACTGCCTCAGTTCTGGAGGGTCATAGTTATCTTCCTATTATAGTAACAGCACAAGTTGTTTTAGGTGTGGCATTTGTTTGGGTTTTGATAAAGTGCTTTGATAAACCAAATGTTGTATTCATAATAGTGTGGTATTGTGATTTATTAAGGTACCTATTTTGGCTTTATAGAGTTATTATAGTAATCATCCTGTTTTGTGAGTGATTTCCTGTCTAATCTCATGATGAGCTCTCACATCCACTATTGCCACAGTCTACATACACTGACCTTCTCGCTGATTCTGTGGTCGTCTTACAGTCAACATGAATTAGTAACACTGTTGTATTATTGGATCAACAACTTAGAAGAATTTAATAGTGGTCAATAGGAAAATAATAGATGGTCCATAGTCAGGGGCATGGTGGGGGTAGTTTTCAAGTCAACCGAGACCATTTCAGTCCATTAAATGGAGTTTCCAACATAGGTAATTAATGGTAGCACATAAACTGAATTGAACTTTTTTTTTTGGACAATATTTTATACTCTTTCCTCCAGACTAATGTTAACTAATGTTATCTTTAGACTGAGCTTCAATAAGAAATACTACTTTCGGGGCCTATTAACATGAAGATTTAGGGAAAAGAATTTTAATTAAATAACTTAGGAATCAAACCACTAATACTAGACAACATTTGTGATTACATATATATGGCTACACAGTAAATTGACTTTGAATATTGGGAAGAGACTAGATGCCCTGTAAAATGCCTGGCCTTTTCAGGCAAGATAATGATTTATGTAAATAACTTATAAGCAAGGACACCCACACAAACACTGCTTAACATTTATGTAAATCTGTATTTTGAACAGTGTTGCACTGTTCGTATTTTCATATCCAACAAACGAGGAAAAATATGGCTTTCTTGGAAGGCTTTGATGCTGCGATCAGATATTATCAACCTTGTCCCCTTCTGAATAATAAATATTCAGATACCCTGAACAGCTCAGTGTATCAGAAAAAAAACAATAGATGACATTGTGTCATCTTCCAGCTTTTTTCCCAGGTCAGGTAGATTAATTCATATGCCATTTTCAAAACTACTAGCAATATTTACAATAAGTCACCAATCATTCTGCTCATTTTTAAAATGAAAACCTCTACCTAATTAAATTTTGTCGTTGTCCCTGATTAGGATTTGGGTGAAACGTTAAGCGACTTAAATTATTACCATACAAAACGCTGTTGTCTAAGCTGTAATGACAATTATTTACCATGTTTCATAGTCCAAGATGAAAGTATCTGCTTTCGTAGGCAGCACCTCCAACTGCTGATTGATATTTCAATTAGCCATGGGGCCTGCGTATGCGTTATTGGCCATTCCTTGCTTATACATCCAAGCTTGCTCTGGGGTTTCATTCAAATCAACTACCTTTTTGGCGTTTTTTTTCCCATTCGAATTTGAAGTCTGGTTTAGGCAACGAATGTGATGATGTCACTTTGCACCAGCAGAAGAGGGACTCTAGAAGTGGTTGTTTGTCCTTGGCAGTGGTCTGAGGCACAGATGGTGTTTGCCTGTTTATCTTCTACCATGCTGGCCTCCCTGCCAACTTCTACAGAGTATTGCATGATGCTACGAACAAATACACCAAAATGGGGCCATATACCAAGGGGCAATAACAAAAATAAAAATGGGTTTTATCTGTTCCTTTGGATCATGCTGTAGATATGGAATTCTAGCTGGCAGGAGTAATAGGATCGGCTGCCTGTAACATAAAGATTGCATATGATATGAGAATGTACAGCATTTCTTTTCTTTCTTCTGTAGAATCTATACTTGACTCTGGTTTTCCACCGCTACAATGGTTTCTATGACGATTTAAAGGTTTGTAGGAGGATTTCAGGTTCTGACTTGATTTTTATGTTTATTGTTGGTGTTCCTGTTCAGTTTTCTCCTGAACTCTCATAACATTTCTATCTGATCATTTTGATAACTTAGAGACTTTGTGTTGTAGTTTCCATCCATCCATTCTCTGTAACTGCTTGTCCTATTCAGAGCTGCGTGGGGTCTGGAGCCAATCCCAGAGGCTTTGGGCACGCAAGGCAGGGAAGAACCCAAATTGGGGTGCCAACCCATCACAGGGCACACACACCGTTCACTCAGACATGCACACCTATGGGCAATTTGGGAACTCCAATTAGCCTTAGCATGTTTCTGGACTGTGGCGCAAACTGCAGTACCCAGAGGAAACCCCACAATGACATGGGGAGAACTCTGGCAGAGACACAAAACCCAGGTCCCAGAGGTGTGAGGCAGCAGTGCTGATCACTGCACCACCCTTTGCTGTAGCCTATTTAGAAAAATGACTTCTCTGATCTCTGTACCACCGGTGCACCTTGCACGGCATAACTTTAAATGAGAGTCACAAATCTAGATCACGGCTTCCTGTCATTTGTTATAAGAGGTGTTTTATAGTGGAAATACATTATAACTTACCCCATTGTTCAGTGTTACTATTTAATATTAGATAGCTTTACATCATCAGTAGTCTAGATTTTTTCCCTCTTAATCTGTCTAAACACTTACCGCTTCCCGTCCATCTTCCAGTCACTTGTCTTGGACTCCTTACCAGGCAGCACCTGGATAGGATGCCAGTCCATCAAAGGACACGAACACTAAGGTCAATTTAAGGACCATGTCTTTGGATTTGAATACCATCCCTTTGTGTCCTGCGTGAGGTGTGCATTCCTATACATTCATTGTTGTTCATCATGACTAACTTTAACAATCAAAGATAGTTCAGCTTATTCAAGGTGAACATCCTAAAGGTTATTAATATGACTGCGAGCCTGTTATGGATAAGCATGGGAAATGGACTGATGGGTTTTGAACAACATATGTGTGCTTTTCCTGTAAGGAAAAGGATATGCCTGCTCTACAGTGACACTAAAAAAGATAGAATATAAAATTACAAAACATGTTCAACGTATTACATATTGCGAGGGGGAAAAAAAGCCGTTTCAACTTTAAGGCACATTAATGTTAATTTTAGCTGAACCCCCCCACCCACCCCTGGCTAAGTGGCATCATATCTTTGTATGTTTCTTTTTTCTGTCCACCTTCCTCCCGATCTCCTCGTAATCATTAGAAACAGGAGGGAATGATATGCCTTCGGAAGCCACAGCTATCGAGGGGAGTATTATATAAAGCTAGCCGCTCATCCTCCAGCGATCGGGGCTCTCTATTTATAGACGTGGCGGAGATTTTGTACAGCCTGTGCACAGAGAAGAAGAAAAAGTTGCATAATAGGGGCACATTGAAAACGGAAGTAAGGCTGTGAGATAGTGTGCTGGAAAAGACTCGCGCGCTGCCACACTGACTTCACCCACAGCATCTCTGCTCAGCCATAGGAAGCTGGACGCGTCATATGTGAAATATCATCACATTTCCATCTGGAATCATGATTGCACTTCGTTTACAATAGTGCTACACTGTCTGCACAGCATTTTGTTCATTAATTTCGTTGTAAATGTATTATATTTCATTTTATTACAGATTTCCGTTTACATATTTATTGTCTGTTTTTTCTTACATTTTCCTTTGGTATATTTATTTCTTTTTCTGTGCTTCTGGACAGAGAAATTTCCTCTCTGGAATCATTAAAGTTGTATCCCATCTTTAAGGTGATTACTTTCCTTCCTGTTATGGAAATGTAGACAGCGTTCTTCAGTATAAATATTTATGTCGGATAATCGGACTTTCTTTACTGTACGATGGAGACTGAATAAATAAATGTAATTGTTGTCAGACTAAAAAAAGCTGTTTCCCCGTTCTATATGCATATCTAAAAGTTTTAATCACTATTAAACCAGGGCAGTCAAAATAATGTTGAATCACGTGGATTGATGCATAGAAGAAAACTTCCTCTACGTGAAGCTCCAGTAAAGTAATACAGCGTAGTTATGATATACATCAGATGTATATAAAAAATTGATTTAAAAATCGTATTTAGAGTATTGCTACTTTGCTATTCAGGTTTAATTATCATGAATGGACACTGGTTTTGTGTAACTTGGTGCGTTTCTCTCGTTTTAATGCAGAAAAGGGGCCAGCTCGTTCCCTGCCATCTGCGGACGCTGTTGTAGCTTTTTGGTCCTCAGAGCGACTGCAATTCATCAGGAAATACGCTGCCAGAAACTGGCCCTTCAGCTGGAGCACGAGCCTTGTGGAAGTGTTCAGAATGAAGGAAGAAGTCTTCATATCCCAGTAGATGTAAATGGGTGCAGATCTCCAGTTCAAAATACATCTTTGCCTTTCTAGAATTTTGAATCAAACCTAAAGAATTTTTACACGTCTTGTAGACAAACCTTTTTTTATCATATGGAAAGACCTTAAGGTCAATAGTGGCAAATGCCAGTTATGAGTGTGTCAAAGTTTAAGCAACTGACCAAAGCAAGCATGCTGGAGGAAGGTTCCAGGTTTACTGTGGGATGAGTCTCTGTATCTGGGGCAGCAGGCTTTTGGGTAGGAAACCCTCCAGCTTCTGTTCCCGTAACTATTAACACCCCACAGAGAACCGTTCATTTCATTTGCCCTGCAAAAGCAGCGTGTGTACCAGCAACAACTGTGCTTTCAGGTTCATTTGATGAAGACTTGGAAAACCAGGAAAAAAATCTCAAATCAGGGCAAGCTACTTAAACATGCTATTTTTAGTTAGTATAGCTTAGTTTTGAAATGCAACTTCCTACGGTGCTCATGCCATCACTTTGGCTGAAAAATTAAACTGTGCTTTAAAGCTGTGAGCTAAAAACATAAGCATTGCTGAAGCTTGAGATACCTGAGAAAGGACTACTAACGTGGCAAATCAGCAGAGCCCATAGCTTACCTGTTTGCGACTGCCTACCGCAGCCTAGCTGCACCATCAATCGAGATGAGCCAGAAGCTAGATTTGGAGACAGAGGGCACCCAGCCCTTAGTTTACTCGCTTGAGGAGCTTGAGTGCAAGATCTGCTACAACCGCTATGACATCCGAGCACGCAAGCCCAAGGTGCTCAGCTGCCTACACCGCGTTTGCGCCAAATGCCTGAAGAAGATAGTGGAGATGGGCGACTCGTCACCCAGCATCATAAGCTGCCCCTTTTGTCGCCATGAGACTCCCGTGCCTGAGGAGGAAATCTGGCTCCTGCAGGATGACAGCAACATCCTGGCCCTGCTGGCATACCAGGACCGAACCAGGAAGAGCGGTTCCGTAGCCCCTGGTGAGGTAGTGCTGACGCCCAATGGCTTGAGCGAGGGCTGCGCCAGTGGGGACCAGTCACACAGCTCCTCGGACTGCCTGGTGATCACCATCATGGAGGTCCCGGGGGAGTCGCAGTCCTCGGAGACCATGAGCATGCTCAACATGGTGCGCCTCTACCGTCCACCCAGCCTGGACTCGCTGCCCTGCCACCTACCTGTGCAGAAGTGCCGCATGTGGACATCGCACGCCTTCCCTCGCTTCCTGATAGGTGTCCTCTGTCTCATCTACTTCAGCTCCCTCCCCCTGGGCATCTATCTACTGATGATTCAGCAGCTCTCCCTGGGCGTCATCCTCGTCAGCCTGGTGCCCTCCACTCTCGTCCTTTGCGTCTTCTACGGCTTCTGCCAGTGCCTGTGTCACGAAATAATGGAGTCAATTTCCACATAATCCTCCTACACGTGTGTAAATCCGGTAATGTAACTGGCCTTGCTGGAAAGAAATATGTACCATCACTGACTCTCCTTCGCATCCTCCTATCCTGTCCTGGTTCTTCCTTTACCAGTACTAGTAGACAATTTACCTATCTTTGTGGCTGGTTGGCAGGACCCCCTAAAAGATGCATGATTACTTGTGGCCCTTCTGTAATTACTTCTTAAAGTCTCACCCTTCATGCAATCCAGTTGTTATGAAATTTGTTTGTTTGTTTTTTTGTTTGGTGGGATTGAGGTTTCAGTCAAGGTGTATTCTTAGTGAGAAACTAAGACCATATATACATAACTCAGGCTGTATCAAATTGCTGAAATTTGTAGCCAAACACCTCACTAAATAGGCTTCAGATATAACTGTGATCACTTTACTGTGTTACGAATGAAGACTGAAAATGTACATCTACAGCTCCCGTTTCATACAGTGGAAAGTAGCTTAGTAAAATTCCTGTCTGGACTTACAGTAGATCATGCAAAACTCAAGCATACACACACTGACATACACATATACCTGTTCTATTTATTTTTCTTTTAAAGGTTTACTATTGTAAAGTATATGTGACCCAGATGCAACTTTTGGGACTAGATCAGACCAGAAATCCATCAAAACTGTTAACGAGATTTCAATAAATATTCATTACGCATTATGCATTTGTACTCGTTTCCCTGTATATCACCCACCTGTATATTATCATTTCAAAGCATTCTTCTACCCAAACGGTACTCAGAATCAGGGGCTGATTCATGCATAGGTAGGCCATAGCCTAGGCCCCAGGTGTGTTTCCCAAAAGCAGAGTTACTAACTGCATTAGCAACTTCCTGAGTTGGAATCGTGCAACTGAATGGGGTCGACCATATAAGTTACTAACGGAAGCTTTTAGGGAAAACCCAAAATGGCAAAATTGGCAACAGCCGATTGTCCATTCTGATGTTGGCCTAGGGCCCCCAGAGGGGTCAGTCCACCCCTTTTCAGTACAAAGTACAAAGTATGATCATTCAAATTCTGGATACATATGGTCCATTAAAAGATCCCTTTAGTGAAAATTAACCAATGAAAGAAGTTGAAAATGAAGTAGAAGTGTGTGTGTCTATATATATATATATTTATATATATATATATAGAGAGAGAGAGAGAGAGAGAGAGCCACTGAGGTGCTGGAGGCCCACATCATTACCACCTTGAGTCAAGCGTGTCAGCACCTCATTCTCATTGGATATCATCAGCAGGTACATCAGCGCTCCTGCCTTATCTTCTTCCTGTCCCGGGGATTCCCACTAAGTCTATGATATTATTGTTTATGCCTGTGTATAGAACTGCTCCCGTTACTTTGTACACAAGCAGTACTTAAGCTTCCAAACAAAATTATATTTAAATGATTTTCCTGTGGGGTGGCATGGTGGTGCAGTGGTTAGCACTGTTGCCTCACACCTCTGGGACCTGGGTTCGAGTCTCCGCCTGGGTCACATGTGTGTGGAGTTTGCATGTTCTCCCCATGTTGTCGTGGGGTTTCCTCCGGGTACTCCGGTTTCCTCCCACAGTCCAAAAACATGCTGAGGCTAATTGGACTTGCTAAATTGCCCGTAGGTGTGCATGTGTGAGTGCATGGTGTGTGACTGTGCCCTGTGATGCTCTGGCCCCCCATCCTGGGTTGTTCCCTGCCTTGTGCCCATTGCTTCCAGGATAGGTTCCAGATCCCCCGCGACCTAGTAGGATAAGCGGTTTGGAAAATGGATGGAGATATATATATATATGTACACAATTTTTAATCAAAAACCAATGAACAAATTTTATGGAAATTCATTTTCTTGAAATGAATGATATTGATGATGTACTGTGAGACCAGGCACACCCTAGGTATCAGTGCTACAAAATCTGACTGCCCACAATTCAAATAGGCTAATTTTAGTGCTGTTGCTTGGGAGATGAGGCACTTGGGATCTCACCCTGTTGCATCGAAGGTCCTCCTCAGCAACATTTTGCAAGCTTTCAACAAGCCAAAGCAATTACGAATGATGTGCTGAGAGCATTCATCTGCCTTCTACCAGCCTCATTGGACAGAATGCATCTGAATTTCACAAGGCTTCCTAATCTCATAAACCAGCTTGCGTTTGCTCTAAACTGCAAGAGCAATTCATGCGAGTTAAGGGTTTAGCCTTCAAAGTAGTTTGCACCTGCTGTTCCAGGTGTTAGACGCACACACATATTGCACAAAGGAGATGGGTTTCCCTGAGCATCAGCTGTTTGGGCTGGGGTTAATTGAAACATCGAGGCTCTCAGTAGAATGGCACTTACTGATGCAATCTATGGGCGGAGACACTAAAGGAAAAGAGGATTGGATAACACTGGGGAATGAGGTAATTGAATTCGCTGGAGCTGACAGCATCTTTAAGAAACATTCAGTTTGGAGCTTGGGAACGCCATCACAAACAACGCTTCTGGAAGTCATGAGAACGTATTGGACCGTCTAAACAAAGGTAATTTGCTTTTCTTTCTCTCAATTTGTCAAATGCTACTTTTAAAACGCAATGTAAAACTTCAGAATGTACTATGATGTATTATTTGCCAAAGAAATTAAACTCGATATGAAGACAAGAGCATGACAGCATGTAGGCAAAAAATAAAAGACTTTGCATGATTAAATTTGAAATATGTGTGGAACTGTACTTATTTGCCAAAAGTCCTGGAAAGCTGCTGGGGAGAGGTGATACAAGGAATATTTGGTCTGTCTGTAGGAGAAGATGAATCGATGGCGACGGTCCGTGGGAGAGCTCCAGGCCCGGCGACGCCCGCTGCTGGAATGTCAGCGAGCACAGGCAGCTTTCATCAAGGTGACTGCATGTCTCCAGCTGCAGGCCACTTGTCTGGGGAGCAACTCTGACTGCAGCCGCCTGAGAGAGGAGTTGGGTGAAACCAGGGCACTAGCACACAGCCTCTGCACAGGTAATACCTCCAAATATCTGCGTATTCCTCATAAGATGCTAGCGTATAAAACGGGGTGGTTACCTTAGCTAGTCAACATGAACCCTGTGTAATGTCAAATAAGACAGGATAATTCAGAGAACAAAGAACAGTTTCACTATCGCTGCATGGACAGGGCTGCAGAAGAGGCTGACAACACTGTTGACTCAAGGAGAGCTACCGCAGGAGGAAAGGGCAGAAGCAGAACGATTGTGGGTCCTTTTCCTGTCCGGGCTGGAGATCTTCCAGCAGGACTTGCAAAAGGTCATTCTCCTACAAGAGCTCTTCCCCTTAAAGCAGCCCCGTGACCGACTGTCACTAGTCAACACAGGGGGCTCGGGTGACGGGATAGGAGTCACAGGCCGGGTAACCATGTCACAGATGCCCTGGCCAAAGACGCAAGACCAAGACCCCTGTCCGGACCTCAGCACGCAGATCTCCCAGCTGGAGGCCATGGCCCAGGAGATGCTGCGCAAGGTCAACGTACCGTTCTGGTCAGTAGAGGCCACACAGGAAGCTTGGGCAGATAGTGTTGATACAGAGCAAGACGATGAGCCCGTGGAGGAAATGTCAGTGGAGAATGTAGCAGCTGGACCCCAGAGGCTTGGTGGGTGCTGTCACTATCCTGGCTGCCGGGTCCTCTGCTTGCTCAACTGAACACCACGGAGTGTTTCCTCAACCCAGTCCCCCGAGAACCCCACAGAGCACACATTTGTTCCCTTCCATCGTGGTCTCTGAGGACTGGATTGAGAAACACCGCTAGAGGTACAACCACACCCAAGATCGGCATAGTAGGTAAGCATACAGTAAGAGTGCTACTGCAAATGGAGGCGGCTATACAGAATCGAGTCAGATTATACTGGATTATGAAATTTGTACTGCAGAATCATAGGAAGTGTAACAGTGTGTCAAAACTGGAGAAATACTGGGAGTATTATGATGTGCATTAAATACTGACATACAATCTGTGGTAAAGTAGATTTACAAGAGCTTTATTTCAATTTTTCCCATACAAAAATTCACACTGTACACACACACAAAAAAAAGCATAATTTATAGTCACAAGCACAGGGGAAGAGACACTTAAAATTAAGACGACACTAATGATGGTGAATCCCTCAGGTCAATTCTTGTAAGTCGCACGCAGGTGGGCCTTGTAGGCTGAAAAGGCATCACAAAATGGTCTGGTCTAGTTAGAGAACAACTTTATGCAGCCTCCTTTCTCCCCAATGAAAAACCCAAGAATCCTGATGAGGGGTTCAATATTTATAATGAGCAACTTTTACTACAGACAAGATTGTATTAGCAAATACTATGGCATCTACATTACAGTTGAGCCCTGAGATTTGGGTTTCATCCACAAAAAAACCACTAACAGCCACTGATTAGGCAAAAACAATTTCAAGCAGTTTATGACACTCTAGGTTCTGACATACAGAACGTTCAAACATCTCATTGTAATCATTCCATTTTATACCCTTAATTATCTCTAAAAAGCAAATACTTCAGGTTTCTGAAAAATTTTGGCCCAGTTCAAATAAAACTGGAGAATGCATTCTTGCATCCCTCTTCAAAACAGTCAAGCACCATTAACAGGGCTGCCACATAATTAAAATTCAGCACTTAACTTAAACATGCATTCATGAGACGGTATATCAGGCATGGCATTTGGTCCTCTTCAGCACAAAAATCAGCTAAATGGGAACATTGCGAGAAACCAGACCTTTCCAGGAATATAAATGTCATGCAAAAAAAGGGGCACTATTCCAGTTAAAGCATTATGAATAGGGTTCTGCAATGAACTGGCCATAAAAATCCATAAATTGGGGAAGCAATTTTTTATGAGTGGCCAGTACAAACTTAAGGAATTAATAGTTCTTCCCATGATCACTGCTCCTATGATCAGGCTCAGAGTGTCATGTACCTGTTTTTCTCCTTTCATACATTATAGATTTGGTGTAGCACAATTAATGGAGATGCCAAGGGAAAGCTGTAAGGACTCTACAGCTTCCCATTATTGTACACCTCACCTTTAATGCTATAATGCCACAGATATTTTCCATCGGAGAAGATAAATGTAAATTTAAACGTAAATAAATTTCACATGAACTGCGTGTGCCACTTGAGTCATGGCGTTGGGCTCAAACCAAAGGTTTTTGAGATGCCCAAAAACTCCATTCTGAAGGGGGGAAAAACCCAGAAGGTAGTAAATGTGGTCTCTGGGTAAGATTTCAGATTTTTTTTTTTTAAATACACTCCCCAGGAATCAGCACTTGACAAATTTATTCGGCCCCCTATTCCTGGCGCGCCTGTTCAGATGGCAGTGAGAGTTTTGATTCCAGATAGTGTGAAGCAAACACATAGAAGGTCCAGTTGGAGCAGCAGATCCCACCAGTACCATACCTCTCATTGGCAGAATTGCATAATCAAATTTCATGTGGGAGCAAGGTACCCTAATGCACTTTGCACCTAGTTTCAAATGTCTCAACATCTCACATCTACCCTGAAAGCAATCAATTGCCCAAGCCAGTTTTAATATTTGGATTATTCATGCATTCAGAACACACAAAAAAGAGCTTCACATGCATAATGAGACAAGCAACACAAATCCACAAAAACCGAGTGTTATATTTGCGATATAGAGATTCGGTTGGTATTTAAGCAACGTCTATTTTATGATGTTTAAGATTAAGGTCTGTGGGAAACCTGATCGATACACGCTGCATGACTGACTGCACAACACGGCAATAAGACTGACACACATTGCCACCTACCTTCCTGGTTTTCCCAAAGCTCAGCAGCACTTGCGTTCATCGGACTTTCATTATTAGGTTCTGGAAATAAAACAAGACCCAGTTGTTTGAGGGGAGCGACAAATACTTCGAATACCAATACTGAATAATAATCTATCGTCAAAAACCACACCGTCACTCTTACCTCCGAGTAAACTCTGGATGGACAGAAGTATTGACCTGACATCATACAAAGCGGACCACTTTTCTTTCAGGATGTCCAAGCAGATGAAACCCTGCTCATCCACATTGGGGTGGTAACAGGGAGTGATGAACTTCACTCGGGGTGCCTTGTAGGGGTAACCACTGGGAAACTCAAAAGACAACTTATACCTCAAGCCTTCGTAAACCTAAGAAATAGAAATGTACCAGATGTGAGGGTGTATCGTAATGAACAGAATACTGCCGTCAAACAGCTACAGGATTATGAATGCATTTAACAAATCAGTTTAAGTGGAATGGGTGTTATGGTATCTAGCAGTGACAAATCCACAAATCTAAATGGAAAGTACCGTTTTGCAGAAAGACACTGCCAGCAAAGCATGGCATTTGGCACCACTTAAGATATACTCGTGTAAGCTTTCAGTCCTATACTTTGCCAGGGGGGAAAACGAAACACTTACTGTGCCCTGTGCACCATCTATTGTGCCAATCCACTTAAAGAGATTGTCCGACTCGGGAAAAGCGCTAATCCCTTTGTCTCCAGACATCTGTTAAAAAAATTATTAAAATAAACAAAACAGGAAGACATATAATGACAAAATAATGATAACGGATAAAATTCTCACCATCAGTGTCATCAACTCCTGCTGAAGCCTGGAACACAGTGATGTAGTCAGATAAATGCGATCTTAACGATTATATCCTAAATCATGCAACTACCAGATGCCAAACAAATGACAGGTAAAAGATCACAATCACCTTTATCATGTAAGCAAGCATTTGCCGAAAAAGACACCCGATTTAAAACTAAAAGGACACAAAACCACAGCACTACATACACGTTAAAACAGGCAGCTAAACAGAAAATCGCAACGGCCATTATAGCTACTCGCTTATAGCGGTACCCACTTAGCGACAAGGCACTCAAGCACGCTTGTAAACGACCGATCCCCGAACCGGACGGACCGCCCAGCCGCCGGATATATAAGCAGGACCTGCGGCCCGGTAAGAGGACTCACCTCTTTGACACCGAGCCCTTCGCGGCGGCACCCCCGGTCTCGCTGCCCTTCAGAGCCGCGGTGGATGAAGCCGCGGCCGGATCCATGTTCTGGGAGGCCATGATCCACACGATATGGGTCTGTTTGCGAGGATGCTGAAAGCACACCGCGGTTAGACGGAGCCGGTCAGATAGCAAGAGCTAACCGGGGCATCCGGGCTAAACGGAACCGACAAGGGCAAGAAGCCAGTGGGTAAGCGGCAGCCAGCGACCCACTAACCAATCGTGAAGTAACCAAGAGTAGCTAAATAAACCCGCAGCTTTAACTATGCTTCTGAAACAGCGGGCTACCATCAGACTACATACTCATTACTACCAGCTAGCTGCATTAGCTAACGAAATAAACAGTCTGTTAGCAAAAACTGGTGGCGTCGAAAGACAAATCAATGCCGAATAGAGATTACCTAATATTTCTATAAATGACTAGTCAAACACTTGTTAAATGCTACCACTATCACCTTGCTAAGTATTTTTTAAATTGATCCCCTCTACAGTAAACTGGGACTTAAATTGGATAAAATCTGCCAAAACAGGACCGAAATCAAAATGGCAACTAAGAAGTCTACTTTATATCTCGTTAACCAAACATTTTTTATAAAAAAAAAAACGACTTTTATAAGTTGTAATTGTAATATTTAGCGACACATTACCCAGCACCTTCCTCCTTTGCACTTCGGGCGTTGAAACTCTCCCTCTACAAACTCATCCCGCCCCTCAGTTTAAACTTTTCACTTTTAGAACCTTTCCCCGCCCACATTTGTAAATTAGCCAATCGGGTTAGAATATTTGAAAACGAAGCCGCTTCTTAGCCACTGTGTATGCATGACGCACGTTAGCTTAAACTTTAATTTCATTGGACTGGAAAGTGTCGGAAGTGACTCTGACGTTGATTCGGTATCCTGCGTCAAATTAATGTTTGTCCAAACCTGGTATTTCTGTTTCTCTCTCATTTACTGTTTGCAATTTCAGTAAGATGTTCCACCACTCCCTCCACCACATAACATCCAGACCTGTCTTGTTCCATTTTCTGCCAGCTTTATTCAAAAAGTATCGAGAAATAATTCATTTTCACTGCTTCCCTGACAAAATATACTTAATTACGAAATATTAAGTCAGTACCAAGCAAAGTAATTCTTGTCTTTAAAGATGAGTCCAACTTGTAAAGTTACAGTCAAGATTTAAGATTAATTCGTTGGGGAGAAAAAAAAAGTACATGGACATCATAATGATTACCCTCTGCATTATTTGTTCTGCTATTATTGTATGTACTTAACCCTTATGATTATACATATGCCTATACATTTTTATATGTACTTGTTCAGACTGTTAAATTCTGCCTACACAAAAAGTACCAATCTTACTATAGAAAGTGTCTTAGATTTTTTCCCTACTATGTACTATTACAATCATATACCACTCACTCCATCCATCCATCACCACTTACCCAGTGCAGGATCACTCCCTGGATCCGATTTCGAGAACAAGCAAGGTTCATTCATGGCAAATCTGGAGTGGATGCCAGTCCTGCACATCTCTGACACACTTGACACACTATTGGCTGGACAGCAATTCACCTGACCACAAGCATTTGGACTGCAGGAGGAAGCCATGAGAACAGAAAAGGAGCATGCAAACTCCACAAGGAGTTCAGGGTCTGAACTCACAGCTCATCGTATCAGAAATTAATACTGGAGTGAGAACACAAATTCTGTTAATTATAAATAACATCTGTTACCAAAGTTTGCAACAAGAAACACCCATTGAAACAAAATGTTTAATATTTAATTAATACTGCAGGGATTTCAAGGAAGGACATACACATTAAGCATTACGTATGCATTATTCTGCATAGACATTTCAAATGAAACACTCTTCCCCAGTGTAACCAATAATGTAACGATAACGAAAGACCCAACACATACAACTGAAAGAATTCATTAAAAAGGCAGTACATAATCCAGAAGATAGAAAAACAGCATTTCATCGTTTAAATAAACTGTTGTAGAAAAAGAAAAAAAATAAACAGAATAATGATATACTTTTTCCCTCTAATAAAAGCACTATGGACTAGTCAATTAAACAAACAAAAAAACTCATTGGCATTAAGCACAAAGCACATCCCACAGATATACGATGTCAAAACATACAACCTGACTTACAGCAACCAATATACAGTGGTGTTACACCTGCTGTTTAAGATTCATTGAGAATTTGGGGGGCAGAAATTCCAAGTACTACGTACCCTTCCAGTGGATGGACTATTAAACAGTAAGTTTTATTTTATATTCTCAGGCTTAATTCAGGGATCTAGTAAACAAACACATCTGCTGCTCTACAATTTAAAGAACATTAGGAATTATATTATTCATAGTAAGAAATTAACTAGCAGTGCAAGTTTATATAACAATTTATTTCTTTTTTCAAGTGCAGTCTCATATCAACTGGCACCATTTTACACACTTCAGAATACTGAAAGGCAGATGGCCCTTTTAGTGCGTCCTATCTGTGATGAGGTTTCTCACTGTTTGTCCTTTGAGTTGACTTGTCCTGGCCCATTTTCCTGCTTCTCAGTTTTCCCTCTCCTCATCCTGTTGTTCCTACTCTTTCTCTGACCGCTGGGCTTCCATTGCCTTCTGCATCTTCTCGATCATCCACAGCGGGACCATAAAAGGCTTCAGTTCATCCAGTCTCAGCTCAGGGCAATCTCTGCCAATTTAACAAAAAACGATGATGGTCTCACCATTTCCTGACATTTCTGCGACACATCAAGCCTCAGATAAATGGTAGTATTACCTGTAGTCTTCACTCCTTGCAAGATCCTGTACGTCCTCTTCAATTAGAAGGTAGGCCTTTTAAAAGAAGCACTTGACTCAGAGGCAGGCATTACCATGCGACCAAAAAAAAAAAAAAAGAGTTGCATATATTTAAAATACTGTTGCATAAAAAAGGCCAAGAAAATTCACCATTTTTCCACCTGTTGCCCTCATATGTTGCTTTTCTGCCAGCCAATGTTTGTCCTGAGCATCAGCAGCATACTGGAACATAAAAATAAAATGTTATTTCATTGTACCTCACAGAATAAAGCACGTTTCCCCAACGATAGCTTTCTTATCTAGTTATTTTTCACATAGGCCCTGTAAAACACATTTATCCTGGTTTTACTGTACGATATATTTCGCCTCACCTTAAAGAGGTCAGCGTGTTTGATGTAAATTCTTCCTCTGGTGCCACCCATCCCAAGAGCCCTACAATATGGGCTTTAGTAAGTACAATAATAGACACAGGGAGCATAAAACAAGACTGACAAAACACACTGTTAGCAGCATAAGACATGTGCGCACGCACGCACGCGCACACACACACACACACACACACACACACACACACACACACACACACGCCCCTTATCCACAGGGGATATGTTCCAAGACCAGTACAGAGACCTATATATACACACTATTTTATTCCTATACATAGATATTTGTGATAGTTTAATTTATTGATTAGACACTATAAGAGATTAACAACAATACCTAATAATAAAACAAAACAATTATAACAATGGGCTGCAATAAAAGTTACATGAATGCAGTCAAATGTGATACCGATCTGATAACAGAGACATATACTAAGTGCCTACTGGGTAAACGGCGTGGATATCATGGATGGAGGGGTGATTTATGTCCCCGGGCAGGACGGCGTAAGATTTCATTACGTTACTCAAAATGCACAAACTTGAAACTTAGGAATTGTTTTATACTGGGAATTTTCCATTTAATATTTGTGGATTGTGGTTGACTATGGGTAACTGAAACCATGGATAAGGGGGGGATCACAGTACATACACAGTTAAGAGTGAATCTTGGGGTCTGAGCAGAGCCATTCTCCGTGACAACTACAGATAAAATTTACTTTAAAAGTGCCACAGTGTGTCTTGAAATGTGAACAGGTACAGATCTTCAACCATAGAGTGCACCTGCAAATTGGGGAAAGATACTTTTCAAATACTTTTTGAGTTATCATGCTGACAATATGAGGTCTCTGAGCTGGTCTCTTTACTATCATGTTGCAGCACCACGTTAATTTTGGTGTAATTTGTCTCAAAATTTTATCAGGTCCAGATCTTTATCCTTAAACCATGTTGCAAAGGTTAAAAAAATGTCCGTCAAATTCTTTCTGAGATATTGTGCGGGATCAAATGTCAGAAATTACCCCTTTTTTGATGTCACTATGCACCACTGCTTCAGTTTTGGGGCAATCTGTCTCAAAATTTGATCTTCTAGATTGGAACCACATTATAGGGGTGACAAAGTTTAAAAAAGTTACTGTTTTCACAAGACAAAGTGTATTCTACAGCTGCCGTTTCCTTCCTTGGCTGCCACATAGCACTGCTGCTCCCATTTTGGGATAATTTACCTGAAAATGAAACTAGGAGTAGATCTTTATCCATACGTTTTTGTGTAGTAGTAATAAGATCCATCAAATACTTTTTGACATCACATTCACAAGCTGAAATGTTTGATTTTACATTTTACTTTGATTTTGGAGTGATCTGTCTCAAAATTGAATTAGTTCTAGTTTGGCACCCATTTGTCATCATTGCTAAGTCTGAAAAAATCCAACAAGCATTTATTCAGTTATTGTCTTAATGGGATCAAGTGTCAAAAGCACGTCTTTTTGCTATCTATATGTGACGTTGCTTCAATTTTGGGGTGATGAGTCTCAAAATTTAATAATTTCCTTTTCAGCTCCCCTACAAATGAAAAATTTTTCAATTATTGACTCACATACCAAAGTGTCTAGTGGCAGTGGACCAGTGCTAAAACCACATGTATTCCCCAAAGGCTGGGAAATTCAATTATCTGCAATTTGTGCCACAGTAGCCCATCTGTTGGGTTGTACCAGACAGGATAGCCTGCATTAACAAGTGCTGGCTATCTAGCACCCCATCAACAGTTTATGGATTCCCCATCCTCAAACCACTCTCAGCAGCGATTCACCACGACTGACCATGAGGACCCCACGAGTCTTGCGGTTTCAGAGATGCTCTGACCTAATCATCAAGCCATGATCTGGCCCTTATGAAAGTCACTTGGATATTTATTCCTGCCTATTTCTTCTGCATTCAACATGTTGACTACAAGCACCAAATACTAGCTTACTGTCTAATACATCTTGTACCTTGACAGTGTTTATGAGATGGTCAACATTATTCCCTCCATGTGGGGGTGGTCATAATGTTTTGGCTCATCAGTATGCGTGTGTCTGCATGAATGTCTGTATGTATATATAAAGCTCTGTGAGCAAACAAACTCATTGCTCATACTTATTTGCTCTTGATCCCAGGACAAACGTAGTCTTCTCATTCAGCCTGGAGGGATCCCACTGAAATAGAGGTTGTGTAGTGTAACTAGAGCTTCTGAAAAACCAAGGGGTTTAATGACAGAGTAGGACACGAGTTGAGCACCAAAGGGATCCTCATTAAAACTACTCATTAACTTTAGAGCAGATCTTTGATCTGTCACTGTTTTCTGCTCAAATGAAGTTAGAAAAGTTTTATTGTGTCCACTGTACTAACTTGGGAAATTTCATATTTCTGTACGCTAATATTTTTAACATATTAGCCCTATATTACTGTACTGTAGCAGGCATCTTATAGCCTAACATTCCCATGGTGACTATAACCTTATATTAGACGTAGAAGTCTGGCTTTTCCAAGAGTTCATCTTACCTTTGGACCTTCACGCTTTATGGGCTCTGATGTCTTTGGCTTGGGGCTTGAGGAGGAATTAAGAAAAAAAATAGTCCATTAAGGTGTTTTATCTTTCTAATTAAATACCCGCTGAACACGTTATGCATGATCAATATTGGCATTTAATCCTAAGACTTCTTAAAGTATATCAATGCTAAAAGCCATTTTGGTTATGAAATATGTGCTTGTCCACAATAAAGTATCAATCAATGCTTTTATCTATTAAGGCTGTGTCATAAATGCAGCAGTAGATCATTCAAATATAATGCTGTAACAACTACTGCCTTCAAGCCTTGTTGAATTTTATTTTTATTTATTTAGCATACATTTTTATCCAAAGTGATGTATTATAGAGAATGCAGTGTCAGCTAATTTCTGGAGCAACTGGGGATTAAAGACCTTGCTCAGGGGCCCAATGATGACATCACCACCAGCCAGGGGATGAGAACCAGCAACCTGCCTAACCCACAGAGCCAATTCAGCGGAAAGTAAAAAAGACTTTGTACGTACGGGTTTCCAAAGGAAGCCGGTCGATCACAGGAAATTACAAGCCCCGGGGGGCGTCCTTTTCGCTGCAAAAATCAACCCAGGACAAAAATACATTCATGGCAACATTAATAAATTAATAACTATCATAAATAGCCCCATATTATCAGATTCCCCTCAAATGCCATCACTGCCAAGATGTATGCTACCTTTCTTGGGACAGGACTTCCCCTCTGGCTGGAGTCATCTTCCATGTGTCGTGCACGCTTTGTGAATGGAAAGAGACTGAGACATGGCCCACAGTGCAAGCGCAATAACAGCTACTACGCGTAGACAAATGTTAGTTTCACAGATCACTGCTTCCCAACCCAGTTCTCAGAGAACACCGGACAATCCACATTTTTGCTTTCTCTCAGCTCCCAGTGCACCTGTACCAGGAATCTGGTGTTCCTGATTGGCTGGGAGGGAGCAAAAACATGGACTGACCGGGGCTCCCCGAGGACTGGGTTGGGAAACACTGTCATAGATTATTCTAAAGCCTAGTTCACACTTCAATTTTCCGCAGGAGCTTTTGGTCCACGGATGGTCGCGCATGCAAAATCGTGTGCTCATGCTATATTTGACTGTGCATGCAGATGGTCACAGTCAGTGCAAACAGCAGTGATATTCCACCAGACCAGGAGAGGGCAGATGTTTCGCAACAAGCACAAGCAATGTAGTGAACAGTTTTAAAGTTGTTAGTCTAGGCTTGGGTGGTATTAAGGTAACAAGGCTTACCGTACTCTTTTAAAATCCTTATGACACAATTAGCCAGGTCAATTTTATCGCCAAGATATTAAAATTCTGCAATAGTGTTGCTTTTGAAAATACCGGCACAATGTCTGGACAGTATGAAAAACTAGATATGTAGGTAGCTCTGCACCTTCTACAACAATTCCTCTTCTTCTGCTCTTTCTTGGCTGACCTCTGCTCTGTGAAAGTCAGTGCTGCCACCTACAGCAAACACCCGACATGCATGATCTCCGCCGAACATAAAAATCTGGGCTGAACGCTCAAACCAGTCATGACGAAATTCACATCACTGACCCTGTGCATGGACCGAAAGTGCTCACAGAAAACTGAAGTATGACTTGGCTGTAAGAATGGAGCAGCAATTTTTAGATTCCTATCCATACCTTGACCGGAGGTTCAAACACTGGCCGTGAAGTTGTCTTCTCGCCATCAGAAAACAGCTGCTTGGCCTGTGAAGCATGCAGATGAAAGTTCACCAAAGTGGTATCCCAACTGTTTTTCTTTGAAATCATACCGTAAGACAGTGGTTATCAAACTCGGTCCTCAGGACCCACTGCCCTGCTTGTTTTCCAGCTATCCGTGCCCCACACACTGCTGATGACCTGGATCAGGTGTGTTCAGTCAATCAGAAGCTGAAAGACAGCTGGGACTTGTGTGGGGGGCAGGGATAGCAGGAAAACAAGCAGGGCAGTGGGGCCCGAGGACCGAGTTTGAGAACCACTGCCGTAAGAGATCTTCACCCTCTCACCTGCTCCAGGCAGTTTCGGCACACCTCTCTGATCAACTGGTCCGCCTGTACCTCCTCACCAACATTCTCTTTCACATTGCTGGCCGCTTTCTCGAAAAACTGCAGGAGAAACTCTTTGTGTAGGAAGCCAACTTTCACAAAAATAAAAATCCTATTCTTGTGATGATCAATATTTAAAAACCTTTTCGGCAATATCAAAGTGTAATTTTTCAAAAAATATTAGCTTGATTAATTTTTAGCCACTCCCAATAATTTAATTAAATTTGTGCTATTTTATGACTTTTTGAGACACATCACATTTAATCCTAGGCCAGAGCTATTAAAATCAAGGACCTCAATCACTGATTTCACAGTCTTCCTCTACCTGTGAGCCAGGCGTATAGCCTCTAGCCAATCAGAATCTGTAATTATTAAACTAACTACCTGGGAAAACTGAAAACCAGGTCTGGACTTGGAATCGGGGATCAGATTTGAAGAGTCCTGTTCTTGGTGTTTCAGAAAATATTAGGCCAGTTTTTTGGCAATTGGTTCATTTAAAAACCATTTAAAAGTTAGTTGACAAGGCAGATTTCATTGATCTGTTTTGATGGGGGAAAAAAAAATCCAGGCACGACTTACCTTCATGTACTTTCTGAAGACTGCTAAAATGTCTTCATTGAAGTTGGGCTGCAGTACAGTTCGTAAGAGGTCCATGGAAATGACAGGGTCTGTGTAACTACACAATTTGGTAGACAGCTTTAGTGATTACATTTAAGGAGGGAAAATATGCTCTGGTAAATTTTACACTGCAGAAACAGGTTGCAAACAAGGTTTCTAAACTTAAGTTGCATGTTTGAAAGACATTTGAAAACAGACAGCAGTTTCAGAAGTGTATCTGGGATTGTTCCGGATGCAAATATAGTAAACGTAAGATTACAAAAGTGAGGGCCAAGAGCAGAGGCATCTGAGGGACAGGTAAGCCCAGGCAGAATTAGTCGTTTGCATTAGCAGCACATTGTATTTAAATAATGTAAGCAGTAATTTGTTTGGATACAACTGGAAACATGTTTTGTCACTGTGGGACTTTTAAAGGTATATCATTTAAAGCTATACTATAGCTCTTTTGCACCACAACCCAATTTTTACCATGCCAGCACAGTCATGACCCTAGATCAAGTTTAGATTTAAATTAACGCTATGAGCAAGCATGCAATCCACTCTGAAATTTATGCCAATCAATGCCAATTGCACAAATCTGATTGGATGCACCAGTGAATTTTAATTTAAGCATCTGTGGTTTGGATTCTTGGATTGGTTGATTGCTCACTAGTTTTGTGCTAAGCATTTGCAGACCGAAGACCCATTTATATAGGTTAATTCTAGGATTGGGGCTGGGAAATCTGATTGTGGATCAGCATAGGAGCTTGCTGGGTTTAAATTGCTTACATTTCCAACTCTGCCTCGCAACCCTTTCAAAATGTGCCGCGACCCAAATTTGGGTCACGACCCATGGGTTGAGAATCGCTGCCATAGGAAAAGTACTATAATTAAGCATTTTTAGCAAGTGACATGGTGCTTTAAAAATAGCTGAAGCCACATAAAGCAAACTGTACAGTACACTTACACTGCAGGTAACAGAGAAGTGCAGAACACATTATAAATGGATACACAGTCATCCAGTGTTGTTCCAGGATAACTGCATGCTTTTATACCACTATTTGTTTAACCTGTTGTGTTGAGCTGAGTAACCTTGGAAACTTTTAATGCTTATGTCTGGTAAGTGATAGTTATCCAAAAAGAAACAGTTGATCATTTGGGATTTGCTGGACAACTATCCATCCATCCATCCATTTTCCAAAACGCTTATCCTACTGGGTCGCGGGGGGTCCGTAGCCTATCCCGGAATCAATGGACAGGAGGCAGGGAACAACCCAGGATGGGGGGCCAGCCCATCGCAGGACTGCTGGACAACTATCTAACCCTTAAATAATAACCAGTCTTTAGGTGGCGAGTGATGAGGCCTAACAGCAAATCCAAAGGCGGGATGCAGGCTGCGTACCTGACAGTCATCTGCGAGCGTCGACCTCTGCGTTGCACATGCCTGTGTTTGATCATGATGTTCCAGGGATTCTGAAATTCAAAGAACAAGCTATCCAGCAACACTGAGCAAACCCTGGCGCCACTGCCTTCAGAGTAACGGCATCCAAAACAGTAACATTTTATTTATTTGAAAGACTCTTCTATCTGTGTAACTGAGAAAGCAGGGTCAGCCAGTCCATGGTGCATTTGAGGTTAAGGGTCTTGCTGAAAAGAGCCGTAACCCAGAGTGCCTTGCACCACCCTAAGTAGAACATCTATATCAGTTAACTGACAATACAGTTCTCAATGAAAGCCCTGGAACGCTTACTTAACTTTGTAAAAACGTTGCAAATTTATAGGTTTCATAACAAACGTCCATTGACAAGTAATGTCACATACCTTCCACACTGACATTTTCTTTTTAAGTGTCATAATTTTTTTGACCGACTCATTTAATTTTCTTCTTGCTGTTTTGATATTAATTGCAAATGTAGTGACTGGCTCCGAAAAGGTTGCTAAACACAAATGTTTGGTGTTTTCTGTTGTTGCATAGGTGTTAGTAATTAAAAACCACCCACTGAAACTGCTTGTCAATTAACTTCTTTACTCAGAACAGCTCTTTTAGAACTGTAATCTGGGTTTCGATTTATTACTACTTGAAAGAAATATTTTGCTTAAGACTACTGGTTGTTTCTAATGTGGAAATATATCCTGTAAATAAATGAAGTAATCATTTTTGTTATTAAATCAATATGTCAATTTGCAACATTTTTACAGAATTAAGCAAGAGTCCCAAAATTTTATGTGAGCACTATAGGTATATCCAGGATTTTAATCTTTTGCATCCAAAACAAAAATCAACCCCCAAGACCAACAAGCCGGCCAAAATACTTCTACTTCTGCACTTAACCCAACTGCCTGTTCACAAAAATAGTTTGCTGATTAAAAGCCCTATTTAATGTAAACTAAAGCCCTTGCTTTCTCGTAGAGTAGGAACTCCCCACACCCCCAGAGTACCTATATCCACTGCGTACTATAACACAAATTATGTCGCGGCCAGATATAATCATAAACTTTGTATTAATCAACAAACTAACAATAGCCAGGTAGCTTATTTACACTTTTTATCGCAATATATATTTTGATCAGAAGCCGTACATGGTTTAATTGACTTACGTGCTGCTCTGCAACATCTTGCTGAAGCCAGTCTCTTCTTCCCTCACTTCGATGAGCACCCATTAAAGTATTTTATTAATACTATTATTTTTGAATGCGGGCCGGTTATAATAATGAAATAAGCCGATCTCTGTTGTTTCGATATATCTGTATATTTATATCAAACTATGTCCAGCAAGCATTTCCTGAATTGAAATCGCACAGTTTTACGTTAACCGCTAACCACGGACGGCAAAAAATATGCAGTTTTAAAAATTACAGAAGATGCCTATTTTGAGGAATACGGTGTACGATTTTAACATGTTACAAACAACCAGAAAAACAGTTAATAAACAACACAGGATGCTGATCCCCTCTTACGCAAAGCAGTGAATCATCACTTCCGAGAACTGCCTGCTCATGGCGGCCACACTGCCTGCATCGCTTCCGCTATGGCGGCCATGATTATAAGGGCAAAACTTTGAAACAACTAAAAACACACATAACTCGAACAAAAACGCCTCAGTTTATTTTATTTCTGTAGTGTAATTGTTCGACCTGCGAAAAAAACTCAATTAACTCACCCACTGCTCAGGTTACAAATAGGTTATACGCATGCTTTTTTTATTTGTAAAAAAAAAAAAAATAACATTTCCAAACAGACTATTCTTTTCTGTTTTAATGGCTCCAAGGCTGTGACCAGGAACTTGTTTGCCGTCAAGTTTATTGGGACTGTCTGCTCATCTTCTGACTACTTATCCTGGTCACGGTGTCCATTCCAGACAGCACAGGGTACAAGATTGGGCCATGGGTGGATGCCAGTTTACCACAGGTCACACATACAGGGTAATCTTGCACTACTACAGGCAATTTAGAGATGATAATTAGCCTAACTGCATGATTTCAGGTGGTGAGAGGAAACAAACCCATACTATACTGGGGGAAAGTGCAAACTCCACACAGACAGAGTAGTACTCAAACATCTATGTGGAACTGAAATGTTTAGTCATGGATAGGCAAGGAAACATTACCCCCTACACTGAATCAACCACAAGATAGATGCAGAACCTAATATATAAAATGACAATAGTTAGGAAGTTAGTATAAACTGACTACTATGAATTAGAAATTTATATGAAGTACAGCAAATAGAGCATCATAAAAAATCAGGTATGTTACATTCTCTGAATGGAAGAATATTAAGGCAAGCCAGAAGGAAACAAATTATAAAACATTTTGCAACTGAAATGAAAACTTTTGAAAAAAAAGTCAAAGGTAGATATCTGTCAGTGTCCGTGAAATCGCTTGTCTATAGGAGGTGAATGGTTTACATACAGATGCTTCACATTCAGCTGCGAGTTAATTCTGTGTGAAATGAAACCTCATACACTCAGAAAAAAGGGTAAAAATTTGTACCTTTGTAGTCACTTGGGCTGTACCCTCAAAGGTCTGCCAATGTACCCTTAGATGTAAGTGATTGTACCTTTTAAAGCACACAAATGGACTCTGAGGAACATTTCTGTACCATCTCTTGTGCATTAATGCTGTTTGTGCCTTTGGGATGTTCCTCAGAGTCCATTTCTGTACCTTAAAGGGTACAATTACAAGGGTATGACTCCTGAGTTAAGCAAATGTTTGGCCTTTTTTCTGAGTGTCTGCAAGATATCGAACAATAAAGTTAAAGACGAATGTATTTTCGAGACCACTTGCTGTTTGTCCAACTTCACGGATGAGACTTGTGATTGTCTCGGAGGGAGCGTGCAGACCTCACGCGACAGCGGCGGCGGTAAACTGATTTTTTACATATACTAAACTATTTAGTGAAGGAACTATTAAAAAATTGCAAATCTTGCTAAGTTTTGCTTCCAGTGACTGAGTAAAAAATGTTTTAGTGTAACATGTTGATGATTTGAACGTAGGAGACTATCGCGGTCCTTAGCATGGGACGCAGAAGCGCCATGTAGAGCATCGCACATCTTGCAAGTCGAAGGCAGTGGGTCTGTCGCCACACACCGCCACTTTGTGTTTATAGAGTTCGCATGTTCATGCTGTGTATGCGTGGCTTTTCGGTGGATCCTTTGGTCTCCTATCAATATCCAAAACATACAATTTAAGTGATGTAGAGTGTATAAACTGACCGTATGTGTGACTGAGTGTGAATCCTGCTACGGTAGGTTGGTTACTGCCTCGCGCTGTTTATATTTTATGTAAACGATTACCGGACGAAGTCGTCAGATTAATTGGTAGATTACCTCATTAATAAAATCGATAGCAACAGCGTTTAACAATTAAGAGACTACCTTTTAATCATTTAGATTTAGGACGACTTCAACGCCATTTGCGCATGTAGGCTCCATAGCTCAGGGGTTAGAGCACTGGTCTTGTAAACCAGGGGTCGCGAGTTCAAATCTCGCTGGGGCCTTTTTTCATTTTGCTTTCCACAATTTTCAAATCTGGATCTTGTGTGCATAAAATAGAACAAAAGGTTGAAACAATAACTATAAAGCCATGTTTGACGCCACTGGCCTTTATTAATTCTTGCATAGGAATCCAAATAGATGTAACCGGTCTGGATTAAATTCTTCAGGAGTCAAGATAAGCTCTTAAAATGCTTGACTGGCATTGTTTCCACTTCACTTTATTTTATACATCTAGTCTTACTCTTGAAACATGCATACTATGTATGCTAATAATCAATCTATCATCCAACCAATTATCCGAGTCTGGGTCACTGGGCCCATCTTAGGCAGCAGAGAGCTCACATACTCTCAATCCTGGAGGTGAAAGGCAAGAGTGCTACCAAATTAAGAACAATTATTTAATAATGAAGATGCTGAAATGTGATACAAGGTGGTCACAACCCCTCCACAAAAAGAAGAGAGAGAACCAATCATTAGGATTGTTTTAATGGTTGTTTTATGTCAAGATGTTGCTGGCTTATTAATGTGGAAAAGCAGTTACCTTTTATTTTACAATGCACAACCAATCCTTCCTGTAGATAGTAGAAACAAACTGAAACCAATCACATTTCCACTGTCTTATTCAGTATTATTTCAAAACACGTCTATAACAGTACAACACGGTGCCGCCAACTAGATACAAGTCTGTGTAGGGAGATTTGAAATCTGTAATTCGTGTGTACTGAGGAGCATTAACAAAAAATTATCAAAATGCGTAATGTACTGTAGGATGCTATAAATGCCATTTACCGCAAGTCAGCAGATCTGAAAACTGACACACAAACATAAATTAAGGCAGTGTCTGAGAGAGCTAATTTAAATCACTTATTGTAAGCTAATTTTGTTAATGCACATAAGGGTCTATAGGTGACATATTTCACGTGGAGCAAATATGGTCCAACATGTTTTTAATGGTCTAAAGCGAAATAACTGCACAACACTGATAATCTATTGTCGGAGACTGGGTAGAATGGATTAATATGCATATACATATTTCTTTTCACCAGCTCTGCTCGTTGGTTGCACATGGAAAAAAAAAGATATGGCAATTAGATTATCTACAATATAACACCTTAAGGGGAAGTGGACGGTGATAAATAATGGAATCTCAAACCTTAAACTTTATATATACACGTTATCACACATTAAAAAAAGATGAAGACAATATATGATAAAAATTAACATGTACATAGACCCTAAAAACTAAATTTATATGAAGATAAATCTCATATATTTATATTTGTAAGTGAAAAATATCTGATCATGCAAAATAAATCCCAAAGAAAACAACCATATTTTCACCAGAACAAAAAAATTATAAAAATAAACTACAGGGGTATTTTTTGCTGGTTACACCTGTGTATGCTTGCATTCATAAACAATTATACTTTTACACATAGATTTTTTTTTCCACGTAACACTTTGGTTTAAAACATTTTCTATTTCATAAATTGTATAACTCAAAATTTGCTTTTGTAAAATTAACACAAATGTGAAATTCTGGGGGAAAAAAAAAAACAAAACAGTGGAACAGCAAATGTATATTCTACACATTTTGGTAAAACTGTAGCAAAGAGGGGGAAGTTATTCTGTACAGTATCTACAGGACTTTGCTGGTGACAGCGATATACACTGGGAGGACAGCTGTCTGGTGCTTGTAGCTGCAGTGAATGATGCACGGTTGGGATGAGGCCCAGCTCAGACAGGGCACCACGGCACACATACATGAGGAATACAAGCTTATAATCACAATGCCCACCACGATGACGTGTCATTGCAACAGCATTAACAAACGTAAGCCTTTCCCATTGCTTTTTCCCCTCCTTGAAACCGATCCATTTGAATACTAAATGAATTCCAAGTATATTTGCAGACGCCGTTTTAAATCCATTTTTTTTTGCTGCAACTGACACCCCCCCCACACACACACACAAATCAATTATTCTACAATATACCAGGCGAGCCCTGATACGACTCAGTTAATGATTCTAACATTTCAACCGCGGCAAGGTTGCCCATTACAAAATAAATGCCTTCCAAAGAAATGAGTAACACCAAATATTTAAAAATTTACATTCATAATGCTGCCCAGTGATAATCTCGTGCCTTTGTAAACATTTATACAAAATTAAAACAAAAAAGCGTGTAGTACTCAAAGAGAAAAAATTTGCATTTGGTTCTTATGCCATACTATGGGTCATTTACAGTAATCATAAAAGTATGCAAGCTAATCTCCTACTTCAAATAATTAATTGAAAATGGAGATACAATCCATTCTTAATTTAAGGCATATGAGCATTTAACCTTCCATACTTATGAAACCAGCATTTTTTACCTGTTTCCAGAAAAACTAGTTTGGGGTTAAGTAAATGGTGTAAAAACCCAAAGAGAATCCCTGACACAGAGTACTATTACAACCAAAGTTAAGTAGAAACTGTAATTTGCAATTTTGCCAACCCAGGGTACTAGGAAGGCATCATGAAAATGCCAGAGATATGTGGCATTTTAAAGTTTTTTATACATGGGGCCACTCTTAGCTCAGCGTTTCATAATGAAAATCATCTCATTTAGCTGAATTTTGATGAATAACACCAACACAAAGCAAAGGGAAAGGCATTCAGTTTACATCATCTTGCTGTTGTGGGACTTAATGCTTAGTGTAATTTTAAACTGTAACTACAGACACATGAATGTATGGAAAAAATAATAAAAAACAAGCCATCTATTTCAAAACATATCAGCAATGCCAAATGCCTTTGTCTTCTCCCTAATCTAATACGATCTCTCATAAACTGCAAGAGTCTGGGGCCATGTCACTGCAGGTCACACGATTATACTGAACCCTCGAAGAGGCAGTAACATGTCTTTTGCCTTTTCTACTCTACCAAAAAGAGGGAACTTGAGGGGGGTTTTTTAAATAAAAAGAAAAGGAAAACATAGCTGCCTAAAACACGAACCCCCACCATTTCCAATGGCACGTTCACCGTCAGCTCTGGTCCTGAAGAGCGCGGATGTGTGTTTAAATCTGTCAGCTGAAGAGGTTAAAACATCACTGTGCGTGACAATCATTCTCATGAATACATTTTGCAAAAGTTGAATTTGAATAAACGGGCCAAAAATTTGGACATAGAGATTGTATAACTGATCTTTAAGTATGGGAATTTTTTCATTTGACAGAGAAAAACAGGTGAGTAATCCACAAGAAATACCTAATTATGTGAAATAGGGCTGGACAATCCAGGACTGTAGAGAGCTGTGGGATAATGCAGGCTTCTTTTAAATTGGTAACTGGCTTACACCTCCAGAACCCCCCCCCCCCCCCAACTCGAATTACTCTTGAGATCTAAGATTAAGCCAAAACACCAGCATACCCCCAACCCCTGAAAGACCAGGGATTCTCTCCCTCTTGGGTAAAATCTGGATTATTGCTATACAGGACCAGTGTGGGGGGGCCCTGCTGGGGAAAGAAAGCTTAAAAATGGGACGAAGGCAAAAAAGAAGCTGAACAAGATTGCCAACTCACCCCTAACTGGATTCTCTCCCAGCAACCAGGTTTAACTCCCAATTTTTTTGTTTAATCTGACCAGAGAGCACTGTCAGATATCATAGCACTAGTTTAAAAGGCCGATAAACAACTGACAGAATTACCAGATTAATAACGACAATGATAAAAAAATAGCTACTAATACTACTATTATTACTACAATTATAAAAACAACGACGACGACGACAGTAACAACAGGAACGACAACTTAGTTAAACTAATATTAAATAATAGTCCAGGCAAAGAGAGTAAACAGATGCAGGCACCTCGCAATGCCACCCTGTTTGGGTTCAGACCCCAGAACCATCCGACAGCTTCCCTAGCTCGCCTAAGCTCAGAACACTCCCTCTGCCCGTGTGTGGCCTAGACGCTCCCAGTGTCCGGGGTGGTTTTCTCCGTTTGGCTGGAACTGTCCTGACTTCCTGGGGAGTCCAGGCTCCCCACCTGTCTCATTTTGGAATCTCTGTCGCCCGTGCTAGAGCCAGTCGAGGGGCCTGGGGAGGCCAGGGAGCGGCCATAGACGCGGTAGGCGGCTTGCAGCTCCTGGATGCGCTCAGGGGTGGGCTCCCACTTAGCGAAGCCAGCGGTGTTCTGGAGGATGATGATCGCCGTACCATGGACTGCCTTGTAGTACATCTCCTCTCTGGGAAAGATAAGCCAGAGTTTGGCATTTGATACCTTTTAAAGACATCTTGCATAAACTTGATTTTAAGCTGTAAAATTGTAAATTCATGGTTACCTTTCTTGTATGTTTCTGTATAAACATACAAGTATTTATTGCATATAACTGCTTTAAAAAAAAAACAAAAAAACAAGTATTTGGTAATACTTTAAGGCCATGTTTTTGGTCATTTATAAACACATTCATAACAATCCATTCATAAATAATTAGAAGCATGGCTGTATTTATCAAAAGGCATAACACTATATAGGCATCTATATAATTCATTATGAATGCTTTATGAACCTCTCATCTATAATGCATGACAGATACATTTAAACTTTGTGCTGCATTATAAATGTATAGGGAATTATAGCTGAGAGCTTCATACGGCACTCATAACGCATAATAAACATGTCTATACATGCCTATAATGTGTTATGCCTTTTTCTAAATACAGCCGTGTTCATAATGCTTTACGAATGCATTATAATGTGCTATGAATGTGTTTATAAATTATTATAGTTATTTTCATTATGGTAAATTAGGGGGGCACCTCTTGCAGATGTGCTGTGAGCCGCTACGGTACTCATGCTCGAAAGCTTGCACAGTAATCTGCTGCCGGCGGAAGCGGCTGGCCTCCATGCGCGTCAGAGCGGAGGTGGGGGGGTCGCGCCACTCTGGGATGAAGACGATGAAGGACAGGGGCTCACTTGAGCGTTCCAGGAGGCCCTGTGTCACCCGGGGGGGGGGGGGGGGGGGGGGGAGGGCAATCAACAGGTAAGTCAGTGTATGAGGACTCTAGTGGCAACAACAAGAATGGGTTTTAACATTCAGATTTCAGCCACCTGTTTGGGCCTGGAAACAGTACTAGCTGTTTAGATCTAGTCACTAACTTAGTGTGGTTACCATCTTCGCATTGGGGGTCGTCACAATAAACAGACTAGATGCTTTTGATAAGTGGAATGACTAAGATTGACAATTTTGGCAGGGCAGAAGTAGAGTCCATGCAGGCTGCAGAGAGGGAGAAACCAGACGCACCTCAAAGTGGGTTACCATGGCATCCATCAGCTCCTCACAGAAAGGCGGGTTGGCCTCGAAGGAGCCACTGACAGGCGAGAAACTCAGAAAGGGCCTGAGGAGGCAGGTACAAAGGAGATTCTCCATGACTCACAGATATATATTAGTCCTGCTTCTAACAGAAATGGAGGGTTAGGTTAGAACATTCGGTAACGCTTTACACTGCAGCTCCATAATGCCTTTATAATACATTCATAGATCATTCATAATCAGTATGCAAGCATACCTTACTATCCTAACATGACAGCTTTAATACACATAACAAATGTCATATAATTAATAAGAAACATTATATGGTTATAATGTTTATTATTAATGTATATTACAGCATTTAAGGCAGGGGTCTTCAACTCCAGTCCTGGAGAGCTACTGTCCAGTAGGTTTTCTGTCCCACTAGGCTTCTGATGAGCAACACCTGTTCCTGGTATTTATCTGCAGCTCTCCAGGACCAGAGTTGGAGACCCCTGAATTAAGGTATGTTAGGATGTTAAGGTGTACTTGCATGTTGCTTAGGAATGTTCTATGGACGCATAATGAATGCATTTTGAAAGTGCAGTTAATGTAATGTGCTACCAAACATTCTCCAAAATTTTGCTATGGAAAAAGAGTGGTGTGTGTGTGCGTGGCTTATCCCCATCAAACATTTCATTTGAGAATGAAAAATATCGAATAAGGACCATTTCCTAACTTACACTGTAAATGGAGCTTAAAGTTAAGGCTTTCCTGGTTTCAGCATCAAGCTAACAGTCAATTGCGATGCACAAACCTATATAAAACCGGTCTGTTTAACCCATGGGGGAACCACCATGAAAACGGTGAAACATCAGAGGAAAACTTTAAACCAATTATTAAAAGTATAGTAGATAATGCGGAAAAGGAATAATCACTAAAATTGCAAAGCCAGATAAGGTTTTTTTTTCCTAACAGAGTAAAAATGTTTTAGTGAAACTTTAACCCCCTGCGCGATAATGTCCATACAGTATGACGGTATGAAAAAGCCCGACCTTAATTTAGATTACTTGTAGTGATATAGTCAACAGCACCTAAACCAAGACCAAATCATTACCAAGACCAGAGTGTATCAAGATCGAGAAAAGACCAAGACCAATGCAGGGCTAAATTTAATCAAGTTCAAAAACGGACTACATAATGTAACACATTAGAAAATGTGGAGCATTGGTACCATCTTGGGGCTAGGCAGTATGGCCTAAAATTTGTATCACAGTATCATTTAAACCATGGATGTTTTTGCTTAAAATTTCAATATAAATTCTTCTGTACAAATGTAACAATTTCTTAAGTAAGACACACCTTATTGGATGCATTTGAACTTTGAAGCAGGATGTTTTACACCGAAACAGTACTGTGTTAACCCTTTAAACCCTATCCATTTTTGAGTGTTTTTCTATCCCGTTGATTTTAGGCTTATTACACAGTATGTACATGGGCTAGCCACATATGCTTTATGGTTTTGTTTTCCGGACATTCTAGGCTGCTCACATGCATCATAATTTGATGTGTAAATGCTGACACAGTCTTGAGGTAATCTTTTTTATGAGGAAAAACTACTTGACATTTCTCAATTTTTTGTCTCATTGACTATAAAAAAATTGTCCCTGTGATGGGGGAATGCAGGGGTTTCATTGGGGACCTTTCTATGGCTTAGTGTTAAGAAGAAATACATGGTTAGTACCAGGCAGAAATAAATATTTTTGATTTTGCACCCATTTGGTAACTTGCTGAAGTTGCCCGATAGACAGCAATGGATGGTCTTATATTTTAATGTATTAATTTTTTATTTATCTGAAAGAAATTGAAATAGAAAAACATTGTCTGTGTTTGATCCACTGACATAGACAGTTTTAGACTCCAGTGCTGAATGTATATCACTATAGATTTTCCTCATTTACGCTATAATTGGTAAAGTGAAATTTGAGATAAAACTATGAGTTGGCATTTTATTCTCAAACCAACATCATTGTGCTTACATGTAGGTGTTCTGATTACGATGGGTGTGTTCTATTTCAACCGTTTTGATGGACCATGACATCAATCATACATATACAAATTTTTGTGAATATTGTGAAAAACAAATCAAATAATTGTCTTCCTAATAGGTAGAATGTTGCATTTTGTTATTTCTAGTAGAACTCCAGCCCATTTTGAGTGTTTTTCTATTTCTATATTTATAGGCATATAACAAATTATAAAATAAATATTTTGGTACTACTTTTTATGAAGCCCATATTCATAAACCCTAATAACTGTTCTATGAATGAATACTAATGAATATTAAGCTGTTGTGATGAATACCGAGACGTTTTAATGAGTGGTCTTGAAATAAAATCTCAAGTCCTGTATACCCGAGATTGAGACAAAAGACTTTAAAAAGTGGTCTCAACGAGTCTCAAGTATTACAACACTACTTACTAGCGATATAAGATTTGTATGTGCATAACAATGTATTAATATCACCATGCACCTATTATTTGGAGGAGAATAGTACACTTCAGTTTTATTTTATTTGGAGGTTTGTAAAAATAAAAATTTAAAAGGTGAATGTCATGTAGCTGTGTACTTTTGTTATTTAAATCTGTTGCACCTGCTCTTCTTTGGTAAAATAAAATACGACAGATAAAGTCTGGTGTACAGCAACTCATTTTCAGTTAATTATTTGTTCCTCATTCCAGACACAGAGCACTTTATTTTGAGAGTTATTTAAGTAGAGAAGATCCGGTAGATTAGTCCAGTTTGGGGGGATTGTAAAGTTTAACATTTTCTTTAATTATGAAAATAAAATTTAACAAAAAAGTTAGAAGAAAAGTTGATTTTTGCTTGCATATGCTGTCAATTTTAGTTCTAAGCAAGAAATTCGGAATCGGCAAAGATCAGTATCGACCAATAAAATTGCACCCAGTGCATCTCTACCCAAATGGGTATAAAGCACCGCTACAAAGTAACAGGGACTAAACTGAAAACGGTACCGTACTTTAAAAAAGCAGCTAGTGTCAAAGAGCAAGGTTAGCCACACTGTGAGCAATGGTGCCAAAGCTCACCCTCGCGAGCCGAAGAAGCCATCAATGTCTGGGAAAGCGGAGCAGAACTGCTTGAAGTAACAGTTGAGTGGTGATGCAAAACATTCAAAGCTGACACCGAACTGTTTGTTCAGAGCTTCGAACACCGGCACAGGCAGGGCCCCCTGCAAGCCTGTCCCCTCGTGCACGCCGGAGCCAAACATCACCTGCAGAGGAAGCACAGTCCATGTTGGCTAGGGGCATTCTTCAGAGTTAGCGTTAGCTAAATAGCACCACTGCTAAAATGCACCTTCAATTACCTGGTATCTCTTGATAAGGCACCACACTCGTGAGAGGAACTTCTCAAACCTTGGATCATCAATGCAACTGTACCGGTATAGAAGCTCCTAAAGACAAGAACCAAACAAGAAAAGAAAAGAGAATTTAAGACATGAAGAGCACATAGCTGTGTTGTTTTGGGTTAGGACATTCTGGAAGGTCATCAGTTCAAATCTGATGACTAGCAGATTAACCGTATTAGTGTCGACCCTTCAGCAAGACCCTTAGCCCTCAAAAACAGCTCCACTGGCGCGAGAGAAAATTGGCTAATCTTGCGTTCTGATGTCAAACTTCACTCTGAGACATGTCTAAGAAGAGCATAATGTTAAGTTCACATTACATGATTTTAGCCCCTATTTTCCCACTCGCCAACAGTTTTTGGAGATCAGAGGCAAATTGGAACTTGATTGCTATGTGTGATGTGCTGCAGATGTCCGCCAGATATTTGGTGTGCTAAATATCTAGATGTTGTCATTGACTCCAAGTCTTGTAGGTGTGAAAAGTATCAGCGCTACAGCCAATGAGCGCACAAGACACGGGGTAAGGCGAAACCCACATGTAGGAGTTTCAAAAGCTGTTAAAGAGGCGCACGTGCACATGCACACACAAAATAAGCAAATTACATGAAAGCTGTAATATTTAATATAACACCACCATTGGATGGGTAAAGTTGGTTTTTTATTAAACACCCACATGGCACTAAACGGCTCACATTAACAAGATTCACAAATTTTTTGCTCCTCACCAGTTTATTGAAGTAGTTCCGGTTGACCTTGACCATCTCGCCTTTGAAGCGCAGGCAGGCGACATCGTTTTCAAAGTGCAGCTCGACACGAGGTTGTGGGGGAGAGGGCAGGGCGAGTCGGACGGGATAGCAGTACACAAGTCTGTCCTGCACCTCCTGGGCTTCCGCTCCATCTTCTGGTCCAGAAACATGCAGAGGATCAGAGAGCAGAGTCAGCTCATTTTAATATGGCGCCTTTTATAACACTGTTACTCCAAGGCACTTGTGACACATTCTTGTTAAGTTGATTGACTATTTAGTGTACAATAGAGTCCCTGGGGAAAGTCGGGTTAAGGCCCTTGCTGAAATACCCAACAGTGGCATCACACAGACAATCTTGGGATCTGAACCAGTGACCCTTCAACCACAGACACACGATCCTAACCAGCAGTGGGTTTTGTTCCCCCTTTTGGACTGTAGCAGCGGGCAGCATAGGGATTTATGAAATAAAACCAAAATGTTTCACATTTCCCAGAAGCTCTTGGAAACAGAAGAAAACATACCAGCAGCCAAGTAATGTCATTTGTCATTGTACAAAAACAGTGCTACAGTTTCTTGGCCACCTTGTAACTTGAGCATTTCAGTGATTAAGGAACCACAAGGGTAACTAAACAGGTCGCAGGTTAATGTTTGGAGGATCACTGGATTTTTACCCTTCAAAAAGTACTTAAGTTGAATTAAATTGTCATTTGTTTTCCCTGGGAACACTTATCCAATGGCCAGTTGTACTGAATCTGGAGCGTAAATCAGACCACACAGGGTTCCTGCACACAGCACACACAACGGGAAGACTGCAGAATTTCCTGGGTAAAACCTGGAAAATGCTGCGAGAACCAGCAAACTCCATGCATAGTTACACCACCTGCTTGTACACAATAGTCCAAAGCATCAGTTAACTTAAAAAAATGCTAATACTTCATATCACGTCAACATTTCGCTCACCTACAGATTTTACCCTCAGAGAGCAAAACTGAAGCATAAATGGCTTTGTGACTCACCAATGATGTTGCAGTCTTTCAACAGGGTCTGATGTGACTGCCGCATGCGGCGTACATATTCTGTGGAGATGTGATAGATCTTTGTACAGATGCCTTCTATCGAATCCTTGGCAACGGCGGCCACATGAGGGCCACACTGTTTGCGTAAGTGCTCTAGACGGTCCTACAAGACAGAACAGCACACGAGTAGCACGATTAGCACCACTGAATCTGCTCGATTCGATATTCTTATCAGCATCGGTACAAATCCAGACCTATTTGACAGATTGGGTGTTGGCCAAATGGAATCCATCCACATCCAATACTTATTTGGTTTCTGGCAGTCAGTAGATCATGTTAAATGTATTTGTAAAATAAATTTACAACACCTCTTTCCCATTTTATATGTGCTTTTCGTGGTATTCAAGCTGAACGCTAATACTGCCACTCATTGTGCAGTGACTTGCTCTTATGTCACGTGCATACCCTTTGCAGAAGGAGGAGCATAAGTACGTCAGATAAGAGGGTGACAATCTGGATGTATTTTACGTTTTTAACAATTAGTAGCACGGCGATTTGCAGTCTTTGTAAAAAGTCTTTGTAAAAGTTTTAAGAGGTAGAAGCCGTGTTTAATGGAAAATCCCATTAAACATGGTGCATGCAATTGTGTCAGGCAACGTGAGTAATACGAAAAAAGCAATGGATGATTTGGGAGTCGGTAGCTCGGGCTGTTTTGTGCACTTGCTGCAGCTTGCGATACATGAGGGGCTGCTATTACAACAAAGTGACGCTGTTGCCAGTGGGAGAAAAACTGTGGGGCATTTTAAGCAAGCGCCAAAGTTTACATATATTCTCCTGGAAGATATTCACGTTCAACTGCAAAATGCCTCAAAAATGCTTAAAACAAGATGCCCAGTACGTTATGTATGTTTCTAGTAGTCTAAAAAATTGCGCCATACAATTTTTCTCTTTCTGTTTACTAGATATTAATAAAATTACATATTTATACTTTATGTAATACAGCAAATATAAAGGTATAAAGAGCTCTTGCATTGGAATCTTTGGTGTGTATCTGAATCAGATCGGAAAAAAACTGTGGATCGGCCCATCCCTAGAATCAACAACTATTTACAAAAAAAAAACAGTTGCACCATAAAGAATGTCCTTACAAGCAGCCTGGTGCAGGTTTGCCCATTATCTAAAGCCCTGGTGATTATTCCACAAGCGCCATATAATCACGATGTGATATCATGCCGCCCTAACAGCAGTGGAGATCACCAGGACCACTCTGCCTTCTCTGCTGGACATTCTCAATGACCACTGAATCCAGAGGCCACTGGTATCATCAAGGACCATCCCAGGTTCTTTGCTCCACTGCCATCTGGTAGGAGGTTCTGTAGCCTCAAAGCCAGGACAATGATGCTAGAAACCAGTTATTATGTTTTACCTTCACACCACTAAACAGCATGGGTCCTCCCAGACTAAGACTAGGTCTCGTTTACTTACTTACTATTACACATTTTGCTTCAATGGCAAACATGTTACCATCCATCCATCTTCCAAACCACTTATCCTACTAGGTCGCGGGGGGGGTCCGGAGCCTATCCCAGACGCAATGGGCATGAGGCAGGGAACAACCCAGGATGGGGGGCCAGCCCATCGCAGGCAAACATGTTACGAATTTTCACAATTTTTCCCCCTATAAAGTGGTCTCTCCAGCAGTTTTAATTTGTATCAAAATATCACTTCTATATTATGTCTATGCCTTAGTATTTATATTCTGTTTATTACTATATTACAATTCATTTGCACTACGATCAACATGAACAATATTTCAGCTCATTGTTTGATTCCATGCATGATATATCCGAACCTAACATCAAGGGACATTTTCACATGAGAATACCCATGTGTTCTCAGTTAAATCCAACAAAAGTAGTGAAATAGAAAGCAGTGTAATTAGCTGAAAGCATCGTCATGTGGTAAACTTGACACTAGGGCTGTGCGACATGACCGAAATCTCAAATTCCAATAAGTCATCTTGTATCCCGATAAGATTTTTTAAATTATATTATATATATACACACATATACATATATAAAAATATATGCACGCATATGTTTTACTACAGATTAGCTGCAGTTGGAAAACAATTAAATCTGCAACAAAAATAAAAAAATGAATGAGGTCACAAATGTACCACGATCCACAAGTGGATGGGAAGTGATCCACAAATATGCAAAACCCTTTTCACATATACAAAAATCGCTCCATATTTTTGTGGATATGATTTAATAAAATTATTAAAAAAATAAAAAATTGCACTTTCCCAACAGAGCATTCAGTTAGATGGTATTCATAGCCTGGGTCTTTATTGAGCTAGTATCCGAAAAAAATCATTGTAGAGTCTTAAAGCACTTATGCAAGTCGGTCTGGCTAAGGGCGTCTGCCAAATGCTGTAAATGTAAATGTAAAAAAAAAATAAAAAATACACACGTACATTTGTGGATAGTGATATATTTGTTATTTTTTTTTCTACAGATCAGCTGCAGTATATGGAGCCCCCAAGAAGTCTGGTTGGGAAAATATTTTTGCGTTCCCTCATAATACCTTTCCGCTACTAATAATAACTGTACTGTGTCCATTTAAAGTACAATGAAATTAATGGACTAGGATAAACCTAAACGATACAGACGTGTCCAGTTAAGTGTGCTTTAAGCATTAAACTGTAGGGGAAAATACACACTATGTAATTTTAAACGTACGTACTAGTAACTGCACTGTGTCCATTCACCGTCAGTGACTGTAAACAAGACAGTTGGGCTACTGAATGAGAAGTGCACACACAAACACTGAAATATTAATAAAAATTTGCCCATAAGGAAATCTGGAAAACCAAGGGGTGATGTTTGTTTTTGTTGAAAGACCTTACAAGTGAAAAATTTAATATAAAGTTAACTTTACCGTGGTGTCATAGTTAAGGTTTAAACCCAGGCCCACTTTCCCACAGTGCAATTATTAATAAATATGTTTAAAACACATTACATTAAAGTTACATGGTGCACATTGTCCCCCATGCCGTCACGTTGCAGCAGATAGCATGTGGGCAAGTGTAGGGGGATCGCAAAAGTATTGCGAGTGAAAACAAAATTTCCACCCAGACCTCTTAGGGGCTCTGTAGCAGTACGAACTGGACAAAAAGATAAATAAATAAATAAATAAATAAAAACTACAAATCAATAGGAGGGACATCACAAACGTAACGTGATCCACAAATAGACAGGACACAATCCATGAATGGCAGGTAAACACATTTCATGTGTACAAATCTCGCCATTTTTGTGGACATGATTTTACACGACACAAATAAATACACATTTGTATATTTGGATTTGTAGACAGCTAAATATTTGTGGATCATGGTACAAATGTGGATTATCTTCTGTGGGTTAAAAATAATAAAGTCCAATAAAAACTTCCATTCAAGTGCCTCATTCCACGTGGTGGCGTGTAACCTAGCAAAACTGCCATCCAAATGACGACGAAATGCTGATGTAAACAAGGCATTTCGCAACACCACGAAATAAACAATAGAGCAATAAGAAAGACGTTTTTTGTCATTTTACGTCGTCATATCATAATTAAGAATCTTGTACTTTTTATATAGCTGAGTATTTAACTGGAAAAAGTCAAGTACCACCAGAGAGTAACAGGAGTGCAATTACAGTCCCCAGTCTAAGACCTGAACTAGCAGGCACTGAGATATGTCCTTAAGCATTATACCACCTGCAGAGCAGATCGGGGGTTGGACTCGTACCATGTAATCCTCCTTGCTGGCAGAATGGTCTTTCCTCAGCCAGTTGATGGTGTCCTCCACATTCCACTTGACCACCTTCCTGCTGTCTGGTGTGGCGTTTCTGTAGGAGCAACCAGGTTAATCCTGATTAATCCCAACGTGTCAGTATTGTTTTAAAATATTTTGAGATTACGCTTCCTGCAATCCTGACCAGGACAAGCAAAAGGGCAGCTGGACAGATGGATGAGATTGAACTCCAAGCACAAACTAAGCATTTTACCGTTAAAGGATGTCAGTTTTTCAGGTGCCACCCATGATTACCATCAAACTGGTTTGCACATAACATGACTAGCAGTCTTCTAACATGACACACAAATACTTTTCAGAAACAAACCTTGATTCAATCATTTTTTTCGCAGCTTCCGCATACTTCAGCAACAGCTTTCGAGCTTCCTCCTTGTACTTAATGCGAGATAACCTGAAATAGAATTTAAGCACTAATGCATTTAACATAAAAAAACTGCATTTCTCTCAAAGTTTTTAATGAGTGAAATACACCCATATGACAATGGCAAATCAGGCCTGGCCCCAGTTTTGAAATATCGAGTGTGTCACAAGATTATTTAAAGGGGATGGGGCAATGACAGGGGAGGGGGTCAAGCAGGGGAAACAAGGTCTGTGGTGAATCATCTTAAAGGTCAGAGGCAGTACTGACCTGATGGGGATGTCATTCATGACCTCACGGAACATGGAGGGGGAAATGACGGGGTCACATTCGCTGGGGAGCAGGGGGTCAGGGCCCTTATCCACCACCTTCCGCTCAAGCAGCCAGCGATTGAATGACTCTCTCGGGGGCTCGATCCCTGGGTGGATCAAGCACGGTCATGTTTGAAGCTTTTACGCATTAAAATATTGAAAAATATCAAAGTATCCCCAGCACCAATGTCACCTACAAGTTGGCTTTGATTTATTTTTTTTTTTTACGGTGCCATAAAAATTAAAGAGGAAAATGCAAATATTGTATTTTCAAAAAAATGCAGGACAGAAGGTTACATACTATTTAAACCTGGACCTAACTTACTCTAAAAACCTACGTAACTGCTTCACTGTAAACTAGACACTTAGCTATAAAAGCACATAAACATAAAATGTCAGTGTCATTAATAAAACAGTAATAAACAATGCACTTGCATAATCAGAATTAGCCTCTAGAGGCTTCTGCTGGCTCTTCTGGAGCATACGCACCCTCCCGCTGGTTGCAGAGCTCATGGTAGTGCTGCCGGAGCTTGGTGGTCAGCTGTGCCCTTTGGAGCTCCATCTCCGGGTGGGGAGGCAGGTAATCGGCGGGAGCCCTCTCCCGGATCACGGCGTTGGTCTGCACGTCCAGGTCCCAGTACACTCTGCATGGACGTGTGGCAATAAAAGTATTCGCAGGCGGGACAGGGAAAACGTGGACAAGTGCTACACTATGGGGCCTAATTATTCGGACCCACTGAAGCCTACAGTACTGTGAAAGCCTTGTGTTAGGATACTAGGGCAAAGCACTTCTGCATAAGCACCCCAGGAAGTGCACTTTTACATTCACATTTATTTAATAGACACTTTTACACAAAGCGACGTACAATTGAGAAAGCAGAGTCAACCAGTCTCTGGAGCAACTGGGGGGTCAAGAGCCTCGCTGAAGGGCCCATTTGCCCACTCAGCCACACACAGCCCCCACTTATGTGAGACAGCCCTCTAACGCTGATGTACGTACGCTGTTGGACGGTAAGGTGCGGGTGGGGGCAGGACTGGCATCTGTTTGTCTTCTGCTGTTGAGCTCCATGGCTTAGCCCCAGGGGTACTGGGGGAAATGGGGACCGTGGGGGTTGTTGGAGTGACGGGAACATCAACCTGGTCAAATTGGGACACAGATGAAAACCATAAAAACACAGGCAAAGGGGTAGGGCATGGAACTGACTCATTGGCTTTTGTTGGGATATTTTAACAAAAACTACCACCTGGATATGGTCCATTGGGTTGCATTCTACAGTTTATTTCACATTTTAAAAAGTAAATCGTGAACTTTTGGTGGGTGTTAATTTTAAACACATTTATTTTAATATAGCAAACAAACAAGCAAGGCAGACAGTATATACAGTTTATCCATAAGGCAATGCATGACTCACCCGAGGCCTTTTGAAACTATTAGGGTTTCCCTGGGGAGTCTCCTCCGATAAGCGTCTCTTGCGCTGTCCATTCCCAAGCCCAGAATCCGCCACCCCTTCCCCAGAGGCTGGAGCAGCATTCAGACCCAGCGGGTCAGACTGTAAAGACAACAGCGACAGGATCATCGGCGAATTGACATGGAACAGACAGAGTCACACCAGGCAGCGGTTCTCTAATTTACCTGATTGACAGTTATGGCTATTGTGTTTTGACGCAAAAGGGGCGGCACTTACAATGACATCATGCTGCCCCAGCACAGGCATCTCCCACAGGGACTGGTTGGTGAAGCGATTGAAGTAGTACGGTCGATTCTCACGCTTGCTCCAGCACTTGGACCAGCCAGCCTGGATGAGCTCATCTACAAAGACAAGAAAAACTCCATTCAATCATCAAGTCATCATCTAAAGTAGCCGATTGCTCTATCACTTTTGCTCTATCAATTACTGCAATTAAAACAAAGTTTCTTTTTACTCCATTCTGTTAATCATCAAATCATCCTAAATCGACAATTATTCTGCATTACACATGATAAGCCACAAGTTGCTATAAAACTCTACTGGTCAATTAGTTTAATTTAAATAAATGATTTGTTTTATCTATTTCCCTTGTTGACAACATCCAAAGTGATGAGGGGGAAATCCTGTGCTGTAGGATAAACGTTTAGCCACCTGGGAGCTCTTGCACAGGCTTGCTGGTGGAGGGCAGGTGGGGATGCCCTTGCGAGGAAGAGCCAGAGGGAGACATCATCAACGCTGAGTCTCCTTTCAGAGTGCCGTGGTTTTCAGTTGTCATTTCTCCTCATCTGTCCTGTACATGCATATATTCAGAGGCTTGAACCAAGCTGTCAATCTCTTTAAATTGGCATTTTAAGCATAATGGTTAAACGACAAACATATCATTTAGTTGATGGGTCAAATCCCTGGATGGGACCACAGCAAGGTACAGTTTGCGTCAGGTAAATGTCCATCGCTATAAATGATTTAAAATCTCGATTCACTGGCACTGAGAATTAAAGTAAATCACTGTAAAACAAACGTTAGAAACTTTTAATAAAAACTTGCAAATCGACCCAGAAAGTTAGTCTGCAGTGTGACAATTATCGTGTCACTGTGTATTTTCGATTACTTAATCATTTGCTGTCATGTTTCTAAAGCCTCGACATTCTTTTTATTCATCCTGCCATTATGTTTTACTCGCTTTTGAGAAGCTAACAGACATCTTGTAAAGTCGTAAAAAAAACTCCCTGGAGAACCAGTTTAGCAACTGCATTGTCAAGCCGTCCGTACTAATTGTCCGCAACGGCTGAAATCCAACTCATATAACATCCGAAAGAAAAATCCAGACGAATTGCGAACCACTGCATTCGTGCCACGGTTATTAATCGTTTGGGAAGGGGATGACAGGGGCAATTTCGTATTACAAAACATTCTAATAAACCAATCATTTAAAAAAACGGTTAGCTAGGTTGTTAGCAAAATTGCGTGTTAACTTCAATACATGTTATCGGTTTGTAATTGGTGTGCAGATTTGACATGGGGGAAATCGAGGCCATCCTCATCAGTTTATTCAACGGTATATGCCAAACGTATTTAGAAACATTAGAAAGCGCCTTTTTCGCTTTGCTCCTCATTGCTAACACAAATCAGCGGTAAGGAGGACACGCATGCGCCTGCTTCGCCGCCCACCCCAGAAGATCGAGCCGCCCGAAAACAAATACAAAGGAGGAGGGGAAAAACCCTGGGCGGCTGCACCGCGCAACAAAAGGCAACGGGAACATCGCTGACCCCAGACGGGGGGGAAGACGCGAAAAAGAGCGAAAATACGGTAGGGAATGGCCCCGATCGTATAGATCGGGGCGCATAAAGGAAAGGAATCGATACTAGTAGCCGTACGCGGGGTTAAACGTGGAAAAGGTGTTCAAAAAAGGTGCGGCTGCTCGAAAAGGCGGCCAGTTTTCGGCGCGCGCGCTGCTCTGGGGAAGTGTAAACAAGATGGCGCGCGCGCTTCGCGCAGAGCCGCCGCGCTCCCCGCACAACATATCTCTTGTTTATTACGCACGCTGCACAGGCGTGCAGAATCCGACCAGATATTCCCAGACCCCATCCATTCCGCCACACGTCCTTGCAGTCGTTATCCGACTTCCATGCCTAATTCCCTTACCTTTGAGAGGTTTGTTGGGAATCCGGTACAGGCTTTACTCTATTCAATCCAGACCCGCCTCCGCCTCTCCCTCCCCACCGTCTCCGCCATCTTGTATCGGGGACCCGGGCCGGGGTATTGCGCATGCACCAGTTTAATCGACGCGCCACTCGTTTTCGGCGTGGGTAAGTAGCCATGTTAAGTGTGGCAACAGCAAAGTCTATCAGAGTACGCATGCAACTATGTACTATGAGCATGCAGAAACTGCAAAAAAAATAACCGATAAATGAGAAATAATTATTTATAATTATGTATTTTATATTTGTAATGTATTTTTATTTAATTTTAACTATGCAATTGTTGTCCTACTTTACAAACAAAAGATTCATGCTTCACAGTTTTTCCAGCTTTCTTTTGCCCACTAAAGGAGAATACACATAAACTAAATCTAACCAAATCAAAGGTCGAAAATCACTTAATGTGTTCTTAAAACTAAAAGGACATTTTCCTAACCAGATAAAACTTCATTATTTATTGTGTAAGGGTACTGCAGTATGGAGTAGTACATCTCAAGACTTTGTGAGTTTGAAACTCGCTGCATCCCTACTGGAACTGTACCGGTTACATCATATTCAGTCACGAACGCATAATGAAGCGAATGTTCTGATTCAGTTAATTCAGAAACGTTTCGTTTTTCGCGTAACACAGGATCTTCTGGGAGATCGTCCAGTTGCATTTAATTCTGCAGTGAGCCTACAAATATTAATAATTTTCTGTAATGAGTTAGATGTACCTTGTATTGATATATAAATTCGCCTTGTCTTTTATTTTTTTTCTATTGCCATGTTCATTCTTGTCTACGTTAAAGGGAAGATACACAAAATCCGATCTGACTGTTTCTTAATGGAATAATGTTTAAGTGTGATTAGATCTCATCTGTTTGTTTCTATCATTAAGAAAGAAAAAGGTCTCTGGAGATGAACTCAGGATGCCGTCAAACAAAAGCCAGAGGATGGAAATGAACGGGCGCCCTTCTGCATTGCTGTTGTATTTACAGTGGTATCTCGGCTTACGAACTTAACTCGTTCGAGGACTCAGTTCGTGACCCAAAAAGTTTGCGTGAATCAATTTTTCCTATTTAAAATAATGTAAATACAAATAATTCATTCAAATGTGGTGGCCCAGGGTGTCGGACCCCCACTGCTTAATGACTATTTTTGTACTGAGTCTTTAATTCTTCCCCTTAACCCTTTCACACAGCACAATGCTACCCACACACCCTTTAGGATCTCCTGGGGCAATGACACAATGGGGCAAACAACTGGGTAAACTGGCACAGATTTATTTGGGGCTCGGTTACAGATACTCCAAACTCCCAGGCAACAACCACCTCCCCCCCCCCACCAACAGGTAAATCACACTACCACTACAAGCGTTATTTCTCCTTCCCCAATACTACTCCAAAACAACCCCACCGCACTCACACCTCCCCCAATATCCACTACAACTAATCACACAGTGGCACAGCACACGGCACCCTTATATACAGCACACTTATGCAGCGGGGAGAGGAGGTCAGTTAACATAGGAGAGGACAAAACCGAAGGGTGACCTGCAAAGGTCCCCCCTACATAAACCTAACCCCCAAACAAAAATGTAATAATAATAACAATAATATTATTAATAATAATAATAATAATAATAATAATAAGAAACAAAGATGAAAAAAAAAGAAACTAAAGACTCAGTCCTGGGCCGGCGCACTTCCCTCGTCCGGCCCACAAAAACAACAAAAAATAAAAAAATAAACAAAGCAAAACTTAACTATCCCTTTTTCAGCAATGCCGCTACCCTCCGGCCGCGTCCACCTCCTCCCGGAGCTCTCTCGGTCCCGTGGGAGATAACCGAAACTCTTCCCTCTGTCCTTCTCTTAGCCTGGTAGCTCGTACGCCGCTCACCGCCTCAATCCGTTGGCAGCGATATGCACCAACCCGGTGCCTCCCAAGCCAGCCGACCCACGGCGGCGAGCTTAGACCTGTGGGGGAAACAAAGCCCAAAACAACCCCGGAACCACACCGTCCCGGCTATAACCCGAACGGATACGTCCTACACCCCACCGGTTAGGAACCTTCCCTTACTTCCGGGTTCTAAGCACAGTATCCCAGGCCACTCCCCCCACCGTCATCTGCGTCGCCTTCCCACTGCTCTTACCTCCCCAGACGCTATGGCTGCGCGCTCGCTATCCCTCTATCGATACCGCGGACCCGTGACTTGTAGCCTGGTACCTCAGCTCACTCACGTCCGCGGTCCTCTTGGGGAAAGCCCGCATCGCCCCACCGACGCCTCCTTAAAACAACCGCCGCGATTACCTTCCGTCCCCGGACCGCGCTCCCGTCCACTCTGATGTAGCCATCTTTAAACCCGATCAAGTCCCCGCCTCCGCCAACCAATCTAACAAGTCCCGCCCCTCAATTACCAATGAGGGACGGCGCAACCTCCCCAAGCTTTCGTGGCACTGCTGAAAGGAGAAAGAAAACAAAAGAGAATAGGAAAAAACCAAACCATAAACAACCCATAAATTATAAATCCCCCTTCCCCTCCCAGGGGACACCACACTCCCCCCCACCAAATGGGGGCTCGCCCCGAGCACCTACTCCCTATACCGGGCTGGCCTTATCCCAAAGTTGGCTCGCTGGGATCGACGCACGGGCTCCACAACCTCCGGAACTGGCTCAACCTCCACAACCGGCTCCCCATCCTCCGCCGGTAGCCGCCTTTCTACTACCTGTTCAGCCGTCCCAGCCCATGGCTCTTCCCAATCACCAGGCCAACCCCTGGGACGAGACGGTCCTGGTCGAGGACAGACCCCAGCCCTCCGTAGCTCACCCCCCATCTCCGGTGTCACCGATATCCATCCTGGGGGGCATGGCCGCAGGTGCCGTCGATGGAGAGTCCGGAGAGGGCCCTCTCTTCCGTCCGGCCGCAGCTGGAACACTGGGCTCTCCAGATCCCGTTGTCGCACCACCACCCAAGGGTTAGTTTGCCAATATGGGCTCACCTTGCCTCCAGCTCGTCGACGGAAGTTCCTCACCAGAACACGATCCCCTGGGGCCAGCAACCATCTACGTTTCCCTACATTGTGATAGCGCCGATCCCCTTGCCGCCGGCGCTCTGTTCCCCTTTCCACTTCCTTGCAGGCTGCCCACATTCGTCTCCGATGCCCACGGACCCACTCCGACCCGGCCTCTCCTCCGGCCAGATCACAGGTCCCCCATCGCTGATCTATAGGTAACCGAGGTTGCCGCCCAAACAAAACCCAAAATGGGGACAAACCCGTACTGCTATGCGGGGTGCAATTATAGGCCTGCACCAGCTCCGGTAGATGTACCGCCCAACGACCCTGCTCTTGCACCGAGAGCGTGTTCAACAGACGTAGCAGCGTTTGGTTCCACCGCTCACAAGCCCCATTGCCCTGCGGGTGGTAGGGAGTAGTTCTCACTTTCCGGCACCCATACACTTCACACAGTTCTTTCACCAACTGTGACTCGAAGGCAGGCCCCTGGTCAGACAGCAGCCGCTCGGGGCAGCCATAACGCTGGATCACCTCCCCCCAGATCACTCTGGCCGCCGTCGCGGCTGTCTGATCCCTGGTCGGTACTGCAAAAGCGAACCTGGAAAACAGATCAATGGCGACCAGCACATATGGGTAAGTATCTCCGGGGCGCCCCATGGACAGGTAATCCACCGCCAACACCTCCCAGGGGTAGCTGGTATTAATCCCCCCTAGGGGCAGGGGCTCTCCCTTCCCCCGGCTCCCAATCAGGCACTCCTGGCAGCCACGCTGCCTCTGCTCCACATCCCTTCGCATGCCAGGCCAGTAGAACCTCTCTTGCAGGGCCAGGACCATCCGTCGCCCTCGGGCATGCCCCAATGCCCGATGATACTCCAACCACACTTGTTGGCGCTGTTTCTCCGGAACCACCACAGCCCAGCTCTCTTCACCTCCCACTGGGGATCTACGCCGCAACACCCCTTGATCCACTCTCAGTAGCTCCCAATCTTCCAACAGGCACCGGCCCATCCCTCCAACAGTTCGGCCAGCTATCACAGTTGGACGTTCCCCGGATAACACCCACTGCCGAATCTGGGCCACTGCCGAATCTTCACTCTGCCGCTCCGCCCAATCCTCTATGGATCCAATCTGTGCCACCACCGCCATACCTGATCGTCGCGACAGGGCATCCGCATTCTGGTGCTCCCGGCCAGGTTTATGCCTTAACTCATAGTCAAATGATGCCAGCTGACCCGCCCACCTTTGCTCCACAGCCCCCAATTTGGCAGTCTTCAAATGCAAGAGGGGGCGATGATCGGTGAATACTTCAAACCTAGCTCCCCACAAGTAGTCCTTAAACTTCTCTACTACTGCCCACTTTAAGGCCAATAGCTCCAGTTTAAAGGCACTGTAGTTCTGATCATTGCGCTCCGCCTCATGGAGGCTCCGGCTGGCATAAGCAATCACCCTTTCCTGCCCCCCTTGCACCTGGGTCAAAACAGCCCCCAACCCCCGAAGACTAGCATCAGTATACAGGCGAAATGGCAAGGTATAGTCAGCATAAGCAAGTACCGGGGCTTCAAGTAGGGCCTCCTTCAGAGCCTGGAATGCTTCCTCACACTCCTTGGTCCATTCGATCTTCTGTCTTGACGAGGAGCCAGCACCTTTCAGCAGCCCATGGAGCGCAGCTGCTTTTTTAGCAAACCCCGGTACAAACCGCCGGTAGTACCCCACAAACCCCAGGAAAGACCGCACTTCCCGTACTGTTCCTGGGCGAGGCCACCCCCGTACTGCCTCCGTCTTCTCGGGGTCCGTGGTCACCCCCTCACGGCTGACTATATGACCCAGGTAGCGGACGGCCCGTTGGAACAGCCGACACTTCTCTGGCTGAAGCTTAAGACCGTGAGCCTCCAGCCGTGCAAACACCTTCTCCAAATGTTCCAGATGCCCCCCAAAATCGGGAGAATAAACAATCACATCGTCCAGATAAATCAGCAAGTAGTCATAAACCTGCTCACCCAGACACCGCTGCATCAGTCGCTGGAAGGTTGCTGGTGCATTGCACAGACCAAAGGGCATCCGTTCGAACTGGTAGAGGCCCATAGGTGTGGTAAAGGCAGTCTTTTCTTTATCGTTGGGGTGCACCTCCACCTGCCAGTATCCACTTGCCAGGTCCAGGGTGGAGTACCAGGCTGCCCCTTTCAACCCTGTCAATGACTCCTCGATCCGCGGGAGAGGGTAAGCATCCTTATGGGTCACAGCATTCAGTTTTCGGTAGTCTACACAAAACCTCCAGGAGCCATCCTTCTTACGGACTAACACTATCGGGGCAGCCCAGGGACTAGCACTCTCTGTAATGACTCCCCCCTCAAGCATAGATTTCAACAACTCCCGCAATTCTGGATACAGACTGGGGGGAACAGGCCGGTAACGTTCCCTCGAGGGAGCCGCCACCCCCGTGGGGATGCAATGGTATACCACATCTGTACAACCATGGTCCTCCTCGTCCCGGGCAAACACCCTCTGCCACCGCTCCAACAGTTCCTGCAGCTGCCGACCCTCCTCACGGGTCAACCCCGTGCTGTCAGCCACCAGGGCGTGCAGTTGCTCAGGCAAAGCCCCGGCCACTGGCCGCACCTCCACGTCAACCACCCCCCCCTGTGGCTGGCGCAACACCAACTCCTTCTGAGGCTGCACACACCCAGCTGTGATCTTCTCCACTCGGGCCAGTGGACGTCGAGGAGGGAGTTCCACAGGATACTGATGGAGATTACAAATACGAAGTGGCACTCTCCCCTCACATACTCGTGCCACAGCTCGAGCCACACACCACTCCTGCTGGCCCCCTCGATAGTCTTCCACCAGGACCTGGTCCCCATCTCGCAAATGCCCCCGGGGCACGTCTGCCCAGATCAGCTTCTCCGTGGCGGGACTCAACACCCATGGCTTCTCGGTCCGCAATCTGGCAAGCTGTTCCACCACCGGTCCCCTCACCGCTGCTTCCAATCGCCGACATACAGTGAAAGCCTGATCCCAGGCTCGCCGGTCACTCTGTGGGAGGGCAGAACGAAACAAAGACACCTGGGCTCCCCCCCGTGTCTGCAATACCTCCCAACAATGCCTGATTACGTTCATCCCCAAAATCCCATATGGGGCCGGGAGGTGCTGGTCCTCCACGATCACCACCCCTCGCTGAGGAATCTCCACCCCAGCCACCGTGAAGTCCAGCACCACATAGCCCACATACGGGAGGGACAACCCATTCACTGCCTTAAGGGCTAGCCATGGGACTTCAGCCGCCCCCTTGACCTCAATACCCTTCACACACTGATTAAATATACTACGACTAAACAAAGTGACCTGCGAGCCAGTATCCAGAATACAGGGTACCAGCCTTCCAGCTGCCAGCACTTCCAGAACCGGGCTCTCCCCCACCAGCGCCTCCCGCAACCCAACAGGCGTCGTGGACATGCTGGCTTCCGGCTGCACCCCTCGACTATTCACCACCGTCGTTTCTCCCCGAGGGCAACTCCTTACCATATGTCCCGCCTCTCCACAGCGCAGACAAATGGGACGCCCCTGTTCATCCCAACGAGGTCCCCCCGAACTTGCATAAGTGCGGCCACGCCGACGAGAAGGGGGAACTACCAATGTGGTCCCAGGAGCACTCGCCTGCCCCTCTCGAACCTGACTCCATCCTTCCAAAACTTGCTTCAGCTCCCGTACTTGGTCACTCATCTCCCTCAAAAGGTCCTCCCTCAGGGATGACCGTAACGTTTCCAAATCAAGTGAAGGGGCAGTGGCGGGCTCTGTGGCTGCAGTAGGTAGGGGCAGAAACGTCCTCCGGGCATCCACACCTTCCATTACGGTGCCGGGCCCCTCCTCCTTCTCCATTTCTTTCACCTCCCGACATGCCTCCATAAATGTCAACCGGCTGGCTCGTCGAATAAGTCGCTGTAATTCCCTCTTAGTCGACCCCGCTAGGAGGCCAGTCACCAGTTGACTTCGAAGGGTAGCGTCGTCATCATCCTCATCCCGGACTGGTTCCTTCTTCCGCCATCTATAATGACACTCCCGGAGACGGAGGATGAACGAACCCACCCCTTCCCCAGACTGTTGTTGACAGGTAAAAAACTCAACCCTCAACTGGGCCAGCCCGGCACCCTCCCCATAAAGTCTATCCAATGCCTCCAATATCTTCTCAGCAGTATCCCGCTGATTTTCCCTCAATAATTCCACTTCTCGCCTCGCTTCCCCTTCCAAAGCACTAAGAACAAAATCCACCTGTTGGACTGCAGAGAGTGACTGCGCCCGGAGACCCACCCCGACTACCCGCCTCCATTCTTGATACGTCCCCTTAGCGGACCCATCGAAGCGGGTCATCCAAGCCCCCCCCAAAAACCATGGCCACCCCCCTGACAACTCCTGTACCCTAGGTGCTGTCCCATCCATGTCGTGCTCGAGGAGATCCTGCCGACTACGCCAAATTCAAGCAGTGTGGTGGCCCAGGGTGTCGGACCCCCACTGCTTAATGACTATTTTTGTACTGAGTCTTTAATTCTTCCCCTTAACCCTTTCACACAGCACAATGCTACCCACACACCCTTTAGGATCTCCTGGGGCAATGACACAATGGGGCAAACAACTGGGTAAACTGGCACAGATTTATTTGGGGCTCGGTTACAGATACTCCAAACTCCCAGGCAACAACCACCTCCCCCCCCCCACCAACAGGTAAATCACACTACCACTACAAGCGTTATTTCTCCTTCCCCAATACTACTCCAAAACAACCCCACCGCACTCACACCTCCCCCAATATCCACTACAACTAATCACACAGTGGCACAGCACACGGCACCCTTATATACAGCACACTTATGCAGCGGGGAGAGGAGGTCAGTTAACATAGGAGAGGACAAAACCGAAGGGTGACCTGCAAAGGTCCCCCCTACATAAACCTAACCCCCAAACAAAAATGTAATAATAATAACAATAATATTATTAATAATAATAATAATAATAATAATAATAAGAAACAAAGATGAAAAAAAAAGAAACTAAAGACTCAGTCCTGGGCCGGCGCACTTCCCTCGTCCGGCCCACAAAAACAACAAAAAATAAAAAAATAAACAAAGCAAAACTTAACTATCCCTTTTTCAGCAATGCCGCTACCCTCCGGCCGCGTCCACCTCCTCCCGGAGCTCTCTCGGTCCCGTGGGAGATAACCGAAACTCTTCCCTCTGTCCTTCTCTTAGCCTGGTAGCTCGTACGCCGCTCACCGCCTCAATCCGTTGGCAGCGATATGCACCAACCCGGTGCCTCCCAAGCCAGCCGACCCACGGCGGCGAGCTTAGACCTGTGGGGGAAACAAAGCCCAAAACAACCCCGGAACCACACCGTCCCGGCTATAACCCGAACGGATACGTCCTACACCCCACCGGTTAGGAACCTTCCCTTACTTCCGGGTTCTAAGCACAGTATCCCAGGCCACTCCCCCCACCGTCATCTGCGTCGCCTTCCCACTGCTCTTACCTCCCCAGACGCTATGGCTGCGCGCTCGCTATCCCTCTATCGATACCGCGGACCCGTGACTTGTAGCCTGGTACCTCAGCTCACTCACGTCCGCGGTCCTCTTGGGGAAAGCCCGCATCGCCCCACCGACGCCTCCTTAAAACAACCGCCGCGATTACCTTCCGTCCCCGGACCGCGCTCCCGTCCACTCTGATGTAGCCATCTTTAAACCCGATCAAGTCCCCGCCTCCGCCAACCAATCTAACAAGTCCCGCCCCTCAATTACCAATGAGGGACGGCGCAACCTCCCCAAGCTTTCGTGGCACTGCTGAAAGGAGAAAGAAAACAAAAGAGAATAGGAAAAAACCAAACCATAAACAACCCATAAATTATAAATCCCCCTTCCCCTCCCAGGGGACACCACACAAACCTCAGAAACACTGATTTTTTTCAGTTTTTAATATTTTTCTGTGACCAAGAATTTAGACTTAAATTAAAATAACCTTAATTATACACAATTAATGCTAAATTAAATAAAACAGTAGGACTGAACATATGCTTGTTAGCTGGCTGGTCGCTCGAAAGACGCCAAAACACCGAACAAAAGCCACAAAACACAACCCCCCCCCCCCCCCAAAAAAAAAAATAACTAAACAATATTAAAAGATTGCGTAACATGAAAAACAATATAGTAATTCTGAAAATGTGATAATTTTTTTAATTATGCTGTACATTATTTTCATATGCCTAAAATGTTTATGTACATTTCATGATGTGATGCATTGTATGGCGATGAACAACTTTGTTTGTACTGTAAACAAACAGAATGCAGTTGCCACTACGTGTGAATGGATAATATAACACTTAAATAGGAGTTACTTAATTTATGTTATTAATGAAGTACTGTAATTCTATGCATAGATATGTGACTGTTAAAAACCATCACAAACATGCTTATCAATCACTGAAAGGAATCGCTATAACAGAACGTTCTCTCTCTCTATTTCTGTTCTTTTTTCAGATAATCGACCTCTGAATAGATATAGTAAAGACATACATTTACAAGAAGTTTTTTTATACATTCCACAACCGTTCTTGGGCTTAATGTTCACTTCTTTATGTTTCGGGTGGTTCTTTGGGGAGCTTTTGGTGGATGTTTGTGTGTTCGTAGCGAAACACGTTTCGCGAACCGGTACAAAAAAATTTCGAACATCTGGCTTGTAACCCGATTTGTTTATGAACAGGACTGTTCGTGGGTTGGGGTCTTACTGTATTGTTGATTTTCCCCAATTTTAACTTTTTTGTTCTTAATCTCAAATTTTACTGCAATGTATCATCAGGTCAAATTCCTGTGTACTTGTACATTTGGTAAAAAAAAAAACTGATTTTGATCAATTCAAGATTTTCAGTTCGACAGGATTCAGTCCTGTTACTGATGAAAGGTTTAGTGGTTAGACTGTTTCACTCCACCCGGATCCATCAAATGATGTGGGTCAGTATTCACAGAAAAAGCTCTGCTTGTCTTGCCTGGTTCCCCAGATCTGTGCTGCTCGCTCTGTCGCAGAAATCTGCTCAAATGTGGCAGTTAAGCAAATCGGTCAATGGACCAAATAGCTTGTTTACATCATGCCTTGAGACTCACTCATTGTGTGTCTGCCTTTATTTGTATTTGCTGGAATCTTGCCTGCTATCCCACTTGGTGTCATCTTTAATATCTCTCAGGTGCCTGTTTGAGTCCACTTTTGTGAACACTTTCGTGGTCTGTTTGAATGGCCTTGTGTGACCTAATTCTTATTTCTGCATATGGAGACCATTAGCATTTCTTAGCCTTTGGCACCAGTAGCAGTAAGATTCTGTTTAAAAAAAAATGTTTCATTCATTGAATAAAAGTTCAACAAAAAGTAACTTTGCTGTCCTGTGATGTCATGTCCCAAAAAGAAGCACAGTGAGTCTTGTGTTCCACCATACCACATTGCCAAGAAGTCACGTGCTTGTGGTTGTACAAGCAGATTTTCAAAAGGTACGTTTTAAGCGACATGTCCTCTTGCACGTAAATTAAAGATCTGTGTTGAATTTCTAGTAAAAAAGAAACAGTAATCTTAAATTGTGGTAAAGGTCTTCTAAGTCATGTGGTTGTCTGTCCTAGTAATACTTAAAAAACCAACACACACTCTTTTTTTTTTCCCCAAGCGTGACTTTTCCAGTTTTTTCCAGGGCAAAGTTCTGAAATTGATATATGTGATTCTTTCTTATTCCCTTAAGCATTTTCAGACACACACAAAACCCATGTATTTATTATTTGATTACATATTTTTATTTCTCACGATAAATACTGTAGTTAGGTTGATTTACCTAGATGAATTATAATTATTTGTATCTTTCAACCTTCCATTGCTATCATGATAACCGTTTTCAATTGATGGTGTCTAATTCAAGTTTGCAAATAAAAGATCTTAAATTTTGCACTACTTCACCTCCTGTTGTACATGGGGGAAAATTGTCAGAAACCTTTTTTTTTGGGGGGGGGGGGGGGTTCATTAAACAACTTTCTTTTTTGTTAAGTAATTTAAATAGAAGCTTTTTGTAAGGTTGCATTTACATGTACTCTGGTTTTGTTCATCTTGTTTCTTCAGGATGCAGTGCTGTGTGAGTGCTGGGCTGTACGTGCTAGCTAGTAAAGTCAAATGCTGTCATTATATTGACCGCACAGTCACGTGACCTCTGCGTTGGGCTACACCCCTTTGTGTTCCCAGCTGCTTATATAAGTACTTAATCTCTTGGGAGACTGAGAGAAAGAGATGAGCCAGAGTGAGTCAAACCATCCTTCTGAAGTCACTGAAGGGTCAATGAACCAGGCGGACTGGAAATAAGTTCTCGAACCTCGCCAACGTTTTCTGCAATAGCTGTAAGTATTTCATTTTATTGAGTAACTCTAGTGAGCCAATGGGATAGACCTCACACTGTTGGTGAAATTCTGCACAAAGGTAAGCAACATCACTTAAATATACTTTAGGCTTGGTGTTTGTAGCCGAAACTGAGGAAAAAACCGCCTTCTCGCCTATACAATGGCACAGGCAACGGTAAGTTACATTTAGCGCCATTTAGTGTTTATTTTTGGAACAATATAATTATTTTGAATAAATAAGTTGGCTTCGTTTTGGCTGCTAAGTGAAGCCAGACACATCTAACAAAGGTTACAGCAGAATGTTGCTCTGAAGCCCTCTTCTCCAGAAATAGAGTAACAGTATGTTTTGTGATAAATAACTTGTGATTAAACATGAGAAATTAAGCTGCATGTAACAAGGAAACTTGAAAGCTATTTTCATTTAATAGTGGGTGATTCTGTATATTTATTTGTAATGGTCTGGCCTGATAGGCTCAATGGATTTTGTTAAATTTTGCATATTTGTTACTTTTTGATTGAGTACTGTGAACTGTTTTTGTATGGATGTTATTTTTGGAGTATTAACATTTTTGAAAGTTTTATTTGTAGACGTCTTAATTAGTCTTGGCCAAAGTGGAAGGCATAACGTTTTCATAAAACCAGAATAAAAATTCACAGATGATTTTTTTTGTGGTTCGCAAACTTGCATGTCGATAGAGTAGTGCCATCTACCGGTAAGTAAACTGTATTGCGTCAACAAGTTAAGTGAACTTGCTTTGCACGTTAATTGTAGGCATATCAATATAATACGTGTATTCTGTTTGATAAACACAATTTCTTCAGTGTAAATGATATAGTACAACTGATTTGTTTTATAAATAATAATGTAAAAGTTTACAATATATTTATTGTGATTGTTATCAAGGGAAATAACCTTTTTGAAATTTGGTTTTGAACAATAATGAAAAGATAAATGCACTCTTTTTTTGGTCCACTTTACAACCTAAATGGATAAAAGCATAAATTTGATGATCTGACATTCTGGGAAAATGTCCCAGTATTTTAATCTCAGAATTGTTTAGTAGTTTATGCAGTGATAATTTTTCCCTTTTAAAGGAACAATGAAGTGTGTTTTCTGTGCTCCACAGCACCAAAATACTTCCACACTGAAACTTTCTGCATATGAACAATTTTGATTTGGGAACGTTTATGCCGGGATGTTTGTTGCCAAATGTTAATGGGCATGTGTTTCTGGAAGTTTCATCTGGCATAAACAATGAAGCAAGTAGACGGGAAGATAAAGATTAAACACTTTCAGCCTGGTTAATGGTGTAGTTCACTGCAGGAATGCTATTTACCATTTAGCGAAAGCATTACCAGATAAACCTGGAACGTAACTATGAAGGTGAAATGTTAAATGGCGATCAGAAAAACACAATCTGAAAACATAAAATATGTATAACAAATAAAAACCTATCAAAGTCTTATGTGCTGTTATACAGTGTTCTGAAGCCGTTGACCAGCACCCATTGCACAACATCGCTGCGTGGGGTGCAGATTCCTGGAAACAACATGCATTAGTACACACTGTATCTCTTTGGGGTGGCTTCCTTTAACTCTTATGAACCCCGCATGTCGAAGCTAAACATTGACCTGCTAATATTAAATATACCCTTAACTTCATCGTACCAGCTGTGTCGTCTTACTTTACATGGGTTGGGTGCAGCTGTTCCTGCACCCTGAAGCCAACAATCCATTGTGATTGTCCTCCAGCAGAGACCTCGGTGTCAAATCCCCCACAATTTGGGAGATTTAGGGGGATGTTAATTGGGTTAAAGCAAGATGCCATTCAAATCAGTTGAGCTGGATTGGGGAGTTTGAAGTTTAAAACAGTGAACTGGAAGTGAAAAGGAAGAGTTTTGTTCTCTTGTTTAGTTTTGTTCTAAAGGGCTATGGCAATATTCATTTCTATAGGTTTGTTTCCTTTGTTCAAGAAGGTAATAAAGGGGGCTGGGGGTGAAAACGGAGAACTGCATTACAAAAAAACTCCCAGGGTCATCAAAATAAGCCCACCTCCCCCCTGCTCCCCAGTTATACTGGTAGGGGTTACCATAGCAATCAGGCCTACAAGTCCTGGTGCTGCAGGAGACAAAGAGCCAGCAGCTGAGCAGAAAGCAGCAAAAGATCGAGCCCAGGCACAGACCCAGTGAAGACCAGAGACTGTCCACTGCACCTCCATAGAGGCAAGCAAGGGGCTTCTTTTTCCACAATTTTGGGCAATGTTTTGGATGATTAGCACAGGGGACTTGAACACAGCAGCCACTGCTATGATGGGAGATTGAGTTATTTCCAGGATCCCGGCTCCCTGGCCATGAAACGGATTGGTAAACAGACAACATCAATAGTAGCATCTAACTTAAGGTTTGTTGCTCTGTCGACCAGAGTGTACAAGTAAAACAAGAAGATCTGAGCATCACCACTAATCAAAGCTAAGGCTATTGTAATACATGCCGAAATGTTCATTGATTACCCAAAAATGGGGACTGTCCTGTCTAAAGGGAGCATGTGTTTGTGTGGCAGTTCTTGCAAAAGAGCCAATGGTGTGAATTCTCTGCATTAATCTTGTGCTGAAAGTGTGCCGGAACGTGTGAATCACATGTTTCCGGCTGTATGTGAAAGATTTATATGCATATAACTGAATAATGATGCGAGTTGTGATCAAAGCAGAGGGTCATTCAGTTCTGTAGTTTAAAACATGAGACCTAAGCGGCAGCTGCAAATATATCAAAGCAGAGAATTCTGCCCAGTAATCCTGATGTCTTCAATTTCAATACGTTTTATGATGCATTTTGAGTGATAATTTGGCTGCACTGTTTATTGTCTCTTAAACTGAATGCATTCAGTTGATTTATTATAATCAATAATTTGTGACAGCTTGTAACTTTACATTTTTAATCAAGTTTTTTTCAAAGTCCCATGAAAACACATATAAACCTCTTTATGTTTTGCAGGCTGGAAGTAGTCGGTAGGCATTCTTATTTGATGTTTGTTTATTTGTCTGTGTTCTTCAGGCTCAGAGACACCATGTTCCCCTGTAGACTGACTGTCCTCTTACTACTGTCACACATAACTATGATGCTGGCAGAGCCCCCTGGCTGCAAGATTCGGATTACATCCAAAGGGCTTGAGATGCGTAAGGCACGATTAATCCACTAAGTGGATTAATGTTTGTCACTGACATCATTCTTTGGCTCTATACGCCAAACCCTTTATATCTTATCATCTCCACCTACCTCTCCTGTTAACATCTCCACCTCCCTCTCCTTTTCCATGTCTCTTTTTTTCCCCCACCTTCTGGGCTTACTGCAGTAAAATCTGAGATCCAGAAATTTGTGAAGGAAGAACTGGGGAATATCACCATTCCGGATCTGCAGGGCAAGGATGGTGTCTTCCAGTACAAAATTCAAGAGTAAGTCTCCAGTCATTGGTTATAGACCATCAGACTCCTCCAACATCTCTGTCTCTGTATACTGAGTCCAGCAGTAGAAGATTGCATTGGTGAGTTTTGTCCCATAATTCCCTCACAGTGTGAAGATCAATGAACTGAAATTCACCTTCGTAGACCTACGGTTCCAGCCAGATGTTGGTCTGGTTTTTGAGGCCCACAATTCTTCCATTTCTCTGAGCTTCCAGCGACAGATCCAGTACTGGTTATTGTGAGTCTAATCATCACGTCTCACTTTGGATTAGTGCGCTAATTTTATTTTTAACAATATCGGGGGACTGTGGTGTATGTAATAAAAACAAAAACTAAGAACCAAGATTATGGTCTTGCACCACTAATGGAGAATCAGGAACAAAAACACTGAGTCATGATCTAAAATATGAATATGCTATGTCTCTAAGACATGATGAGGGGGTCATCAATGCCTCAGCAGAAGACGTGAACATCCACACAGCCCTGCACTTGAACAAGGACACGTACGGTCGCCTCAAGATCTCCAACATCTCCTGTGATGCCAGCGTTGGAAAAATGCGCGCCAAATTTAGCGGAACCCTAGGGTAAATAAACATCCTCTCGTGTTACTTATATCCCTATAAATCTGATCACCGGAAATTTCCAGATCAGGCTTAAAGATGCCAGATATAGAAGGCATAACTTTACTGAAGGACTGGTTTGATTAATGCCAAGCATGTCATGTACCATGATCATCTTACAACCAAAAGAAAGTCATTCCAAACATGAAGAAAGAAGAAAATGGTAATAATATTCATAACAGTCAAAATCAGTGTGTGTTAATATGTTTAAAGTAACACAAGTAGGAGGTTCAGTGGGTTGCACTGTTGCCTCCTAACTCCAGAGCTGAAGTCAGTGTTCCAGCCTGGCCAGGTTTCCACTTATATTTAATGGGTTTGCTCCAAGTAGTTAGGCTAACTGCCATTGCTAAATGGCCCATAATGTGTGCATGTAGCCATGTGATGGATTGCTGTCCTGTTCAAGCTGTGCCCCAGACTTGGATCCTTTGCTACCAGAGGTGGAAATTTCAGGTCCAGAAAGTAAAAATGCAAACCAAGATATTGTTTCAGCCAACCGGTTGAAAATAAAGAGTCACAATCACAGAGTACTCAATTGATTGTTTGAAACAAAATCTTGGTCTGCATTTTTACTTTCTGGGTTTGAAGTGTCTACCTCTGTTTGCTACTAGAGACAGGCTGCAGCCCCCCTCTGACCTGACTCAGGATAAGCAGATAGGAGGTGGATTGACAGTGAGGAGTAAACTTACCATATTACTTACCAAGCTACCATGAGCTCCATTTTATCTTCATAAAACACTTTCTGTATAGAAAACAGATCCCAACTTTTTATCTTCAATCTAACTTCTACGTATGGTCTGTTTTCCTTTGTTTGCTTAGGAGGGTGTATGACTTTTTAGGTACCTTTCTGACAACAGCCATGCGTCTCGTTTTAAACCAGCAGGTAAGTTCAGTACTAACTATGTAGGACGCTTACATTCACATTTCCTTACTTGATTTACTATAGTAACATTGGTATTATATTTGTTAATAATATATAATCAACAAATATAGCATTATTAATGAAAACAGTACAGTTCCTGATTCTGAAGGCCTGCTGTATCTCAGATCTGCCCTGCTCTGAATCATGCTGGTTTAGAATTGATGAACTCCTTGTTGGATACAGTTCCAGGTAAGAATCCAAAAAAGTCCTGTTTCAATGACATCAATCCAGCAAAAAAAGTTGATTCAACATCTGAAACAATTCCCTAGAGTATTTAAGGTTACATTTTAATGTTGCTGGGTACGTTTTTACAGTACAGCTCATACTCTTGTCAACACTTTGTACTTAAACATGACATCAAAAGGCATTATTTGGCCTGATTTTGCTATTGAGGTTTTTCAGATGATTTGTATCTACTTGATTTAATTTAAATCCTGTTGTTTTTCAGTTCGGACAACTGTAGACAAGTACGTAGGGGTTGACTACTCCCTTCTGAGTGATCCACTTGTGACATCCAATAACCTTGACATGGATTTCAGGGTGTGTTATGTTCTTATTGATATTTTTATCAAATTTACTTATACAAAGTAACACTCTTTTGAAAAATTGCGGGCAGCTAGTCCGTGGAGCAATTGGGGTTAAGGGCCTCCCACAGGGACCCAAGAGTGAAATCATTCTGTCGACCCTCGGATTTTGACCAGTGACCTTCCAATGATGCGTTCAGAGGCCTAACTCACAGAGCATCATGCCGCCCATGTGGCAGATTGTAAATGAATTGCAGAATATTACATATATACAATCAACAAGGAGAGATGATCTTCTGAAAGAGCCCTCCCCACTTCCTGTGCAGGGAATGTTCTTTGAGCTCCACAACGCGAGCGACACACTGGTGAACTACGCTGTCTACCCAGTGGTCAGGGAGTATGACCGCATGGTCTACCTGGCCCTGTCTGAGTACTTCTTTGACAGTGGAATGTACGCCTACTTCAAAGCTGGGGTTTTCAAGATGGTCATCGCCAATGAGAAGGTGGGTATTTACCAGCCCGCCCGGTTCCTTTGTACTTGTCTTCTTCTGCCCTTCTTTACATTTGTAGTGTAAGATAAAAACAAGTCTATTATCCCTTAGTCACGGATTTTTTTCAGCTAAATGAAACAATTATTTTAGACAATGTACGTTTTTAATATAATGCAATCAGAAAACATTTTCTAAATACAATATATTTAATTCTGGAGAAACACAATATAACGTAATACGAAATAGTACTGTCCATTCAAAGCCACATTTTATACTTTATTTGTACTAACCTCATCTTAAATGCAATGGTTTAGGATATTAAATATTATTTTTTCCTGTTTCATACTTACTTAATGTATACTTTACACTGGATGTAATTGTTCATAATTATAGCTTAATTGTCAGAAATGTGTATATATAGGATTCTGTGTATATATTTATTTTTGTTTTTTTTGTGGTTTCTGTCTAGTCATTATTTTCGTTAAATGCAAAGTCATTTATTTGTATGCTGTTTTTTTAAAATAAAGTTTTGTTGCCATTTACAGTCCAAGCTGTTTCAATAATCATTCTAATAAGACAAAATTATTTATGATTTCAGATGCCAAAAGACCTGGAGATGCTACTGAGGACAACCTATTTCGGCACGATATTTATGCTGGTAAGCACATACCTCGAATTTGAGCATCTATAGCAGTGTTTCCCAATCTGGTCTTCAGGGAGTCACACTTTTGCAAAAAATGGACTGTCTGTCAGGGAGCTCGGAGGGAGAAAAAACGTGAACCAGCTGTGGGTCCCCGAGGACTGGGTTGGAAAACAGTGAGCTATAGGAAAGTCAGTGTGGAGATTTCCCTTTGACCGTCTAGGAGAAATGTACTGATGTGTTTCTCTTCTGCCTTGTTCAAACATCTGTTATTAATGTATCTCTTTAAAAGAACCCTGCTCTGGTAGAGGCCCCCATCTCCTTGCACCTAGAGGTGACCAGCGCTCCACACTGCGTCATCAGGACATCGGGGGCCAGCGTGGCCGTCACCTCTGTGGTCAACTTGATGGTGCTGCCTCCCGGGCAGCCCCCTGTGCAGCTCAGCAGCATGACCATGGTGAGATCTGCTTACCGCCTTGATGGCTGTGACCTTACTGACCATGGTGAGATCTGCTTACCGCCTTGACGGCTGTGACCTTACTGACCATGGTGAGATCTGCTTACTGCCTTGATGACTGTGACCTTACTGACCATGGTGAGATCTGCTTACCCGCTTGATGACTGTGACCTTACTGACCATGGTGAGATCTGCTTACCCGCTTGATGGCTGTGACCTTACTGACCATGGTGAGATCTGCTTACTGCCTTGATGACTGTGACCTTACTGACCATGGTGAGATCTGCTTACTGCCTTGATGACTGTGACCTTACTGACCATGGTGAGATCTGCTTACTGCCTTGATGACTGTGACCTTACTGACCATGGTGAGATCTGCTTACTGCCTTGATGACTGTGACCTTACTGACCATGGTGAGATCTGCTTACCCGCTTGATGGCTGTGATCTTACTGACCATGGAGAGATCTGCTTACTGCCTTGATGACTGTGACCTTACTGACCATGGAGAGATCTGCTTACCCTCTCGATGGCTGTGATCTTACTGACCATGGAGAGATCTGCTTACCCGCTTGATGGCTGTGACCTTACTGACCATGGAGAGATCTGCTTACTGCCTTGATGACTGTGACCTTACTGACCATGGTGAGATCTGCTTACTGCCTTGATGACTGTGACCTTACTGACCATGGAGAGATCTGCTTACTGCCCTGCTGATCTAGTGGACTAAAATTATAATAATACATTTCAGCGGAGCATTACTTCATAACTTTATTTTTGCTGAACTTTATTTATCTGCATCTTCTTGCAGGAAACCAAGCTAAATGCCAAGGTTTCGATGAAGGGCAAGAGGCTGGCTGTTCAGATGGATCTGAGAAAGTACAGAAACCCAAACACCATGGATCATTACATACCTGTTTTGTTTGCTTGCTTGTTTGTTCAACAGAAATAATTCATAATGACATGTTTTCTCAGGTTTAAAATCTACTCCAATCAGTCTGCTCTGGAATCATTAGCAGTAGGATTCTCTTGTTTACTTATTTTCTTACTATTTTGACTGAGGGGTAACCTTCAGAGGTCTAATGTATCATTTATTCTGTCTACTTCAGCTCATCCCCCTGCAGGGCCCCTTGAAGGCAATGCTACAGCTTTCCATAGTACCCATCATCAACAGTAAGTCTGTTTATCACTGTCAGTCACACCTCATCTTGCTCTAAAGAAGATCACCTCTGTGCATGTTATTTTGACCCCTTTACCTGGGTAGGGCCCCACCCAAGCGGCACAGGGCACAGGGCAGGTGTACAGCCTGGTCAAGGTGTCAGTACACATGTTAGACTGTGGAGGAAACCAGCATGACACAGGGAGAGCATGCAAACTCCACCCAGAGCAAAGTTTGGATACAAATCCCTCATCCTGAAGCAGCAGGCCACTGCCCCAAACCCCCTCTGTATGCACTTGCTAATGTGTTTTTATGTGGTGTCCATGGCAATAAAAGCAGAAGCGTATCTTGTGTTTAAGATCGAACGAAGAAAGGAGTTCAGATCCCACTTCCGGAAGGGATGGACTTCATGGAGGAGGTGGTGGAGTATCACAATGTAAGTTCAACGCCATCTGTTGTCCAGTAGAAGTTCTTGTCAATGCTGGAATGATTCATTTATCTCCTGCTACAGTTTGCTAATTCCAGGGCTTAGGTGAGCTTGGACCACAGGAATTTTTCACTCACTTTCAGAAATATAAGGAGATGGAATATCAGTTGCTTAAATTTTTATTTCTGTGGGGCACTTTCTGTATGGAAGGTCACTGAGTAAAAATCCTGGAAAATATGTGACTGCAGATTGCAGATTCCCTGTATAGCTGATAGTGTTGCATGTCCGTTTCCTGTCAATATTCCTGTAGTGGTAGCGTCATACTCACTCACTTTTTTTTTTCCTTAGGGGTTCATCATCATTGGAGCCAACCTCCACTTCACTGAAGGGCTGAGGGAGGTGATCGAGAAGAATCGACAGGAGGGGCCGAGCAACAGCACCGCGTCCCCCTGAGCTGGAGATTCCTCTGTCGTCCGCTGGGCCTCATCACGGACCTGCAGTTTCTCGCCTCTTGCAGATTCGCACTTTAAAATTTACCATTTACTTATCCATCAGGAGAAGTAAAACCAAGAACGCGCAGGGATGAATTTAGAGACACTGACTGCTCAAACTGCATGCATCGAGGCTGTAAACGGAGGAAAAAAGTAATACGCTACATACTGTACACACAAAGCCGGATTCAAACCCAGAAACTGAGGCAACAGCACCAACCCTTCAACAACCACATCAGGTCCTACTTCAGAAAGCGTATCCAGACCAGATTTGTCAGTGTGTGCACTCAAATGCTCACCAGGAAATATTTACAGCAGCAAATCTACTTCTTGTCGGATATGTAAATATTCTGACACTGCAATCACGCTCCATTTTGCATAGCTAAAAAGAACCCAAACATTCCACTGTATTAAAAAAACAGGACCAAACAGGTCTGAAGACATGGTTTTAACAATTGAAGTGATTTTACAGTTTTTGGAGTAATCTTAGGACTGAGAGATGAAAAATTCTTACATATGCTCATCCTCTGTTCTTTAAAACTGTTTTTATTGTATGATTTCCTTTCCACACCAGTAATCCTATATATATATTTAATTCTTTTTTTTGAACGATAAACTTAGTTTTCAAACTGAAATAATGTATCTTGGCTTTCCTATTTCTATTGTCCTAGTACATAATTATTGAGTAACCAGCCATTTTTCATCTTTTATTTTTTTGGAAAAAATAAACATTTGTATGAAAGGAAAAAATAAAAAGTGCTAATCAAGGCAATATGTTTACCGTGAGTTATGCTTATTTGTAATGAATTAAATAAAAATTTGTATTTAGTTAGACATTCATAATGTACTACATGGACAAAAATATTGGGACATACCTCTTAACCGTTCCATGTACTGCACACAAAATCATTCTGGCTGTGTTTGACATACATAAGTATGATTCTAAAAAAAAATCATATTACTCTAGTATATAATGTACAGGGCAAACTTAAATTTAGTGCCTTCAGTTTGTGTTGTGATGTATAGTAGCTGTGTAAAGGAGGCTTATGGAAGACCATGGCTTCTTAAAGCACAAAAGACAGACAGTGCGCCTGTAATACAATGCTATTACAAGAGTAATGAATAAGCCATTGATGGGACCCACTACAAAACTTCATAAAGTTCTTAGCAGACAGAGGAAAATTAATTTTCCCCCTAAACAAAGTTTGTTCTACGTTTCTTTTATGTATTTTGAGAAGCAAACTATGACCTCAGTGTATAATCCCGGCTATTGTCAACTATCGGAACTATTTTGGAATCCAAGGTACAGCACTCTGAATAACGAGACAGGAGATTCAATGCAAACGAATTTATTAACAAAAAAAAAAGTAAACTTTAGTGATGCACAATGACTGGCTTTATTCCCAATTCAACTGAAACATAATCGACAATACATAATACTGATCTTTAAAATAAGTCCATCATTCATACAATTCTGTGTATAAGGCTGAAAATATATACATCTTAAATGATGAAGCAGCAATTTATTATTGACAGTGAAGTTTCTAAATGACAGATATTGATACACACCAGTAAAAGGCAAATTGGTGATTTCCTAGGACAGTGATCATTCCCTTTGAATGCATCCATAACAGTGTCGTTATTCTTGTATTAAAACCCAGTAAAACTTCAGACAGAAGACATACAATCGTAACTATCAGCAGAGCATTCACTGGCCAGTTGGGACCCCACACTACCCACTGCGATCCTTTTAACTTCCAGCTACAGTCACACAGTCTAAATGGTACAGTAGTATGACCAGCATCTTACCATGGATTCAAGCGAGCAGACATTCAACACACAAAATCATCCCAACAAAAAAAAAAAGTAAGCCGTGCCATTATGTTGATAATCCAGTGCTGTTCACAATGAATTAGTGCATATTACATCTTGTACCCCTCATGAGCATAATTCATATAAAGCCAAAGATTGTTCACAGTGCAGACAGATGCCAAGAAAGGACTTGGAAGTGAAGACAGTTTTGCATATAGTCCGTTTCTCAATACGGCTGCTTCTTCAGAAAACGGCTGAACATTGCATAGGCCGCTATTGGCTTGTCGGTGGGCACCATGTGACCTGACCCCTGTTGAACGACAAAGAATTGTTATCAACAGGAATGCTGCTCTGAAAGGTCTGATAGACACATTGTGGGGAAAGTCAAAAACTCAGAAGTAGCCCTGTCCCAGTGTCGAAGAACTTCGCTATAAAGTGAAGCACTGATACTCAGAAGAAGCCAGACTTGACAAACATTCTCTTTCTTCTAAAACGGGATGAGACTGGTTCTTACCTTAATAGTCATGAAGGCCAGATTAGAGAACTCTTTGACAAAGCCTCCGACCTGCATGCTTTCCCCAGTGTAGTAGAGCCAAGGCCTGCGTTTGACCTGGACCTACAAGGCAAGAAAACGATCAAACTAAGAGAAAGTAATGCAATCACTGCAAGCCAAAAGGTGGTGGTCACATACGGAAATGTCCAGAAGCATTTTTACTTGTTTTGGGGAGGTCTGCGCTGGGATCTTATTTAATAGCTCCTTTTCTTTTTTGTATATTTGAGGCATTTTTGCTTTTCTAGATATAACATTCATATGTTCATTATTCGAAATGAGCAGCAGCACTTGAGACTTGCCTCTTGCTGAAGCGATTCCACAAACCACTCATCGCCGAGGAAGTTGCAGGCCATGTCCACATCTCCATTGTACACAAGCACGCGGTACTTCTGCAGGTAGCGGGAAAAGTAATCCATGAGGATTAGTAGGCGGGGTTAAATTCAAGATCGAACATGTTTTTATTACTCGGATCATTAGGAACAAGTCAGTTAGTCCGTCGTAAGACAAAAGACTAGACCTGGTGAAGCAGCATTTAGCTACAGGCTCTACGTAATGCATGTCTTCCGGATTCTTGTATACCGGCAAATTAACTTCCGGTTTCTCTACACCTGTCAAAAAAGTCGAACAACAAGGTTCTCTTTCACACGGTTTAATCTTTCGGTTATCTGTCCTTTAAGTTGTGCCATACTCCTTTGTCAGAGTTTACCCAATACAATATCAAATGGTTCTCTTTCCTCTACCTTCTTAAGTTGAAATAATCTTTCAACCCAGAAATGCCTCAGTCCCGTATGTTTAAATCCGTTTCCTCCTGTTACTATTACTTTTTCCCCCCTCATCGCTTCTTAATACTGTTTCGTCTTGTGATGTTTCTTCTCTTTAAAGAGAAGCCGAATGAGAAAACTTGTTCAGCATATCTCAGTTTAAAACACACTTTGGACTTAAACTGAAACGAGGCCAGTAGTCCTGGAACAAAAGGGCAGTAGCCTATGGATCAGGTCACGCTTCAAAGGGAAAACAGGGTTATTATTAGTCTACATTAAGATTAATGGCAGCAGTGATGAATTTCAAATAATTCTCCCATGACTTCATTCATCACCATGTAAGTATATGGGTGGAAAACCTATTTTGAAATATAGTGCATTGCAATCAGTTTTCCAATCAGCTCTGAATAAGCGTCTTTCCTTCTGCATTGGTTCCCTTCCGATATCTTCACTCTGACACGTAAAACTTTTCCTGTACATTTTTGTTTTCTTGGTTAAACCTCCTGCATTTCTGTATCCTAATTCATCTGTGATTTGCTTTTTATCTTCATGTTTTTCTTCTTTTAAATCTACTACTTTAATCATGATTTTTATGTCTATTCTGATATATCATTTTAATTTGAGCTTTCTTTGTATTCTGTATTTTTCTTACGTGCGAAGCACTTTGAATGACCGCAGTGTATTAAAGGTGCTATAAAACTTGCCTTGTATCATTCAGCTACTCCCAGTACAAGGAAGAACCATATACAAATAAATAAAATATAAGCAGATGGAAAAGTAACAAACTAAACTTACCAGTGCCCCAAGTAGCTTCAGGTACTGCGTGCGGACATCCATGTAAAGCCGTTTGTAATTTAGATTGACCTCTGCACTGCAAAAGCAAAAACCAGCCAGGCAATAGAGCTCTTAGATGGATTCAACTAAATAAAAATGTTTGACTGATATTTTTGACCTTTCACATGCATCTCTTACTTTAAGTTTGTTTATTTTTTTTAAACTACTTAAATTTCAATAAACAGAGCGATCGGTCTTTAAAAGTTGCAAAAATTCTTATAATTACAAATTCCAGTTCGGAATTTTGTCCATTGGTACGACTCACTACCTGACCTCAGGTGAATGCCCAGTGCACATTGCCTGAAGATGTCTAGAGAAAGGATCCCATTAACCGACTCACCTACAAATCTGCCACTCCAGAGAGGCAGCAGAGATGTGCAGGGCTGACTTCACATAGGGATTGTTCAGAAACATGGTGGATGCAGTGGAATTAGTGCAGGGAGGGTCAAGTCTCACCGACTTGTGCTTGGTCGTGATATCTTTGTATTTCTAAGTTAGAAGCATAGTGCAGATGGCTAAAGTTAGTTTAGTGGCCTAACATGATTTACAAACTTTAAACGACGTATATATGCAATGTTTACATACAAAAAGATAAGATGCAATCATTGTCAGGCTATTTATGTGGCACCAGAACACATACATTTTTATTTCAAAATGTAGAAAATTCATTATATTGATTATTTAGTAAAAAAAAAAAAAAAAGTGTCATAGAATTCTTTGGTAAACCACCCAGTCCGAGGTTCTGTTTTATTCTTTATCTTCATTATATAAGCACTGAAAATTATTGTCTTCAGTTATTTTCTGTAAGTTATTTCTCTTGTATTTTACCTACACATTGATCCATATCACATATTTAATTGATTTGGCAACTGATTTCCATTCTGCAACAAGAAAGTGTGTGTTTTGTGCTGTGTTGAGCTCCCTTGGTTAACATTCTGAAATTCTAACTATTGTAATAATTTCCATTACATTTCACATTGTATGATTCATTCAGGTCTACGTCGCTACTTTAAAAACTGAAGACCACTGAAAGCCTTATGTCTTGATTGTGAAACTTTGCAAAAAAAATAAGGTCATCAACCTGGCACACACCGTTTACATCCGTAATAAAAAGCAAAACGAAGCACTAAAAACATAATGGTGAATGCACTCTCCACATTAACCTGGGTTAAAGTCAACCTGAAAGAACCATCAGGTTCTTCGAATCTGTAAAATTGCTGTAATTGCATTCTTGTGGCGGTAGGGATCGTATGAGCTTTTTTCCTGAGAATGACCATACAGGGGGTACAGTCAGGGAATCTTTTTCCTAAAAACCGTTGACAATATTTACATATATCCTTATACAAGATGCTAGCTATCATGAACAATAAAACATCTCATACGTTTTACTGACCGTACTCTTTTCTCAAGAAGTAATGTGGGAGGAGTTTCCAATTTTACCTGACTCCACAAGTTGCTCCAAAGGTGCTGCGTGAAGCTATTCCCCAGATCATGAATCACCAGATGGGTCTCAGTGTAGCTGGGCACGAAAGATAGTTCATTAGTCAAATTTAACTAAAGAACTGAAAAATAACAAGCCATACAGTCACACGGGACTATAATTCAAAATTAATGCTGAAATTGCATGAAATACATTTGAAAATAAAATATTAAACAATAGTCATTTTTGTTCTACTGTTACTGTCCTTTTAACAGATACAAGATCTGCAGAATCATTCGCATTTTAAAAATGTACCATTAGTTAAGCCACCCTAATGTTGGAAATTGCATGTCCCCCCCCCCCCCCCCCCCCAATTTAAACAACATAACTTGGTTCTTATAACAGGCAGGGCTGCATAGAAGAGTATCATCGCAAACTCTGGGCCAGTTTGCTCATAAGCATACGACAGTTTGGGAGTGAAACCGTCTCCCCTCATTCCCCGTAACATTTCCTCATCACCGTACCTCACTCTGTGGTGCACACCTCCGGCACAAGGGGCATACAGGTTGTAGATGTTAAGGCCAGAGCCATACACAATATACTGCACCTCGTTTAGCTGGAGGGAAAGAGACCGTAAAATAGACAACGTAAAAAGATGTGAAGGAGAAGGGGAGAAAAATTAATTTGCATGTTGTTTGCATGTGTATAATGTATACCACTCCCGTAAAAAGCAGTTCGGCGTCTGACCAAACACATGCAATGATTAGAGTGCTACATCACTGTCAGACACAGCCATGTAAATAACTAGCAATAGGAGTAACAAAGTAACTACAACTTTAGTGTAACTAAACACATTACAAGCAAACAAAATTACTCACTGCAGAACTCCAAGTTACTATATAGCTGTTCCTATTTGAACTGATTTCTTTAACTTCCTTATTCTGTTTACAGTACTCACATTTGCGGAACAATTGGGATTTTGGTTATTGTAAAAGTCACATGTCCCATCCTTGCAGCAGTACGTCTGCAAATCGATCCAAAGTCTGCAAAACCATCACCATCATTAAATTTCAAAGTGCTCTATAGGTGCAGATTTACCATTAAGAAAGGCTTTCTGCATCATAACTTTATAAATTGACTTAATTGTTGAACTTAAATCTTTGTCCTTAGTGTCCTTACTTGCTTCCAAGGAGTCCATGGTAGTAAGCAAAGTACACCAAAGAATTGTCATTCATCTCATAACTAGACAGGCCGTTACCAACTGCGATGCCCTGTAAGGGGTACAGAAAGATGTGTCCATTATGTCAAAATACACACAGACATGAATTGGCTCAATTAAGTTTTTTTTTTGTTTCAATGGGGTTATCAGAATACAGACACATTCAATATATCAATATGGCTACTTGCAGAAACAGGTTCAAGTCTAAATGCTCCTCAAATTTTAAAACTGATTCAGAAATACCATCTCAACTCTTTTTGCTCATTTTTGGGAGATGATTACTTAAGGATTGTTTGAATACATTATTTAAGTTGGAGTTTCCCAGTAAGATTCCAGTTCACTCATGAAGTCTTTCCTAAACAGACACCAATAGGCTGTTTTGAATTATTTCCAAAACAATAAATGCCAGTTTGTCCAGAAAATTGTCAGCTGGTGGCCACAGAACCGTTTACAAGAACTTTTACAGAACCGAATTACAAACTCCTATGTATACAATTAAACTCAACCAAGTCCATAAAAACATAAGAGTCACAAGCTGATGGTATAGTAATGTAAATGGGAAAAACCAACTACCTGGAGGTTTATGCTGCTATCTTCCATCACTCGCTCTGCTAACGTGGGAACATAGATCCCTCCATAGCTCTCCCCTGTGATGAAAAACTCGTTCTTACTGTACTCCGGGAAAAGCCGGAAAAACTCCTTCAAGGCTAAGTAGTTGTTCATTGATACCTAAGGAGCAAAAGTGCCGAAATGAATTGTGAATGCAGAAGCAAGCAATGCTCTTGGGATTCTGAGTCGAGTAACAAATGTTTCATATCGAAATTGTGATTGTGCAGATATTTGGGGAATCTTGATTCTCTCGCGAGTAGGCTCACTACTAACCTCTGTGTCATTGGTAGTGTACATCTTGTCATCCGAGTAGGAAAACCCAACTCCAGCTGGTGACTCCAGGTACAGCACGTTGGCAATCTGTTAAATTCAATCACCTTAGCAGTCAATGCCATTTACAGAAAATGGAAGCAAAATTCTATATTGATTTCTTGCTGAACCATAAAAAGATCCATGCATTCATAAAGGTTTATCCTTTTTGGACAGGACTGAGGGACAGCCCACCACAGGACAAACATTCAAATACAAACTCCACCCTCACATGGACATAATTAGGGGACATAAAATCTAAAGCATATGAAAATAAGCAACCTCAATAACCTGTAGATAAGGAATATTGCATGACAGCACACATCAGCCTATCACATCAGAGAAAAGAACACAATTCTAACCAGTCATATGGCATCTTAAGAATGGACGTCCTATACCCAAGAAACGGACCGCGAGGCTGATCACGTTAGAGGGGCACGCCGCATGCTTCTGTCGCAGTAAAACCTGTTAGGGCTGCGTGATGCTACTCATTTTTTTCTTGATCCAATACCAGCCCAAACCTTTCTGGGGCTGAGGTGGGGGGTGGGTGGGAGCGAACAACTAAATTTACCAGTAAATTTAACGTTAAACGTAAAACATTTTAATGTTAGAACCGATCCTCAAACTGTAACATTCAGATCAAAAGAATACATAAGGCAGTGTCAACATGCACATGAGCAACTCCCTGAGAGGCAATGTGAAGTTAGGGTGAAGAAAGACAGCGCGGCAGCCACAGAACCTTTTAAAAGGGAGAAACTGTGGATAACTAAGGTAATAAGATGTTGGTATGTGGCAGTACTTGCTTATTTGCTCTGGCACTCATGCTTTACTCCATTGGTGGCCAGTCTGTTGATTTCCACCCACCCCAACTGGTGGCAAATTTCTGGGATGCTTTCTGTTGCCAGTCTGCCCCAGGTGCTGTGTATCGTATAAACTTTGTACCAAAGTTTGATTAAACTAAAATACTACAAACCAATTTCCCCACCAGGAAATGATGAGACGCACTACAGGGAGGAGGTGCAACATCTGGTACAGTGGTGCTCAGACAGCACCTTGTCTGGAATACATTCAAGACAAAAGGTGATTGTTATGGACTTTAGGAGAGCCAGGAAAATGGCACCTCCCCCCCTCCACATAAATGGAGAGGAAGTGGAGAGGGTTAACGACATCAAATTCCTGGGGACCCACATCTCAAAGGACCTGAAATGGACTGTTTACACCTCCTACCTGGTGAAGAAAGCTCACCAGAGCCTTTTCTTCTTAAGAACACTCAACAGCCAGACTTCCCACTCAGCTCCTTGTTAACTTCCACAGGAGCACAAGAGAGTGCATTCTCTGCTATGGTGCTACAGTGTGGTACTCCGGCTGCACAGCAGAGAACCGGATAGTTAAGACTGCGCAGAGGATCGTGGGTACCAAGCTCCCAGATCTGACCAATGTTTATGCTAGCCAACTATGTAGGAAGGCCAGCAACATCATCGAGGACCCCACCCACCCGGGTCACAAACTCTTTGTCCCCCTCCCATCGGGCAAAAGATTCAGGACCATCAAATCACGAATAAACAGACTGAGGAACAGCTTTTCCCCGAGAGCAGTGGCCTCCATCACCCCTTCCCACTACAGAACACAGACCATTAATCACTTCCACGCCTCTGTATTGCTGCCGATTTGCAAGTGGTCACTTTACATTACATTACATTGACTGTAAATATCTCCATCCATCCATTTTCCAAACTGCTTATCCTACTGGGTCGCGGGGGGTCCGGAGCCTATCCCGGAAGCAATGGGCACAAGGCAGGGAACAACCCAGGACGGGGGGGCCAGCCCATCACAGGGCACACTCACACACCATTCACTCACACATGCACACCTATGGGCAATTTAGCAACTCCAATTAGCCTCAGCATGTCTTTGGACTGTGGGGGGAAACCCCACGACAACATGGGGAGAACATGTAAACTCCACACACGTGACCTAGGCAGAGACTCGAACCTGCATCCCAGAGGTGTGAGGCAACAGTGCTAACCACTGCACCATCATGCCGCCCGCTGAAAATACCTAAATCTGTAAATAATTTAGGATTTTTTTTTCTTTCCATCCAGCGCACTATAGACTGCACTAAGGAATATATTTTTTTATATCGTATTTTACAAATATTATATTAGGTTATATTAGGTGTATTTATACGATGTCTATGACACTATATTTTATACTAATGTGGTACATTAATGTATACTTTGCTGCTGAGCTGCGAGCTACCAAACAAATTTCACTGTATTTCTGATACAATGACAATAAAGTCTTTCTCTCTTACTCTGAAACACTGCCATCCAGTATAACTTACAGAAAGCCAGTGTTCACAGTCACAAACACCAGCAATGTCTCTGGGATACAAGCAGCAAGGCAGTCGGATAAAAAGTACAGCAACTAACCTTACTGTCAGAGTTTTCTAGCACTATGCCCAAAAACGTAAAGTTTATTTGTGCATGATTTATTAGCTTTACAGTGCATTCCATTTGTGGTTATTTTTCATGTTCTGAATCTTAGAGGAAGCTCAAGAGAATTTCAAGTAAAAATTGAGCCTTGAAGCAAATTACAATAATGTCTTACATTATATTGTGAAAATTATTGATATTAACCAATATGAAAAAATATATAAATCTTGATCAAATATTTGCCATATTGTCCAGCGTTAGATATAATTTCACAAATTACCATCTGTGGTCAAGGCTGACCACTGCAAAGCACAGGACCGAGATCATATTAAAATGTCTTTGAAATCACAGCTTCAAATGTCATAGATTAAGACTAGACTTAAATATTCATGAAGTTACTTGGCCAACATTATCTGATTCATGTGGTTGCACTTTTTATACCATTTTCCAGTTAATTTGCACTTCATTGGTTTCTTGTGTTTCACAGCAACTAATAACTGTAGGTTTATTGTCTCATGCAAATTGTAGGATGACTAGAACATCCAAGGAAAATGGAAAATACCTTATTCCAGGAAAATGGGTTGTACATTAGTGAGGCACCATCATCCTGGATCTGCAACAGATAAAATCAAATTTTAAAAGTTAGAGTGAATTTTCATTTAGTTGAAAAGTTTCCTTGAAAACACAATAAACCACATGATACTATACTTTACTGATGCAACGTACCAGAAAAGGTCCATGTTCAGTAAGGAGACCATCCAGGGAGCTACATCCAGGTCCTCCATTCAGCCACAAGACAACCGGGTCAGCTGCTGGTTTATCCTGGGACTCCACAAACCTGCCCCAGAAGATCACAGGACAAGCTGCATTCAGCCCCACAACTATTACAAGATTGTTATTATAACCACAAAAACTGAAATGTAATGAATGTAATTCAAACATTTAACTAAAGACACTTCAAGCCATTTGTTTCACTTCTTACTAATAAAAGAATCATGTGATTTCAAGAGGAAGTATAATGCCCTTCCACATCAACTTTCAAGCAATAACTGCTGTTATAACCATGACATTAATCTTTGTTTTTAACTCCAAATCTTCACATGAGAATATAGCCGGACGATTCTATAGCGTGCCTTGGGCAATCCTTTTAGGAGAGTTGTTGCATAAAAGTGAACCTAATTGTAAAGTTTAAATCAACACAATCGTATACGTTGCACAAAATATTATTAAGTAACTTATTCTTCACCAGTAATGTAGATGTTTGTTCCCAGAAACATTGAGGTAGCCAGAATATTGTTTGAAGCTTGGTTGCTTCGGCAGTCCTGGAAGGTACTTAATCTCGTCGGCATCTGGAGCTCCGAAAACTCCCGATATTCCCCAGAGAAAGTACAGAGCCCAGCGGCACATCTGAAAACACACGATGTGACAGTGCAAAGTTATCAAGCAACAGCTGCCTCGTAGCAAAGTTATTCTGTTACTCAAGCAGTAAATTATTCCATAATAATAATTTAATAGCATAGCAGGACATACGAATCTAGTTTCACTACGCTTCAGCGCCGTTACAACAACTAAAAGCAAAATATTTTTAATTGATAATGCTTTAATCAAACAGGAACTAAGCAGCTGTGGCTATTTCTCAGAGAAACGGTAAAGGTCATTGCTTCCAGCACTAACCTTGCGCGGTGAAGGAGCGCTAAGAACAATCCTATAAATCAGTCAAGCCAAAACTTGAACACAGGATGGATATAGCTTTCGGAAAGTCATATGACCAGCGGACCTACCTCTACTTCCGCATCGCTGTGAGCACGAGATGTGCAGACTGCGGCGTGTAAACCCCTCCCCCTCATCAGCTGATACGGCAGTTTTTCCTTCTCAACTTATGAAATACAGAGGTGGTAGGGGAGACAATTCTGGCGCAATGTACACTCCGAAGCAGCAGGTGGCGCAAATCAAAGATATGTTAACCTCTTCGCAAATAAAGCAAAATACCAAAGAAGTAGTATTTTTATTCGAGGGATAGTGAATGGGACTAAAAGCTGTGTAAAAGCAATTATACTGATATACTTTACAAGATACTGGAGTTTGGAGTTATTACGGCGCAGATACTGTCCCGGTGAAGGTAGGAATATTTTATTTGTTGTACAATAACTATGGTTACCTGTCATCTCTTTCGTCACGCAGCTATGTTCCTCACGTAGCAAATGTTTGCTAATAATTGTAGATGTTTTTGACGACAACAAGACTCTTAGGAGATGATAAATCGGTAGCTGTTATGCTACGGCTTATCATTTCTGTACGGATTTATGGTGCTGTATATTTATTTTTGGTTAAATACGTTGCTTGCTTAACCGTGCAGTCGTTCGACGACATTTTGTCGGTTAGCTAGCGAGGCTAACTAATTAGCCGGCTGTGTTCATGGCGGCTAGTAGTCGCTGGTTAGCCACCTAGCTAACAGATTTCGCCGGTGTGCGTTACGGAAATTTTGGTGCTTTTCTTTAACGTTTCGTGCCACGTGAGACGACTGCAAGGTGCTCGTCAACGCGTTAACGGTACGGGTCATTCCCATTGCATTTTCTAACTCTGGACCGGTCCGTGTGCGGTATTATATCAACAGAGCATCATTTCACTAGCTCCAGAAAATGGCGGCATGACCGATATAATCTTCCCCGTTACTGCCAGCTGGTTTTGCAGATTTGCACGAAATTTTCCTATAAAGTGTTTCATTTCCCCCTGTAACATTGGTCAGCTTATTTGATGGGTCTGATGCTAACTTTAAAATATCAAAGTTGAAATTTCTTCTAATAGATTGGGAAGAGTAAAAGATCCTTTGGCAAGTCACAAAGGATTCAGCATGGGAATAAAATAAGATGCATTCGAACGCTGCGAATTTAAGCGCTCATCTGGCTGCCTTTGCTTGGATGTCATTCATTATCTAACGCGGGCTGTTTTTTTACTCTAATTTTACGCACGCGTCCTACACAGGAAAATTCAATGAATTACATGCACACGTTTTTCCTTTTCGATCGCTTCATTTGGGTAAATAGATCTGGTTCACTCGGTTCGGCCTGAAGCGCTGATCGGAGTCTTCGATTGATTGCTTGCGGAGCTGTGATTTCAGACACGCTTGATCAACCAACTTGTAAACCTATGCGTCAGTCGTACATCTATATTGATACGCCTTACTTGCCGAAGTGCAAGTGTGGTGTACTCTGTATCCAGTATATTTATGTGACGCTTTTATCCAAAGCGACTTATAGCAGAGGGGGGTTATGTGCGCTCCCAGGGATTTGAACCCAAAACCTTTGCGTTGCTAGCGCAATGCTTTTTTTCTTTGAGCTTCAGGAGCCTAAATAACATTTAAATAAAAGCAGTGTATGCAGATATTCATTTAAAGACTTTTGTCTACTATTCTGCTTCAGCTGGCTGTAATCCAGCAGTAAATTTCATAGTAGGTTCTTATATTAAACAGCGATATAATTCTTCGTTAATCTATTTTCAAGAGATTAATGTTGTAATGGTGTTCATCAAACTTGCTGAGTATCGTGTGTGTGTGTGTGTGTGTGTGTGTGTGTGTGTGTGTGTATGTATGTGTGTGTATAATTTGAGACAAAATGCGTAGTCAAGATGGGTAGAAGCGAGAGAGGTTTTTTTGCTGATTCCCGTATCCAGATGTGGATTTTGAGTCGTACTAAGACAGAGCAACCACCTTCCCCCAAGATGGGGTTAAATCATTTAACTGAAGACATTTCCTAATGAAGTTGCATTTTCCAGCCCATTTTCACCCATTAAAGGAATGCTTTGTCTAACAGTTTTGTGATGTGTTCCCGTTGGTATTTTTATGAACAGGATTTCTTTTTTCTTCCTTTCTGTTGACACGCTGATATTTTTAGGGCCTGGGACAGTACACACAAACACTGACAAACTTAAACATACAAACCAGTTTAAACACAACGTAAAGAGAGGAAAAAAACGAACCAGGCTTTAAGATTGAGCCGAGTATTTGCGCCATGTCTCGGAGGAGGAGCCGCAGTGCAAGCCCCGCCCACCATACCACCAACAGCAATGACCCTCGCGACCTGGAAAGGAGGATTTTTGTGGGGAATTTGCCAACAACTCTCATGGACAGGAAGGACTTGGAGGATCTGTTCAGTCCATATGGGAAGATAAATGGTTAGTAGTCAGCATGGTTCAATGTACAATAAAAACATTTTCAATGCTGACATTGCGTCTGTAGATTTGTAGGCAACCGGTTTGACATGATGTCTTGATACAAGCACTCCAATACGTCTATTGTGTACAGCTTGCGTATATGGTAGCAAGTTCAATAAACTATTTTGGTCTGCCATGTTTTTTTTTTTTTTTTCCTTTTTTCTTAAGCGGTAACTGCAGGGATAAAGGTTAAATTTTACAGACACTTTTGAGTGCAAAATATTTGGCTTAAGATATCATGACCTTTCAGTTCAGCAAAAACATGACATCTTAAACATGGGTCATTGAGCATTAATTTTGTCATAGCAGGTGGTTATGGCACACGGGTATCCTCAATGAATCTCCCAAAAACCCCATGTTCCTTTTTCCAGCCCTGTCCATGTTCCGTGGGTATGGATTTGTGCAGTTTGAGCGAGCCGAGGAGGCGGAGGCAGCAAAGGCGGGACAAAACGGTCGCTTTTATAGAGGGTATAAACTAGGTAAGATTCCATTGACATAGACCTATCTGAACAGCCAGTTGCTGAAGGAAGCAGAGTCATGTGGTAAATACTGCACCTCGTAAAGTCTCCTTTTAACTTGAATGCAGACTTATGACTTGCAGATATTTTGGTGGCTTTTGGAAAATTTTGGATTGCAATGGGTAGATCTTGAATTCTGTAGCATGTTGCTTTTGTGTAGTTTGTCTTTAAAGGCCATTGAAGATTGTGTCTATCGGTGGACAAGGAGTTGTTGTTATAAACGGATCTGGAGATGTATCCATGGACCTTTTTATGAGCTTATTTAATGAGTAACAAAGTTGTAAATCGTAAATCTGTGGCTGCATTCCCTCAGGGTATACATTTTTTTTCGGGGGGGTGGGTATTCGCTTTGAGAGTAATGAAACTTGTGTTTAAGAGAATGGTGATTAAATTAAAAAGAAGAAAAAAAAGCCTTAATTAAATCTTCTTCAATTTCCTCTAACTTGCTCCGGTTGTGGCATAGCTGTATCCTACAATGGCTCTAGGGCTGACAGTCAGAGGGAGCACTGCTTGAAGTCCCAGTTGTTCACATTGAATTAGGTGGACTTCTGCATCTAGAAATCTCCAAAGGCAAAATGTCTTTGGAATCTTAGTATAGTTCGCATTTAAAAATTGATTCACGGTGATGTAGTTCTTAATGAGTGTTGATGTTTTCCGATATTTGCAAATATCAAGTTCATAAAAATAAGCTAAAATAATTGCTACTGTTTTGCCATCAGGTTGGAGATTGATAATTCACAGCTGTTTAGTTTCTTACTAGTATAGGATTCCAGTCAAAGAAGAATTTTAAAATATCATTAAACATGACGTTTTAGGTCTGTGTTCAGTACCAGTTATTACTTGAAACATGCATAACCACACAACTGGAGTATTTTGGGGAAAACTTCACTTTATGGATCCAAGAGAAAGTGCAAGCGGGTAGAAACCATCGTGCCAGTTGAGATTCTCTCCTGAACTGATGAGTTTCTGTTCCAATGATATGTTGAACGTCTGGATTGGTTTATTTTCAGATATTAATATGGCAGCGGAGCGACGACAGAGTAAAGCTCACTCCCGGCAGAGTCCTCCAAGAAGGTAATGTAATGTACAGTCACTGTGGGGTGCGAGGACGGATCCTTTCAGCTGCTGTGGTAATCTGTATTTTCGTACGAATAAACGACTCTGGAGTCATGACAACTTTATTATCTAAATTAAAAAAAAAAAAAAAAAAAAAAAAAAAGAATCAAGAACCCGGACTTCAGCTGCATATTCAAGTGATACGTTTTCAAAAATAAACCGGTAAAATCAGGTAGTTTTATGCCTGTGTTGTTTTTTGTCTCAGGTTTTATTTTGCTTTCACTTCCCTCGTTTTATACACCTCCTACGATTTGTCTTTAATATTTCGAGCTCTTCTATAAAATGACCACTGAAGCCGACGTCAAATTGTGATTTCTTTGTATCTAACCAGTTCTAGCATTCACTCAATAAACATGATTTAAACCCTGGTAAAATTATTAGGAAATAAAATTTTTAATGTGTGTGGCAAATGTGTTTATGCCTCAAAACCGATGTTTCCTTCATTGTTTGTCTGAGCCGTCCTTTGTGTATCTTGCTAATGTTTATTAATTTAGATTAATCACACTTAATTTTGCTGTTAACGACACACTCAACGAATTTTAATATGAAAACTTTAGGGAAAAATTGACGGTAGTGTCCTTTTGATATACTTAAATTACAAAGGTGCATGGGATGATGGTCGGGATTTATTCTGCATCTTGAGCAAACATTCTCGCCTATGGAACCAAAAGCGCTGAAAGTATTTCAAACTCGATATTCTTATCTGCGTTACTGTACGGGAGGAACGGTGCATCGCTACTGCAGTGTGGAAAGCTGCTTCCATTTCAAAGAAGAAATTCACAAGACCAGAATCTTCAGGGAATGCTTACCGCCTATATTGGACTGTAAATTTTGATGATGCTTTTCATGGAGAGTGGTATTCTGAGATTTTTTTTCCTGGAAGTTATGAACTGCAAGCTGAAATTGTGTTAATTTCCGATACATTCACATAATGTAAACAGAGAAAACGGTATCAGTTTTTTTTTTTTTCCTTTCTTTGGACAGTCAGTTTGATTCGAGTTGACCCATTAACTTTCCATAAAACTTTGATTGCATTGTTTGTTACACTTTTTTTGACATAGGCTGGGTGGGGTTCCAAAAGCTCACTGAGGTAGCAAGGGAGCATGACCCCATCCCTGATGGCAATTTTTCTCCCCTGCAGGCACCCGTATGGTGGCTATGGGGAGAGCCGGGAGCCTCGAGCCCGCACTCGCTCCCCTATACATGGCCGTGATGTGCGTGACCACAGGGAGCCTGGCCGGGAGCCGCGGCTTGGCCACCCGCGAGAACATGTGCCCCGAGACCCGGACTTCGACCGCTACCGTCCCTCCGAGGGCAGGGAGAAGGACCCCAGAGCCGATCCAGGCTTTCGGTGAGCACTCGGCTGTAATGGGGACTTGGGGCAGCTGCCTGACCTGCACCAGGCTGCTGAAACATCAATTAACTGTTTGTATTGCCTTAGGGATGATGGTTATGACCGATACTACAGAATTGATGATTATTACCGAAAGAAAGAGGACCCCTATGGGGAGAGATACAGGGACCCTTGGAATGGCAGGCGGGAGCACGAAGGTAAGTAGAAGTACTCTCCTTTGAGCCAACCTTCAAGCTGGGTGTTTGTGAGCACCTGTTGGTACCTGTTAAGCGGCAGTGAATGTTCAGCCCTTCTTCTTTCAGACGACCGGCCAAGAATGGAGGAGCGGCGACGGAATGAGCTCTACCGACAGTATTATGAGGAGCTCCAGAGACGCTACGACTCCGAGCGGCCCGTGGATTGCTCGGTGATCGTGGTGAACAAGCAGCAAAAGTGAGTGATTGTGAGTTTTGTAAATCGTTTGGTCAGTTGCAGATTAGGCGCTTTGCTCCGTCTCCTGCTTTCACGTGATCAGAACCGGCTAGATCATCCGGAGCCAGAAGTAGAGGCATCTGTCTGTGAATGCTAGTGGAAAGTCTGAGTCGCCTTCCTGTTATCTGACCTCCCAAGGGAGTACGCCGAGACGGTGGGCCGGAAGGTGCGCGACCTGGGCATGGTGGTGGACCTGATCTTCCTGAACACGGAGGTGTCACTGACGCAGGCCCTGGAGGATGTGGGCCGGGCACGCACACCCTTCGCCATCATCATCACGCAGCAGCACCAGGTGCACCGTTCCTGTACTGTCAACATCCTGTTCGGCACGCCGCAAGGTATACCCACCTACGCTAGTGTTTCATTTAATGCGTCGCTTAATGATGGGAAAGCGTTTTGAGAAAGGTGTTGCTAGCCAATTTCATCATTGTGACAACATCATAGAGTATACTTACACAAACCTAGAGGCTATAGCCTACTACACACCTAGGCTATATTGTATAACCTAAATAACAATAAAAAGTTGTGTATATTAGATGCATAATTCAGTAATATACTTGTTGTCAAGTATGTGCTGTACATAATTCTATGTGCTGTGCTAACATGACGGGCAGTGCAGTAGGCTTATTTACAGCAGCATCACTCCAAATATGTGAGTAATCGTTGCGCTAAAATGTCACTAGGCGATAGGAATTGTTAGTTTCATTACTGTATAATCTTAGGAGACCACCATCGTTGATCAAAACGTCGTCATGCATTGCATGACTGTATTCTTACTCTTTGTTCTTGTTTTCCGATGAAATAGTTTTTTTTTTTTAAAGATTTTAAAAAAGATTTTAAAGTAATATATGCTAGAGTAGGGCTGGGGGATATGACCTCAAATCAGTAGCATGGTTACTTGAACATTTTACTTTGACTGATTTAATGAATGATTTTGTTTTTCTTTTTTGCTGTCATTTCATTGACAAGGTTTGTATGTGAATATGCTCAACTATAAAACTGGGATATTTCTTTCTGATGAAAGATTCTTTTTATGATTTTAAAATTGAAGGAAACGCCCTCAGATGAACCGTTATTCATTGAATATTTTGAACTGAAATCAAAGCACAAATTGCTTGAAATGAAAATGTCTTATGGAAAAAGTCACATTTTAGTTTTAATGTAAAAAGGAAGTTTCTTAAAGTAGAAAATGGTTTGCATTTCTTGGAAACAGTTTATAGTGATCACGTTTCTTTGGTTGAAATTGATCACTATAAGCAAATGATCGTTAACTGATAAATTTTTTTGTCTCGGGGAGATTACCATGTAATTGACATTTGTATGTTTATTACATGAACATAAGGTAATAAAACTGCCAAAAAAAATGAAGTAACTGACAGGGACGAGATTACAGCGATTAGAGGTTCTGAATGTCGGTTTTGATGAATTTTCGATTAATTGCCCTGCCCTTTTCTAGGGTTAGGTCATTTTACTTTTTAGTGGGGGAAAATTTGTGTACATTACCAGAAAGAACCAAAATTGAGTGCCCTCTATGAGTGTGTGTGTGTGTGTGTGTGTGTAAGAGTACTAGTTTGTCATCGTATTCAGTCTTCTGATCACATGTTACTCTTCGTTTCATTTCTTGTTCAAGAACTTATTTGTGGTCAAATTGTTGATCACTTGTGAGCCTTTGGAGAGCCCCTTTCTGGTCATGTTGTCTCAGTATTTAGCTAACGGGCGGATTACTCGCACCTATATATAATGGTATAATTATATGCAGCTGTTTTGAGGCTAAGTGAACTAGCATTTTTGTAAGTCTGAGTGGCCGTTTTTGTTGGTCTGCCACTTTCAGCTAACACTGCTGCTTCTTGATGTTGCAGAGCATCGCAATATGCCTATGCAGGACGCTATGGTGCTTGTGGCGCGGAATTATGACCTGTTCAAGGCAGAACACAAGGATAAGGAGCGAGAAGAGATCGCCCACAAGGCCGCCAAGATGGCGGATGACGTGCTGATGCGGGAGCATGAGCGTGAAGGCCACCCCATCTCCCTTCAGCCAGTCATTACCCTGTTGGCAGAGAGCAGGTGGGTTAGCAGCTAGATGCAATAGTAAATATTGCAGGCTTGATGGGAGTGCCTGGGTGCTTCAGACTCTTTCTTGATTTGATGTAAGCCCTGCTCATCCACATTACAGGTTTCTTACTTTGGAAGAGTTGGATAGACTGATTGACTATCTGAGGGATAAGAGAGACCGTCTGGTGAGGAGCAGCGGTGATCCACATGCAGGTACTAATATCGAAGCTTTTGTTTTAGTTTCATTATGAAAGCAGTGGTGTGACACACATTCGCCAGATTTTTCCAAAGCTAGGTCTTTGCCAAGTCTGTGAAATAGTGTTCAATGCTGGTGACAGCTAAATACCTAGACATTTATTGGTCTTTGTTGATTCGTTTCCTCGTTCCGCAGGGTCCCACCAACCTGTGGCAACAGTCTCCCCGCTGGAGCCGCCCCATCCGCCGGCGCCGACCCTTTCCAGTGGGCCTCACAGTGTACATGGTTCCCATACGACCCACTCTTCCCATACTGTCACCCCAGGCCATACCCCTCATTCTTCTCATACAGTCCATTCAGCTCATGCGGTCCACCCGGCTCCCCCGACCCACCTGACCCCACAGACCCACATGGTGCCATCCTCAGTCTCCAACCCTCCTCCACCATCCAGCCATCAGCAAGAGCTGCAGGCCAAGATCCTCAGCTTGTTCAACAGCGGATCCGGCGCCGCTGCCGCTAACAGCAGCGTGGCTTCCCAGTGTCAAGCATACGGCAGTCCTGCTGTCAACCAAGCCACCAGTCTTCCCCCTGCACTGGGGCCCTCCACCCTTCCTAAAATACAGCAGCCCCCCACTCAGAGCTCTGGCATGATGGCCCCTCGACCGGCACTGCGACTGCCGGGGATGCTACCCAGTGTTGCCCCCGCACAGTATGGTCCCCCAAGCCGCATGTCCACCCCAATAGGAGTGCAGAGGCCGCCCACAGCTGGCACTGGGATCAACTTTGACAACCCAAGTGTACAGAAAGCCCTGGACACTCTGATTCAAAGTGGACCTTCCATCAACCACCTAGTAAATGCAGGCAACGTCCAAACCCAAGGCATTGGTCAACCGGCGACGTTGGCCCTATACCCACGCCACTACTGAGTCTACTAATGTACTCTTCCTTTAGTTTTTACAGATAATAGTTTGTAAAATAGTGAGATCTTTGATATGAAAGTGTGTGTGAAGTCCAAGCTATTTTGGGGGATGGGGGGGGGGAGGGGGGATTTGTCCCTGCATTTAGATGTCCCCTCCCCCCTTCAAAATTTTGGTGTTGCGTTTTGTGTACCTTTTGGTCATGTTTGTGTAGTCAACTCTGTTGTTGTAACTATTTCATTTTACCAGTTGTGGTTGATTTAAGGAAGTTGTGTTCCACATTGCATGCTTGAATGTAGCCTTTGTCCAAACTGCCTGGAATTTGGAAGATGCGGTTTTGAGTGTTGGACATCGCCGGTACTGTAAATTGTTTTATACAGTCATTTTGCTATTGTGTATATAGACTCTTGGCTATATGTTGCTTAAATAAACTAATTCCAGGTTTCTCATTTATTTTGTCTTTTTTTTTTAAGACATTTTTGCACTTGTCCAAAATGGAGACCTGCTTCGTTATGTGGAAAAGTGAAGGATACAAGTCATCCCTTTGTTATTAAAGAGGATTGGCTTTGCGTTCGGATCCAGCTGCTTTCTGCTGCTGTCCTAATGAACAACTTTTAATATGACGTTTTGTAAGGAACTTGTTATTCATAAATCCGTTGGTCTTTGTGTGTTAACATGCCTCAATCGATCCAATATCTGCACTTCATTTAGAGTTTAAAACATTTTGAGAATATGGAAAACCACATTGGATTTTTTTCTGAAATAGCAATTTTGTTTCAGGTCTTTATGGTATCTATTTCTAGGTGAACAAAAGACTTGTAGATCATTTTAAATGCTGAGGAACTCAATTCCTCTTTTGGTCCTCAGGTTTCATGTGTGTGCAGGTTTCCTTCTTGCATGAGCAGTGTGCCTTTTAGTCCCTGATTGATCTCTCGGTTTTTCTCCATCGATTTCTTATTGTTTTGAAGAAAGCCGGGGGACCTTCACGGTCGCTGGTCTACCCCTATCAGGGTCGGGGATCTTGTATCTGTATGATGAATAGTAAAGAAATGCTTAGATTTACACATTATTTAGCAGGTATGAGAATTCACAGGGAAGCATAGCGTGAGAGTAAAGAAGGAAAGTTTGATCTAATTTACGTGTATTTTTAGCCTAGAATGCCTTTTTGTTGGTTTATGTTTGTTTCTGCACAAGGGATGTGCTGTTGCACACAACTGCTCTTAACTTGGTATAATGGACCTGATGTTTCTTTAGGGAACTGCAAGTGATCTATCAGCAACAAAGAGGAAACTAGTCTTATGCGGTCAGAGATTTGTCAATATCTAAATCTAGTGTCTAGTGGATCAATTAAAATTCTTTGCTGGAACCATTTTGTCATGAAAATTTTTGACTGCCAATTTGTGTGCAGAGTTTTGCAATGCCATATGTATAACTGCCATGTATTATTATGCAAGTAATTTGAAAGGAGGAACTCATGAGCAAAGCTGTAATAAAATTTATTTAGTTTATTGCATTTTCTGCTGACAAATCTATAAAATGTTACAGGAACGCCAGAAGCCATAGATATAGAAGCATTTGAAATTTAAGATAAACCTACAGTTTGCGTTAAATTTTCAATATATCGAACACAGGATACGTCTATCTCTTTAAATTATTCAACCTACAACTGACACAAAAAATAAACATCTAAGCCAGCTAAGTTTTTTTTTTTTTTTTTTATGTACATGTCCCCCCACTCACCCCCCCCCCCCCCCCCCCCAGCCCATCACCGTTTCAGCGTTTACAGGTGCACACATACACATACAACTGAAAACACAGGAACAAATAACATACCTACAGTAATACGTCTATTTGGGGAAATAACGTAAAAAGTGAATGCTGAACACCGAAACACAAAGTGATTAAGATATATATCTTCTTTTTTTTTTTTAGGTCTACATCCATCCATATTAAGACATTCGTACAAAATATATTACAAATTTCCAGTGGATTAAAAATGAAGACCAAATTCAGTATTAGCTTCTTCGTGGGGTGCTTTACTCTGTCTTTTAAATGTAGGCTCACTCCTCATTTCATTCTACACTTCAAATGTTTGTAAACTATGTTGTTTGGGAAAATGCGGATTTAATCGTCTGCCGATCCAGTAGGTATAATAACACCTTTGTAGACAAGAATAGACACAAGCGGGAAAACTACACATCCTGCTTTAATATTAGGCCCATTTTACTTGATACATTTATATTGATATCGACATACCACATAAATAAAACCTCTTTCACAGTGTTAAAAAACATCAAAAATTGTTTTCATGTTGTTTCCCTTTTTTGTGTTTGTTTTACTTATATATTGATAACTTCTTTCTATCGTAATTATCAACGCTTCCAAAACTCCAGGTTTTCCATTGGGTATTCAAGGCAAAACCCATGCACAAAGAAATATAAGAATTACATAACTATTACGCAATATCCCTATCGGATCAATACATTTCTTTCTGATTCTGATGTTGAGCTGCAATAACCTGTATATTTTTAATCCACTGGAGTATGTGACTTTTCAACACAGGTACAATACTGTTAAACATAAACATAACAAAAATACTTTGGTAATCAGTTTATCTTCAGTTAATATAATCTTTTGAATAATGAAAACAAACTACTTCCATATATATATATTGTTTTATTTAACAAAAAACAAGCCTGTAGCTGACATATTGATAAATGATTCCACTGATTGACCAGTTTTTTATATATATATATATTTTTTAAAAAGTGCTCACAATTACAAGCCTGTATTGTAGCTAAATCAACAAGTGAAAAATAAAATACAGAATGTGGATAAAGACAGTAATAAGAGTAACATACACCTAATTAATCAGAAGCATGCATCATGTGACACAAACGAAGGGGCCTGGCACTGTGCTGGAGCTACACTAGGGGGCCTCCTGTGCCCTCTTATGGCAGCTTAGCCAACCGGGGGCAGGAATGCAAAGTGGGTATCTAGTGGACCAGATCTCCCTGGTCTTGATTACCTTTCCAAGTGGAACCAGGCAGCAAGCATAACACTACAGCCCTTACCACAATTGACTTTGATGGTCTGTCCCCTGCCCATAGATAAAAGGGAGGATGCTGAGATAGTGTCCCATTGCAGATATTTGGAGATGGGAGGCTACTGTGCTACAAGGGTAGGGAGGACGGGCTGCGGGGTCAGTGGACACAGTTCCAGCAAAGGCCAGGCCCATTCTGGAAGCGCTCATTTATAGTCTTTGATCAATATTTAAGAATTATACTGCAACCACATGTGAATACAGTGCAGAGAGATCAGGGGTGGGTTTCTGGAGGGTTGTGAGATGCTTGTGACAGGTGGTTCACAACACAGCTAATGACATGTAATGTTACAAGTACATGACTTTGAAGTGTGCCTTTTTGTATCTGTCATTTGCACAGGAAATGTGATCATGGAAAACAACTCCTGTCATTACAAGCCCCGTCTTTCATCTCAAGCACCCCTTTGTTACAGGAGTTAAAATAATAGGTTTTGCACTTAATAAGGAATTGCACATGTGTCTTTTTTTCCCCCCAAGTTCATGGTCACAGCCTGCATTATGAACTGCGACCACTAGGGGGAGATTACGGCTAAGATAACTATTTAAATGAAAGACACAAAAGGGGACGCTTTTGCTTATTCCCGCCTCATAAATGTATAGTTCTTTATCTACAAAAAAGTTAAGCCCTGTATAAAGTGCTTTTCGGTGTGTCTCACAGCCATCACTGAGGAGATTTTTTTTTTATTTCTAAAAAAGCATGAGGCTTTCAGAGCACGGCAGGAACATTCCGTCAGTTCTGTTTATTAATGTAACCACAATGATAGATATTCATATTTCATACAGTACAGTTTCATACAACACGTCTCTTTCTAGACAAAATTAAAAAAAAGAAAATACTTGCACTCAAGCAATAAAATAACGTCCTAAGGATACATTTACAATAATAAAACAAAGAAGGTCAAATTTGCTCTAATATCCTACTTCTGCTGCATTATATACAAAGCCTGACTGGTGAAATTTTCAGGAGCATTCACTGCCCTTCTTACAGTAGTCATTCACCTCTGTTACATTATGTAAATAACATTAAGACAGGACTGAATACAATACTGTGATCACGCTTTTCCTAAGTCCCCACAAGGACACCGGCCAGCAGTAATGCGCCACGCAGGCATCCCTCTCTCCATGCTTTCCTGTCTTACACTTAAATTTGCCACATCAAAGGAACCACAGAAACAAGCACAGCCACAAATACCATGCAAAAGGGAATTGTAAAACACTAACTAAGCAAGTTCATTGTCTTTTTTCCCTCCAACCACCAAGTAATCTAGCAATAATTGTGAGTAGCATTTAATGTCAGGTAGTACTTCATTAAAAATGTGATGACGTTTGATGTAGATGAAACACAGGTTTCTGGCAAAGTGTGTCTTGCGTTTGCATTGGCCTGAATTGGAAAGAAAAGCTTAGTGCAGACTACAAATTTCCTGTTGTCTTTCAGTTTCATTAAATTTGATATCAGATATCCACTTCAGGCAAAGGAACTACAGCTCCAGATGCATGTGGGTCAATATTACTGCAGTTTTCTGTTTATCGACTTTAAGCATATGCCGATGGACAAAGAGTGCAAACAGTGTAGCTGTTTAATTGCTAAAATCCAACAACAGCACTCTTCAAGGAGCTTTGAAGCGAAAGCGAAGGGAGTAACTTCAGATGCAACCTAGGAAAGTGAACCACGGCATGGAACAATCGGTCCAGATTTGTGGCAGGGGGACATTCTCACAACTTTAGTTAAAAAATGAAAACACCTTAAATCATTTCACCTTGTGGGGACTTCAGTTGCTCCCTGACTCCAAGGGATAACTTTATATCATAACTTAATACTTGATGTTTCCTTTTGAGGAAAAAGCTCTTATATTTCAAAATCAAACCTGGTTCGGTAAAATTATACACACCACATACATTGATAAGAATCTCTGGGGGAATTTTCTATTTATGCATACTTTATGTATTATATGAATTTCATTATTTATATTAGCAGCATTTGCAACAACAATTTCTTTGTATATGTCTATATTTTCAGCCATGTCCCAGACTTACCCAGCAAACATAAAAGCCCCTTTTTATAACAGCTCTATAAATAATTTCTCCTCATAAAAATTCTTTTATATACTCAGGTATGGGTACGATGCCTCATACTTCCCTTCAGAGTACATAGTTGCGATTGTTCACTAATAATAAATTAATAATATTATATGAAATCTACTCATAAAGGATCTGTATAAAAATAAAACAGGAGATGTGTCCATATTAACCACTTGTACATTCATTTTAAAATAGGAGCACATGTTTCCTATATTCCCAGATGGGCATTCTGGGAAATCTAATTGAAAATTTATCGTTAATAGTAACTGCTATTTGTGCCAAAGATTTTATAATTTAAATAACTTTTAACTAAACTATTAGTTATTTGAACAAGTACTGAAAGCTTTTCCATATGTTTGGTAATACACCCCTAGCTTCCTCACATATAGCATAATCACATAATTCAGTGTTTGATTCCGATATGCCAATTGACATTTGTTGCATATTATTAGGGTAAATATATTAAAATAATTTTTATATGGCTCAACAGACAGGACTATGTTTGGCAATATACTCCCAATAAATAAATAAATACATGAATAAATAAATAGATAAATGTTTATCTTAAAAAATATATTAATGGTCAGTTATCTATAGTTGCTAATAGTTATTGTTCAAGATATATTTATATAGACTTTATAAACTTTTATAGAATTAACTTTTGTATAAATGTTTTTTTGTATAGCTGGTGTCTTTATACACATTGCAAATATAGTGCGATTAGTCACTGCTGGATTTTCTGCAGGAGACGTGTTCAATGTGCCACCTAATTCACGTGAAGTATTTTCATTTGCACAGTGGAGCAATCACTCAGTGCACAGTGTATAACCATTCAGATGTGTCAAAGATACCGTAACATTTACTATAGTGAGAAGAACAAAGTCGCTTCGAAACACTGCATGTCCTTGAAGCTCTTAGTCACAAAAATACTACATTGATATTTAATAACTATGCATCTGAGTTTGTACACTATTTACAGAAATCCGCAAATGGGGTCAGGGGTGAATGCATCTCACAGAAATGTTGACATCAGGATTGCACACTTTCTTGCTCCTGCTTCTGACCTTCACAGGGGTTTGCAAGAATGCCGTCTTGCTGTACGATGGCGTGTCCCTTTCCCAGGCTTTTTTGGCACTGGATTTACTGGTGCTCAGCTTCATGGCCTTTGAGGTCTGCGCAATTTAAAGTACAGGTATAGCTCCGAGAATGAAAGTAAAACACAGTCAGGGCATATCTCTGGCTGCCATCTAATGTGCAGCGTTCAAGGATGAATCTTAGAGACCGGAACCGGGCAGGACACTCCTTGGGCACCTCCTGACATGTCCACTCTGACCCGCTTCATGGAACCTCTTGACAGTAGGGTTGACCATGGCACATAAGCTGCCAATGGGACGACTCGCCATTCCCCTAAGAGGAAACCTCATATATGGCAGTGACTCTTCTGCTCTTTCACTGTCTGCACCAGTTGGTCGCAATGGCTCCCCCTCCCACAGCAACTGAGACTGGGGGTAGCGGGAAGGTGTAGGGGAAGTTACGGTGTGTTTTCTTCGAATTACGAATCATTTGTGGATAGCTGGACTCCACCACAGGCATTTTACAGGAAGACAACCACATAACGGATGACAAAGACTCTTCACTTCCCTAAAGCCATTATAATCCACAAATCCTTCTCAACGCTCCTGAAATGTCTGCCGAAAATGCCTCTTTTAATATCAAACCTAAATCGACCGAAATATTGGGGGGAAAATTTTCCCCATGATCTCAAACTCCCACTGACCCCCTTCCACAAATACCAGTCTGAGTGGCAGGGCAGGTAGAGCGATGAGGAGACAAGTACATACCTCCCGGCTGTGTCTAGAGCAACAGTGTAGGTATTTGGCAGCTGAATGGCAGAGGACTGGCTGGCATCTGTGATATGTGCTGATGTATTATGTGAGGACTAGACAGCTGGTAAACAGGCAAGCCGAAGCCTCATTAATCAGCCACAGGAGAAGTGAGAGACAGGGCCAGTGGCACCTCAGCTGTCAGCTGCTTATGACATTGTACAGTGAGTTACATCTAAGGAGACCAAATGGGAAGTGGATGGTGGAAATCAGTGAGAGAAGAAACGTGTTGGGTAAGAAGGTGAATTGTGTCACATCGTATTGGGGTGAACAGCGATGTAGGGCTAGCGTCTGGGCTATTGCTATCGAATGGGTCAGCTAGCGATGGGTCAGTCTGTGGAGAGGTAGCAATGAAGAGGAGAGAAGGGGGCGGGATGTGGAATGCTGGGCCGATCTCTCAGGAGTAAATAGTGATGACCTCACGTCCTCCACCACGCACAAGGAGGACCCGATTGAGACCTTCAGTCAAGACCTCTAGGAACTCCATGTCTAAGATAGCTTGAATTAAGGTACCAACATAAAAAGAACAGATTTTTTTTAATGAATAACTTATAATCTATGGTCTAAAATTCAGGCTCAAGTATAAAGTTGTACTGGTAAAAAAATTGAATTAGCTAAAATTTTAAAAATCAAATAAAATAATTGCAGATTTATAAATCAAGTAAAATAGGCAGAGGGATGACTTTTGTAGGACTAAATATATGTTTAGGGAAATATATACGTAATTACAAGAAGTTGGAAATTTAAGGCTGGCATGTTTTTCTTTCTGAATATTGCATAATATTCTCTTTGATCATTGTAATGTTCAATTGTTTTGCAAACGGAAGCATGCATGCCGTCACAGTCTTCCTGAAAAGGATACAGTTTTCATCACCAGTCCGGTTTTTTGGGTGGCCCTGGCATGTTTAGGAGGACCAGTTTGGCCTCTTGGGACTTCTTAATGATGACTCCATTCAGCTTCAGAGCTGTGTGCATGCGTCTCACATTGGACTGGTTTCTAATGGAGCAAATGGGAAAATTACTATATATATTTTTTTTTTAAATGATGTTTATGTATTCTCCTTACTGAAATTAATGTGTGGCATCAGCATTTGAAACTGTTGACTCGTTGTAGTCTAACGTTTTTCAGTCTAAAGCTGAAAGATTTAGAGTATTACGAGGTTCTGGTATGACTGTGGCTTTGTGATAACATACAGAAGAGGCTTCCAACCTCGATTAAACCAGCGACCCGTAAATGAAAACAGGCCAGAGTGCTGGACCCCTACCACTAGGGGGCGACGGAGGGGCATGGATACCCTGGCAGAATCAGCGGGCGACTCGTATGTAATCACATAAGTAACTAAGAAATAACAAGGATCCCCCCCGAATATTCTTTGTAAACCAGATAGTCATAGAAACATTTCCCTCAATTTAAAAAATGTTTTTGTGGACTCCCTGCCATTTCTCTGTGTACCTCCAGGGGGCCGCAGCCCCCAGACTGAAAACCCCTAACATTCCCTTAATTGTGTTGATGTCAACAAATGTCTTGAAAAGGCTTAAATAAATACTTACAGGTTCTCCCACTCCCTGTGGCATGACAAGGAGAGAAACACAACCCAGTCAATAATTATAACAAAATAAGATGCCAGGAGTTTCATGTGAAATAGTTCTGGTACCTTTGAACCTTGGGGATGGTTGTATGTCACGCGAAAACCGCATTTATTTCCCAGCTGGAACCAACATCATATTGATAAAGTTGCATTTCCCAGGTACTGTACATCTACGTTTGGAGTTTATAATTGAGCACAATGAGAGTCTTGACTGATACAGGCTGCAATTTCATCCAAAAGACTATGCAGTTGACAGCTAATACTACATACTGAATACATCTACACAAATACTGAATACATCTACACAAATACTGAACATATACACGCATATGCAGTACTGTACAAAAGTCTTAGGCAGTCCAAAGAAATGTTTAGAGTTGTTTATCTGGATAGCAATTGTACTTTGGCTTAGAACAAAAAACAGAATTTAACATTAGAGCATGTGCAAATAAAGAGTAACGTAATAAAAACTAGTAAAAATTTCTTCTGTTTTCTAAAAAGTTACTGATATCTAGTTGGATGGCTAAATGAACACCGCTTCTCAGGGGCACCTCAGCCATTCCATGATTTTGTTAAAATTCACCAACAGCTCAGTTAAATAATTAAATATATTGGTTTAAAAAGTCCGTGACTGATTGACCAGTTGTATGAGGTGTGCTAGTGGCCAAGTCAAAAAATACATGGCTGCGCTGGACGGTCGCTGCAAATGCTAGGAAGATTTTAGCAGAGGTTCTGAAACGGCTAAGCTGACACACTTTGACAGGCATAATATCATAGTTTTACACCAACACGAGGGTAATCTAAACATCATTATCTTTGCCTACCTAAGACTTTTGCACAGTACTGTACATAAACACATGGTCGTCTTAATGGGATCAAACGTCAAACCTGCCCTTATTTGTTATAACTCTGGGACACTGTGTCAGTTTTGGGGCAATCAGTCTCATAATGTATTCACTTTTAGTTTATCACCCATACAATGAGGGTTTGAAACAGATCCATCAAATGGTTCTTGAGTTATCGGCAGTGGTGGGCACCGCTAACTGAAAAGTTAGCTCTGATAACCGCGAATCCATTAACTCCAAAGTTTAATTCAATAACACTAAACCGATAAGCCACAAAAAAAAAGAAAATGTCAGAAAGTAAAGTTAACTGCTAACTGGTAACTTTTATTATATGCATTAAGCTTTGGACTGGTTTTTGGCTCAGAAACCCTTAAGACATAGCTGGTGGTTTTTGGCCCTGAAACCCTTAAAAACATACATAGAGAGCCAAAAAAACTTTAAATTTTAACACTGGAGTTCCATCTATTGGACTAGAGTGATTACCAGGGGATATTTAGGACTCACCCAAATGGGTATCGTTGGATTCTGTAGTGTCTTTGGAATAAATCTGCACTGAAGTTTTTTCTATGATATTCCATTCCGAGATACAAGTGTTTTTGTTAGAGAAGCCCTATTTTGCAACTGGCCCATGCTGACATTGACAAAGAAGCTGCTTGGGGACTACAAACATGGCACCATTTACCAGGATATAGGAAGGAGAGTCTCAGCTCTTTCACTGAGAGTAGGCAGACCGCAGTAGGACAGGAAGTTAAGGCCTGACTGCCAGAGTAGGCAGACCACAGTAGGACAGGAAGTTAAGGCCTGACTGCCAGAGTAGGCAGACCGCAGTAGGACAGGAAGTTAAGGCCTGACTGCCAGAGTAGGCAGACCACAGTAGGACAGGAAGTTAAGGCCTGACTGCCAGAGTAGGCAGACCACAGTAGGACAGGAAGTTAAGGCCTGACTGCCAGAGCAGGCAGACCACAGTAGGACAGGAAGTTAAGGCCTGACTGCCAGAGTAGGCAGAACAAAATAGCACCGGAAGTTAAGGCCTGACTCACGGCTTCATGTTGAATATATCCTTGATGCCTTCTGGGGTACCAGCTCCGGGTGGCTTTCCTTTGTCACCATCGAACTTCTCTGTCCACGTCATGTGGACCTTGTCCCCGGGGGTCTCAACACTCTCGGTGGGTGACTGAAGGCTGGTTGGGGTTGCTGCGGTATTTTTGTCGTGGATGAGCTGCACCTGTTGAGGTCAGGGTACATCAACAGACTGAGACGGTGGGATGAGGCAGATTGCAATGGCTGGGGGTGTGTGGGGGGCGGTTAGAGGTTGGGGGACTGTTAGAGGGACGCCTTTTTCACTTCATGAGACTTCATGCCATATGCTAACTTTTGACCCTCCTGTCACAGTGTTTATAAGCTGAAACTAACCACGGTTTCACTGGATGAAACAATAACACAGACTGATTAATGGCCTGAAAACTGTGACCTAGGCACTAAATAGTTATTGTTATCCATTATTTAATTTGATTTCCATTAATGCTTTGAGTAATGCTTACATGTAATGTCTAGTATCTTTCCCTTTTTGACAATATACAAGTACATCCCTCTAGACAACTAGTCAACCAAAAGAACAGAATGTGAATGACATTTTTAAATTCAAAATAGTAAAAGAGATGTACTGAAGTACATAGAGTGAATATTATTAAAAATTGGATGAACACGGCAAGTGGGAGAGGAAGAGAAGAGACGGGTTATGTAAGAGGTGCAGGGATTCACAGAGGAGGCACCATAACGGCATTGTGAGGATGCCGTACCTCCTCCTCGGGCTTCTCCTGCTCACTGCTGCTGGGCTGCTCCTCGGTCACGCTCAGCTGCGTGCTCACAGCACTGGGGTTTTTGCGACGGATGGAGCCCCGGGAGGAGTCCGTGATGCTCTGTATCTGTGAGCGGCAACGATGAGATGAGAGTCGGAAGCCTCAAACATCAAGGCCGAGGCAACAAGAATGTGGTAAAAATACAAAAAAGAAACAGAGAGCAACAGACTGGTATATATTTCTTACTTCGCGTTCACGCTCGTTCTTGGTGAGATTAATCTGCTTGAGGATTTGGGATCGCTGCTCCATCACTAAGGTCTTCTCGTAGGTGTAGGCCGAGATATCGCTGTCATGCTGAAAATATAGAAACAGTGCAGTAGGCTAGACAGGAAGTGCTTAACTGGAGCCTAAAGATCAGTGTTCACAGTGAACCCCAAGATCTCTTCGGAGAAAGTGCCCCAGTAGTCTTTTCACTTACCTGTAGTGATGTGGCTTTGAAGTGTACAGCACTTTGGTGAACATGCAGTGTTCTTGAAATGCGTGTTACAAATAAAATTTTACTTGCTTACTTACTTACTCAGAAGCAAGAATGATAACGGTATAACAGAGGAAGTGAATAAGTAACCTGTAATTGTAAGGTTTCACGCTTCTTACTTATTATATATACTCAATATTTCATATTATGTGATGATACTGAAAGCCTAAATATACATCATATCTCTTTTATAATCCATCATTGGGTTCCCAAAGAAGATAATAAATTGGATACAATAACGATTTCGCCAAAAATGAATGATCGTCAGAAGACTGGTCATTTCCCTTTAGTGTCCCTAAGTGGTCATCACATTCAGTTAAAGCTTTTATTTGCATTTAACTCTCAGATGATATCACTGAATCTGCAGTATCATAGGAATAGCTTTTTAAATGATTTCCTAAGCTTTCCAGGTGTTTGACAGTTGGATCTCTTGTCAGACATCAGTGCCACGGCAGTGTGTTTGACATGTGTAAATAAGCAAATTTTCAACTCCTGGAACAAGTAATGGGGCACAAGTATGCAGTTTAAGAGATAAAGGCAGCAGGAAGTTCCCGAAGCCGGTGTCCTTGTAAAATTCAGCTTTTTCTTTGAACGTCAGAGAGTTGAAGTTCTCTCCACAATGGCCTCACCATCTCCACAACTTCAACCTCGGCGTCGATACGCAGGTGGTACAGGAAGGTGGTCAGGTCTTTCTTCATCTGAATGCTGTTGTCATCCATCTGGGCCACAGTGAAGATGCGCATCTTGCACTTCCTCCACACCTAGAGAGGGACAGACATTGATCACATGTCAGTGGTGCATTCTGGGCCACCACACTCCAGGTATACAGTACCAGGTATACCGTGTTCATGGGGCCACTCCTCTTCATTATTACTGAAATACCATTTCATGCTTTTCTTAAAGCTTTCTGTGTGTTTTACTTCGTCCAAATAGTACACATAGTATACATAGTATACATGTAACCTATCCATATTATTGTTGTAAGGAATGGCAATAAAAGAAGAATATCCATGTACATATTCTCTGGATAAACTCAGACAATTGAATCTGTAGACAATTGAATCTATTAACAAAGTGTATTTATGTATATTTTAGTTAATGTTTTTTTGCAGACTTGTATGAAGGTAAGATTATAGGGAAAAACACATTGGTTATATTTAGGTGTACAAATGCATTTTTAAGAGATGATAATGTACCAAGAGAGAACATTCTTTCCTTTATTTTATATTTTATTTCCTGAACAACATAACATTAGAGGCAACCATTTAAATGATGGATTATTACCAACCCTGCAGCATTATGCGCAATTTTATCAGATGCACTTTTAGGTCCCCCAGAAAGAGGCAAATTAAACTGCTTTACAGGCAAGCCATAACTCTTCAGCTTGGGAACACTCTGTAATATGATGTTGGTATTATTTATTTTTTTCTCCCCTCCCATACAGGGTGCACCTCCTGGGATGGGCTCCAACCCCCAACCCTCCCCGACCCCATAACCCTGACCAGGATAACTGCTCGGAAGATGGATGGATAGTGCTTTTTAAGTATTACCTAATGCTGTTTTTTGGTAAATGACTGTATATATGACAAATACCAGAGAGTGAAGCTCTGCAGCCTTACGTTACTAAAACTGTGGGTAGGGGGCGCTGTTAGAAAATATGAATCCACTGGCAAAATGTCACCTTGGGTCCCACCCTATTTTACATACTATTTTTCATTTTTCAAGGGCCCCTGTCAAGTGCTGGGTGCGCTGCCTCTGTCATACCCATGCATGCCCCCTCAACGCCTTTATCTGAGTTGGGGGGTGAGTATCTTCCCACGTCTTACTGCTTTATCTCCATGTACTTCAGCTTCTTAGCACAGTCCAAAAAATGTTGTGTTTTAGGTGTAGAGCCTGGTGTGAATCAGGGAAGCTAAGAACTGTTACATCCTGAGTTTCCCGTGACAAGCAGGTCTCAGCAGAGGCATCAGACTAACCTTACCACCTATACTGGCCCGCAGTGTTAAAGGACAGCGCAGACAGCAGCAATGACACTATTTCAGACTGTGCAGAAGGCAATGGGAAACCCCTGCAGGACCTTACCCAGAAAGCCTTATGGAGAAGCACAATGGCACCTCATAAAAATAACTATTAGGTAAATTGGTGGCTCGAAATCTCCCATATCGTGCAATTGTGCATGAAAATGTGTAGTATGGTATTGATGGGAACAGCCTCCTGCCCTGTGCTTCCTGGAATAGGCTCCAGACTCACTGTAGTCTTCTACTGGATAAGTGGTATGGAAAGTAGACAGCTATGTATGCATGTATGTATGTATGTATATTCAATAATGTGCTTTTCAGAAACTCCAAAGACTGCTGTTAGCATATACAAGCTTTTTCATCATTTCAGCTGTAAACACCCTGACGACTGGCCACCCACACTCACAGTCAATCGCTAAAACTGAGAAATACTCAGCAAAGGCTGTGGGATGACCGGCCTGGTCGATACCTTGTGCTGGCGCAGTAAGAAGGGCAGCAGCATCAGCATTCCCCCGTCGTGGACAATCCACCAGACGTCGATGCTCCCCTCGGTGAAGCGCTCTCCATTGGATGGGAAAGCAGCAATGTTTTTGGGTACCAGGAGGGCCAGGTGGGCAGCCGTGGTCTCTCTCACGAGCTCTGCAGTAGACAAAGGAAGCTGTCAGTGTTTAAAATGAACATTGTGAATCATGTGTAGCTTGGGCCACGCCCCCTCCATCCCACATGCTTTTCACCCACCAATGAAATTCCTCCAATTCTGATGATCCTCAACCTGTTTCCAGTTCCGTGGCCAGCTCACCAGCACAGTGTTGTGCTGTAGACCGCCCAACCCTCCAGCTTGGATGAGGTGGGATGTGGCGTCGCGGATGTTCGACGAGATGACCACCTGGGAAAAGCCCTTCACCTTTTCTGTCTCCATCAGCTTTCGCAGGGACTAAATGTAACATGGAGTTGTTATTATAACGACCAAGCAAACAGGGAAAAGCACTTTTGGAAGCCGCCCCATCCAGGCGGAGTGCAAATAGGAGTGTCCAGGTGTCTGACCTGCTCCGCACGCTGGGCCTGGGGGTGGTTGTTGAGGAAGGTGCCCTCCAGTGCTGCACCCACAATGGTCAGGCCTTTACCTGCCTTCAGCTGATTAGTTAGCGAAAGTAGGCGGGGCTGTTCCACGGCCTGCTCCGCATCTAAGCTGGTCAACACCAGCAGCTGCGGCCTAGCAGTGAGAGGAATGAATCATGAGATCACAAATCCTGAATGGTGATAAAATAACGCAATGGAAATTTTAATATCTACTCAACTTATAACTGCTTATCCTGGTCAGGGCTGGTAGAAGATAGCCAGAGAAGCATACAAATCCCACATACATGGGGGGGGGGGGGGGGGGGGGGAGGGGGTGAGGCAGCAGTGCTGTTCAATGCCAACATGCTGCCCTAATTTAAATATCCCCTTGAATTAGTTTGTTTTAATCACATGCAAATTCTTTGCTGCTTGCAGTTTAGGAATGTGTCATTACTGCGATGTTTGGTTCTCATGTTGCTGCTGAGTGACGACAGTGGACACATCTGGCCTGGATCTCACCTCCAGTTCTTGGTGTGCGGAGGACCTTCCTCCAGCCGCATGAGTGCGAAACGTGCCGCGCTGAGCGAGATACCCCGAATACCGTCACCCCACTCCTTCTCCGCACTGGAAGATGGAAAACACAAGAAAAATGACGTTATTGAATTTTAACTGCGGCGCTGAATAGGACATGTTGTTTCAGGAAATGGACTGACGGATCTTAACACAAATGTGAAAATAACCAGTAACAGACCAGAAAGTAAAAATGAGACGGACAGCTTGACATAATGGAACATTTATGTAAAAGCAGACTATTCCTCAATTTTAACAGTAAATCTGCATTTTAAATAAAAAGCCTAAAAAATAATCAAATTAGATACATATAAAAGAAAACAGAGATTTACTCTTTTTACACTTTTTTATTCAAGAAATTGAACTTCTGATCAAAAGTTGCTGGTTCAAAACTGAAGACCACTGCTTTACACCACTGTAGAAGTACAAACATGAATGTATTAAATATCCAACAGTATATTGCCAAAACAATAATAACCCATCCATCTTCTAACTTCGCATCCTAGTCAGGGTCATGAGGACAAACAAACAGAAAAACAAACAAACAAACAAATAACAATAATAATAAGCATTTGAGTATTGGCTTAGCATATGAGTTCACGGGGCACATCCTGTTTATGAAATTATTTTCTCTGCTGTTGGCAATTCACTTACCCACGGAACTCAATGTACTTGTAGATGCAGCTAGCGATCACCATGGCGACGATGGCATAGTACCAAGAGCAGATGAACATAAGTGATAGACATAAGCTCATTCCCAGGAAAGACAGGGCCCTGGAGGGTGAAAGCAGCACTCAGGACAGGTATCTGGGCGTAGGGCTCACCGCACACCTAGGCATAGTTCATCTGTCTGATTCTACAGCCGCCTCTTCACCTCCCATACCCTTAAAATGTCCCTAAATGTTACCCTGTTACTATGTTTTCCCTAACAATCACAATTCCTATCACAGTTTCCTTGCATTATTTTAAGAAGCAGTAGTTCATAAGGATATAACTGTCTCATAATGAAATACACGACATAAAATTATAGATATTTCCAGCAAATGTCTTAGGTGGCCTCCGAATGATGCTGTACAGGATAACACCGTCCCTGCCTGCATTCTCCACCATTTGTGACCCTGGTATGTATCAACACCAGATCAGAACAAAAACAAACAGGAAACAATAGGCACAGTATGTAGAGGACCGTCACTAAACCTTTTAGTAAAAATATTTTACTTTTCCCATTTTTATTGCACCTTTCCCACTGTTTTCATCCTTTTTTCTTTGTCTTCCTTTTTTGTGTAAATATGTATGGTAGGTGCTTTAGTATTTAATAATAACAAATAAGTGGCACTCATGAGTAGCTATGGGACTCACCAGTGATAGAACTTGAAGCGTGGCCTCCAATTTGGGGTACGCAGAAGAGTTTGCAAGGCACACGCCAGGTTGACAAACATGTAGCACATCAAAAAGAACCTGTGGGAAGAACCAGCAGCCAATCTAAACACAAAGACGCCATAAAAACAATGCTTTCAAATAAAAACAAAAGATCAATCCATAATAATGGATCTTGTTCACTGATGAGGTCCCAATATATGAGGGGGTAACTGCTCGGGTGTACATTACTGCTATTCAATCATTGTTTTGACAGCCTACGTCAAAAATCATTTTCTTGACGCACTCTGCTTGGATGCAAGTACTGCTAGCTGCCACAACAATGTGTTTCGCTGACGGCAGAGGGGTTTCATATAAGGAAACTTACATGGAGAGGATCGGTGCAACGGCATCAAGGGAGGCGATGAGGATGCCGCTCTCGCAGATGCAAGCAGTGAGCAGCAAGGCCCAGGTGGGCTCGCCGTTGGCCTTGCCATGACCGAACACCTACAGAAAGCACTAGGATGTTAGCAGGTGATCATACGAATGGGTGACGGCTGAGGCTCTCTCGATCGCTCTGTCTATGTCTCACTTGTTGGTGACTTTGGCTCTTCAATACAGGCTCATAAATCAGTGCCTCAAGCCAGCGGGGATGAGCAGCATGTGTAGCTGCAATTATTTTTGATTTTCACCTAGGAAAGGGACAGGCTGGCAGTGCACTGCGTGGTGGTGACTGATGACCCTAGAATGCATGCGATCTATCAGGTCTAATGTGGTTTTTGCAGCCTCCTGTGATAATACCTCCTAATACCCTGCTGAGCTGAGACCACTGTAATGTGGGCTGGGAGTTGGGTGATGGGGCCCTGTGGATTCACTCACCCTGAGGAAGGGCACGATGCCATCGCGGGCGATAGCCTGTAGGAGTCGTGGTGCGCCCGTCAAGCTCTGCAGCCCGGCTCCACAGGTGGAGAAGAACGAGCCGAATACGATGACCCAAGGGGACGGCCAGGCTAGTGTGCCAATCACCAAATTGCCATTGACTGCCTCACCAAACCTGTAAAAGCAATAAGCCGTTGCGCACATAGCCCCAGGGACTAATTCTCCTGTATTTCCTCATGTCTAAGCTCAGCAATAAAAGACTTGCTGCATTTTAAGTGCTTTAAAATTTCAATAAGATTTTCGAAGAATTCCATACCGTTTCCAAAAAATCTGTACGTATTGGACAAAGTTTGTTAAGTTACTCCTGGAAGAAGGTGTCCAGCTCCTCAACTCTCAACATTGGTGATTCGGCATCAAACTAATGGCCGTTTTAATGGAACTTTATTACAACACATAGCATTCATGCCTTTATGTGTTTGTCCTTTTATTCTATATTCATTGTAATGTGTGAATTGTTGCTGTGCTACTCCACATGCTTTTTTAATTGTCCCTTTGGGAGAAATAATGTAATTTGAATTGAATTGAATTGGAGAATTCTCTTTCTCTATTACTGCTTATCCTATTCATGGTCGCCGGGGGTCTGTAGCCAATCCTAGAGGCTACGGGCACAAGGCAGGGAACAACCCAGGACATGGCACCGACTCATCGCAGACTCAACAAGATTTATCTTGATTTAAATATTGAAATGTCCTTAAACTAAGCATTCTGCTGCCTTGATGTAGTGTGTTTGCACAAAAAATAAGGAAATACTGCAAAAGAGATGTACAACTTACTTGTCTCTCAGTACCACTCCTTCAATGCAGGCCCCAAACATGACAACGCTAGACATGTCTACGTGTTACAGTGAAGGCAAACAGATAGAGTGTCACTGTCTGGCAGATTCATCCTACATCACCCTTTGCCCTTTGGTAGGGCAGATTTTCATAGCATAAAGAATAACATTCTAGTATAAGTACACAGATTAGGTTTTATTTGTCTCTGAGACTGATCATACTGTCCTTCTTTCACTATATGTAAGAGGGCCTCATTCTTTCTAACAGTAGAAACTGTTAGATGAAGCATATTTGACCTCCACCCCAGCCAGGTAACTCTGCAGCTCCAGAGTTCATGGAGGAATGAAATGCTCTTTTGTCAAACTTCAGGAGTAGACGACCATTTGCCTTTGATACAGTATTAACTTTATACAGTATCTAAAGCTGGAGCGGTTAAGCAGAATATAGGTCATTGATCAGAAAGAGGTTATGGCTTGATCTTAAACCACCTCTATGAACTGTGCCATTGCACAATTTGGTCTTGTCTCCAAAATAAAAGGATACAGACTGTGGAGGTTGTGGTGATGGCCATTATGGTGCCAATCGGAATTGACTTTTGAGCATCTCTCAGATCCCCTGAACGGTTGGAGCCCGCCATGATACCTGTGATAGACACACAGAACATACATATATATAAATGCAACAATCACTTTTCAATAGCTTGCTCATCTGTGGCAGTATATGGGTCAGTGGACTGGTACTTTGTGCCTGTTATCAGAAGGTTGCCGGGTCAAATTTTGTAGTCAGCAGAGTGATGTCACTGTTGGGCCCAGAAGCAAATCCTTCAACCCCGACTGCTCCGGGAGCTCTCTGTGTCACTTTGGAACTTTCCACATTTATGACTTTCAAATGTTTTTTGAATTGTGTCTGTGCAAAGATTTCCTTTGACTCATTTTGACAGTGTAAATAAAATAAAAAAACAAAATGCAGAGAAACCGAATAGGCAGAATTGTTCTGTGATTTACTGTTATAGTTTGCCTGTGCATTACAGAATAAACATCCAATAATTAGTCTGTAAAAACATTAATTGTTAGGCCAAGGCATTTTGGAAAAGTACTCGAAACCAGTGCACAAAAAAGTGCACTTTAGAATTTGGTTTTTATTGTGTAGACTGAAAAAAGCCTTCCCCGCTTTCGTAAATGTGTTATTCGAACTGCACACAATGACACTGCAATTTGCACAGATAGCTTGGCCCTTTAATAGCACTAGTCTAATTATGAACTTGGTAGAATAATTCAGAAAGAGCCATTAAATGTTTGATGACATTAATCTTTACACCACAGTTTCTACAACGAGATATCTAAAGGCCTGTTCTCAATTTCTTTGCTTTTTAATTAATTTTTTTTTGTATTTCTTGTTAATTGTATTTTATTGTAATTTGACTGTTTTGCTACATTGATTTTTTTAAACATTAATTCAGTTTTCAGTATTGCTTTCTTATCATTATATATAGTACAAAGTACAAAATACAAAATAGTATTTATCTTCTTTTTCGCCTTTAATTTTCCTATTCAGTAACATCATATAAATAAAACGCATACATAATACTAAACTGATTCATTTGGACATGTTTTAAAAATGATCACACTCACACGTATTATTTACTAATTGCATCCTTCTCTGAGACAATGCTTTGTAGATCGGCCTTTGAAGTTTTTGTGGTACATTTGTATGGACAGTAATTTTCAGGTCGTACCACCAGTTTAATAAGCTGCTTGTGCTACATCAAACATGGTGCTTCACTTTCCATTCATCAGATCACAAAATCTTACAGAAGCTCATACGGTTTGTCAAAGAGCTTCTGGAAAACTGCAGCCCTAACTTTATACTAGCTTTTCTCTTCTGTCAATACAACTCCCCCAAAGCCGTCAAACCTGTACATTTCTGAAGAGATTGTGGCTCCATGGTTCTCCTGTGCTACTCACATTGAAATTGTTCCTTTAAAAATGTTTTAACTTCAGTTTAGACAGTTGTCTAAGGGCGTCTGCCAAATCCTGTAAATGTAAATCCTGTAAATGTTGTCGAAAGTGTGCATTTTTTTTTTTAACTTATTGGTTAAGGTCTTGTTTGTCAACGTCCTTTGTAATAGACATCAGGACATCCTGGCAATGTTTCATCTGTTTCACATGATGCTGCAGGAGAAAGGCCAATAGCAGAGGAAACAATTATGTATAGAACCACTGAGGGAGCGTCAGACCTTGGGCTGTCAGATGATGAGGGCAAAGGAGGGCAGGCTGAGACAGGGGAGGCAGCGAGTTCAGATGACGAGGCAGAAGCTGATGATCAGCAAGAAGCAGACCAAGTTCGAACACCCCGTTGTCCAGTTTGGATTAAAAGTAAACTGCACGAATCTCAGGTTCTTGGTATTACTGATCGAAACAGCAAGTTTCAGATTTTATCCAAAAGAATAATTATTAAAGATTTTTATTTGAATGAGAGTTTTTTCTTTGAATAATATAATAGGATTTATTTACATTGTCTCAAGCTTCATGACTGATTTTAAGGAGCTTCCCCAGATTATACTGGCGTTCAGGAAAATGTTTAAAATGTCATGTTTCAAATCACTGATGCCATTGGTTCTCTGGCAAGGCAACACAATCAAGATCATACAAAATGTGCATGAACTCCGATGGCTTACGGCCCACCATGGGTGTAGCACTAACATTTCAGCACTAATCCCCAAAAAATACAGGCTCTATTCGCAAAGACTGGAGGCCTTACAACTACTTTAAGCAGTACAGAGAAGACATATCTTAGTAAGCAGAGAGAGATACTGCTGACAGGGCACAGCTATAACAGCACTTCAGAGGAAATTACTTTCACTGGAGTGTCTCTGTACATGATATGCCTTGGATATTCAAGAATTAAAATGTATGCCACAGCAGAGACTATTTTCAGTTCCTGTTATTTTCTGTTCCTGTTGTTGACCTGGTTCAACCAACAACTGAATTCAGTCACCTGACAATAATAAGCTTTTTAGCAGAGCAAGAAAGAATATACTCCAAAATCTGGATTTCAAGATACCTTTGGCTGACAAAATGATTCTGATCTTGCTTCCCCGTACAAAATCTGTGCAAAATGATCTTTGATTATGTACACTTGATCTTTGAACTATTTTTTTCTTCTTATCTGAGGTGACACTGCTAACATAATGTCTACAAGAGTAACTCCGGTGATTGTGAATATGCTTTAGCAAGGATGAGAAGCAGGACCCGGCCACAAGCAGATGAAACAGTGAGAAGTTATGGTGCAAAACATTTAGCAAAGATGGTCAATGACCCGAATTTTTGCAGGTGTAGAAGACCAGGGTGCAATACAAAGACATTTTTTGAAGTGTATCAAGTTTAATACATTGATCTGCATGTCCAGAAAAGGAGGCAGTTTGCCTTAATAGCAATTAATAATCAACAGACCAAAGCAGGAGAACGTCTCTCCTTGTAGGCAGGTAGTTCATGGCTGATAAATAGCTGTTTCAGCTGGACTTGAATGTTTTAGTTCACTGCTTTTCGGAATAAAATTTGTTGATCATTGTTGTTGTTTATTTATCATTCATTGTTTGCTAACTTTTTGGGCCAATTAAAACTTCATGCCCACTACAAGGGACGTTAAATAAAAGATAAAAACTAAGATAATTTCCTTGTGTCATGTTTTGTTCCATCACAAACCCTTTTTTATCTAAAAACTGTGAAATAATGAAGCTTTTGCTTTGCTGTGACTCAAAATAATATTATTTTATTTTCACGTCTCTCAAAACACTTTTTTGTCGCCATACATCCCTTCTCTTGGGGTATAGCTGTGCCGTCCCTTTGTTTGACGAAGGCTTGGCCATTCACTGATTCACTGGGACCATCGACGTCCCCTGGTGCTGAAACCTCAGTGTCCCTGTCACTATCCAAAGCCTGGGAAAACACTTCAGTGACTGCCAATCTTTGGGAGCTAAGTTTTGAGAGTCTGTCAAGCATATGCAATCGCAGCAATGAGTAAGAAAAAGTTAATAAAAGCTTCAATAATCTCTCTATATAATCTATATGTTAATACTCTATATATGACATTACAGAGCTGCAAATCTACTCAACACACACTTGAAAAAAGCTTTAATAATCACTATATAATCTATATCAGTGCTTCTCAACCTGGGTCTCAGAGACCCCCCAGAAAATCCACGTTTTTAGGAGCTGGATTTGAATGCAAAATATATATATATATATATGTAATGCTCATATAACACACTGACTTGCTCAATACGTGTGATCTAATATATAACAATCGATAATTCCCATGTTTTATCACCTAATTGAAAAAGCTTTCATGAGATACTCTGTTGGTTTGTAATGACTTAAAGTTTCTTTGTTGTGCAAAGAGTGAAAAATTAAAAGCAAAGGGAGAAGGTAGATAACTATGGTGTTTGTGGAAATATTTTGGGAAACTAATATATACACATGTAAGCCAACCCAAGCATAACTCTTGTTAACATTGGTTATTATACCAAGCTGATTTTTGAGGTACCTCATATCATGAAGAATCTTGCATGTAGCATTGTATCCATTATCATTCTATTCCTCTTCCCTTCCCAAAATAAATTTTTAATCACTCTATCATACTGTCTAAAAACATGGACATGCTAACACTGGAATCATGGACAAAACCCATTTATAGACAATTACGTTGTCTGAACTTACAGTATGAAAACAAGTCTTTGAAGTGTTACTAGCAATAGCAGGGCCAGAAATCTTAGCGTAGGTGGGCTGGCAGAGAATCAGACGGGCCAATCCCATAACAGTTCACTAGACGACAAAATGCGTCCCCTTTCCGGTTGGCCAGCAGGTGCTGCTGCCCAGCCTGTCCCTGTTTCTTGCCCTTCAGTCTCTAGTGTATTTCCTGGTTCCCTTGACAGCTGCGTAGGTCAGTGGGCTGAGTGTGTGGCTCAAATTCTGTTCCCTTGGGTTCTAGGCTGGCTTAAAACCAGTCTTGCTTTTTTTGTTTTCTGGATTTTTGTTCTCTACTGTTTGTATTGTGCTCTCTTATTCTAGATTATTCTAGGTTTATCGTGATTATTTTTATGTGCTCTTGTTTCTATTTCCTGCTGGTGTGTCCCCTAGTCCTTCCTGTAGATTCTTAGTCTTTAGTGTTTGTTAATCATCTTCGTTTTTAGAGTTATTGTGTCCACCTGTTTCTCGTTGCTTGATTGGTTCATTGATTAGGTTACACCTCTTCCTTGTTTTCCTTGGATGTCTGTGTATTTAAGTGCCTTCCCTCCCTCTGTGCTTTATTCTGCCATTGTGATGTCATGATGTAATGCTGTCCTGTGTTGTGCTCCTTGTATCGCATTCCTGGTTCTGCTCTCTGCTCCCTGGTTGTGTTTCCCTTATGGTTTTAGTAGCCTGTTTTAGTATTAAGTTCTGTTATAGTTTTCTGATCCCTTGTGGTCCTTTATTTTGTGAAATTCCTAGCGTTCCGTACTTGCCTTAAATAAAATCCCTCTCTGTTTTGGAGCCACAAGTGGATCGTGACATCTTTTCCCGCCTGCATTATGCCCCAGGTCCATAACAACTCATCTGCATATTTTTTTTTTAATCAGTTTTTAAATGACCCCTGGTGCTACAAAGACCAAATTCACAAAGAAAAAGAAAAATCTATATGCCTCTCAACAGTACTTTTCCACTGATTGATCCAACCACACGCACACACACCTGTCAGACACAATCGTTTTATCGTGTTTTATCGCTGGCTGTGAATGCTGAGTGGGTGGGCCCAGGACAATCCATGCCACCGCAGTGGGTTATTAGCAAAGGTGGGTAGTTCAGGTCCGGAGTAAAAATGCAGACCAAGATTTTGGTTCAACCGACCAGTTGAGTACTCTGTGACTGTGACTCTTCATGCACAACCGGTCAGATGAAACAAAATTTTGGTCTAGATTTTTACTTTCTGGACCTGAACTATCAAACTGGAGTTGTTAGTGACCACAGTAAGGAAAGTTAATGTTAAAATAACTGCCTTCTACTCACCAGTGACTGAGGGGAAGTAGATGCCAACAAGAAGTGTGAAAAAACTGGTGATGTCAGCGAGGACATATCGATTCATACTGGTTGTGGGAGCATCGGGGTCTGCAGTCGATGGAATTCCACGCTTTTCGACTATCATTCCCTTTTCATAGTAAGTCCCAAACAAGTTCTCTAAATGAAGAAGATATTTTTATCATGATTAAAGAATAAATATTCCATTAAAATTTATATTAATAAAATCTTGTGTCTGAAAATACTCCAGGTGCAAAAGCAAGTTCATATGCAGCTGCTGGGGTGATGAAGGTTCCTCACCACGAAGGATGCCACTTGTGATGCCAGGAATGCCCTGGACCTCAGAGATGTTGTTGTTCACAAAGTATTCATCACATGTGGCATTGAGGAACTCCGAGTCACAGAACAGCCTCCAGAGCTTGGTGGTGACAGTGCCGTTCTCCTTCTCGATAACCTTGGCACACACGTCAAAGCCTTTCCAGACCAGGGTACGATTTCCTAGGATACAGATCCTGTATTGAGGGGTTAAGATGAGAGAGGCACCATTAGCAGGTAACTTCGAAGCAGAGACATTCCATGTGTTTTTTTTTTTTTTATCAGTGGCTTTCGAAATTAGCTTCAAACATTACAGATGAATTAATTAGCTACTTTGCGCATAATTACTGCAGCAAATTCCCAGTTAGTTTGTTAGCAAACCAATAAACCTTTCGTAAATCCAGGTTTTTTTATTACTATGTCAACTTTGAAACAACATTGAATCAATACTACTACTACTACTACTACTAATACAACTACTACTACTACTATTACTACTACTATTAATACTACTACTACTATACTACTACTAATACAACCACTACTACTACTACTACTACTACTACTACTACTACTAATAATAATAATAATAATCTGGTGTGGTGTGGCTTTGCCTATATGTCAATGATCAGAAGGTTGCTGGTCCAAATCTCATGACTGGCAGAGTGATGTTACGGTTGGGCCTTTGAAGGACTGGCTGGCCTTTATTTCTGCATTTAATGTCACTTTGGATAAAAGCATCCGCTAAAAAAGCAAATATGATGTAACGATACATTTTTAAAAAACTTAACGTGTAGATAAATTCATCTCTTGTACTTTCTCCCCCCCAATGGTTACTTCAGGAACGGTCACTCACGGAAAGTCAGGCGGCTCTATGGCTGTCTTGATGACCCCAGCGTAGACAGCTAGGATGGAGAGGATGACGCAGGCCAGAAAGACGAGGGCCAGTTTGTTCACATACTTGACACCGACAAAGACCACCAGGGCCATGAAGCTAAGCACACACGTGCCGTATATCCGCATGTTGTTTAGCAATGCTGCCTCCGCCTCCGGACCTTCGAGACCCTCCAACTTGAAGATGGCTGCTTGGGGAGCGATGTATATCTGCCCAAAAGAGACATTGGGGATCAGTTATGCATCCAAAGCTGCGGCCATGATTGAAAGGAATTAACATTAAAAGTCTCCTTTGTATCTCAGAAATACTGCATTTATACTGCATTTTTCCCCCCTGTGTCAGGGTCTCAGACCCAGTTCCACCTCAGTGTGAAAGCAATATGTCCAGATTTAAGAACCAGGCCATGTTCTCCCCCGGCTTCTTTTGCCTTTACGGATGTCCCAGCAAACCCATCATCAGATGGGCTAAAAGCAAGGATGACTCTAAACTTCAAGTCAGTGTTACCTAATAAATATGTATCTATCTATACTGAACAAAAATATAAACGCAACACTCTTGTTTCTGCTCCCATTTTTCATGAGATGGACTTAAAGACCTACAATTCATTCCAGATACACAATATTACCATTTCTCTCAAACATTTCTCACAAATCAGTCTAAATGTGTGATAGTGAGCACTTCTGCTTTGCTGAGATAATCCATCCCACCTCACAGGTGTGCCACATCAAGATGCTGATCTGACATCATGGGTAGTGCACAGGTGTACCTTATACTGCCCACAATAAAAGGCCACCCTGGAATGTGCAGTTTTTTGCTTTATTGGGGGTCTGGGGACTCAGAACCGGTCAGTATCTGGTGTGACCACCATTTGCCTCATGCAATGCAACACATCTTCTTCGCATAGAGTTTATCAGATTGTCAATTGTGGCCTGTGGAATGTTGGTCCACTCCTCTTCAATGGCTGTGCGAAGTTGTTGGATATTAGTGGGAACTGGTACACGCTGTCGTATACGCCGGTCAAGCACATCCCAAACATGCTCAACGGGTGACATGTCCGGTGAGTATGCTGGCCATGCAAGAACTGGGACATTTTCAGCTTCCAAGAACTGTGTACAGATCCTTGCAACATGGGGCCGTGCATTATCTGTCTGAGTGGCTGGTCTCAGACGATCTTGGAGGTGAACCTGCTGGATGTGGAGGTCCTGGGCTGGTGTGGTTACACGTGGTCTGCGGTTGTGAGGCCGGTTGGATGTACTGCCATATTCTCTGAAACGCCTTTGGAGATGGCTTATGGTTGAGAAATGAACATTCAATGCACGAGCAACAGATCTGGTTGACATTCCTGCTGTCAGCATGCCAATTGCACGCTCCCTCAATGCTTGTGGCATCTGTGGCATTTTGCTGTGAGACAAAACTGCACATTCCAGGGTGGCCTTTTATTGTGGGCAGTATAAGGTACACCTGTGCACTACCCATGATGTCAGATCAGCATCTTGATGTGGCACACCTGTGAGGTGGGATGGATTATCTCAGCAAAGCAGAAGTGCTCACTATCACACATTTAGACTGATTTGTGAGAAATGTTTGAGAGAAATGGTAATATTGTGTATCTGGAATGAATTGTAGATCTTTAAGTCCATCTCATGAAAAATGGGAGCAAAAACAAAAGTGTTGCGTTTATATTTTTGTTCAGTGTATGAAACTGAGGTTGAAGGACATATACCTAAATCCATTATCTAAATTCTGTCTAAATTTTATATAATGATTGGCTGAGTTCAATAAAGTCTATGAATATAATTCGCCTATTAATTTAGATTAAATTAAGTTATACGTTTAGTTTTAAATCAAATTAATCAAATTATTCTTCAGATTAATTGAAAAACTCACCCCTCCAAATTTAACTTGCTGTTTTTGATGCTTCTCACAGTCTGAAGACCACTCAGGATTTACTGTAAAGTGACCTACTGGCAGAGACTCTGACTGATCTGGAATGTTTAGATCAGGTCTATTGAAGTCACGGTTCTCTAGGTCTGAGCACTGCTGATTTTCCAGCCTTCCTTTACATGTGAAACAGGTCAAAATCAATAGTTATTAAATTAACTACCTGGGAGAACTAAAAACAAGGCCTGGATTTGGAATCAAGGTCCAGATTTAAAGGGCCTTGGTGTAGGTGATAAACATGTCATACAATCTGCAAACACCCACAATCAGATCAAGCCCCTAAATGGCAGCAGCCTAAATTAAAGCTCTCCAAATTAAAATCACATGTTGAAATGAACCCAGTGATGAACAGGGTTTTGCCACAGCTTTGTAGAAAAATGCACAGATTAATTTTTGATGCTAAATCTACTATAATGTTTAGCTTTAGTCCAGATCAATGGCTTGTGTACCCCTGATCCATGAAAGTCAATTGTGCACAGCACTCATGCCTGTTACATTTCTCCTTAATAAAGGCAAACTAAGCAGTAGTTAATGTTTTATTACCAGTCTGCTGTTAAACTAACTCTGCGCATTCAAGATGTTTGTCAACCCCTTGTTGCCCAGATCCCTTGCATTGTCCACTGGAAAATGTTTTTATCATGCATGCATAATGCCACATTGTCTCCTCACCAACAGTATCTCGATGCACCCAAGAATGTACATGGCGCCTGCGAAAGTGGTTCCCAGGTAAAAGCAGATGCCAACCGCTCCCCCAAACTCTGGTCCAAGGGATCGAGAGATCATGTAGTAAGAGCCACCAGCTGTTAAACACAGGACACAAAAGTTATATTCCAGTCTGCCCTGCTGATAAATGTCCCTCAGCATATCAAAAACTTCAGGGTGGTCACATGGGATGAACATTTTGTATTTTATGCATGCTTGACATGCTTTGAATGTTAATATCACTCAGATTGCTGGGTTTGTGCTTCCTGTTAGAACCAGCAGAATCTTTTAGCTTTATATAATCAGCTACACTAAAATTTATTTCTACAAATCTGGAGTTATTTCCGCAGCAAAGCAACACCTGTTATCTTCTTGCTCTCTCAGTCTGACATTTCACCTTCCTACTGTTTAAACTTAAAAACTGTTTGCAACTCTCAGTTTCTCTCTTCACCCTTCAACAAACACAACAAAATCTGTTTATCTGCTAATCTAAGTGCTAATTAGCTGCACAGACGTGCCCATTAACAACCAGAGTTTTTAATGGCACTCCATAGTCAACTTAGTGCTAGAGGATTATGCCATTAATAGCAAACTATGACCCCTAGAGATTTAATAGGGAAGATGGAAGGCTGGGATATGTGGAGCCAGATGGACAGGCTTCACAATAACCTGCACACTTCAGTACAACTCATGTGCAAGAACTCCCAAAGCCGTGCTCATTTCATTACTGCTATCTTGTATCGTTGGTTATATGTTCAATGAATGCAAATTAACGATGGTGGAGCTTTGAGGTCCTTCTGCTCATGTTCTGAACATCTCAATAATGCGTCTTGTGCCATATTTAGAAATAAAAAAAGGAGAGTAATACAGTCTTGACACGCATTCCATTACTTCACTAAAATTGCATTTAATACAGTACGTGAACATATATCCAAAGCAGCACACATAGCATTAACACAATACTAAAATGCTAGAATAGTCGTTGGTCCTTCCATATGGTGTGACAGAAGATCTATTTGAAAAGTACAGAAGTGCATTTATCTAGCAAAGGAACGAGAAGTAGAGCCTCCATTACTTCTGGGCACTGGAGGCCAGAGAGCAGGAGCTTCCAGTAGGGGTTGGGTTCCAAGACGGGCTTGGAAGCAGGGATATGTAATTACAATTTCCCACTGCTTAGGCCTGACACTGAGACCCTGCATATTGTGCAGACTGTCAGTGTGCTTTGTCCCTAGTATAAAAAAGAATGAAAAAAGCCCTGCAAACACTCAAACACACACATGCCGTGAGAAGAAGCTTACTCACCAGGCACAACTCCATTGGTGGCGATGGCACTCATAGAAATTGCGGTTAGCATAGTCTGAAAAATGCAAGTAGGAAGAGACAGAGGGAGAATCCAGTGAGAGGCATGATTTTCATTCTGGTCATCTTCACTGTGTCCAAACAAGCAGAGTCAACAGATACATGCTCTGTCATTTTGTTGTCACTGGAACCAAATATTTAGAGAATTATAGCTCTGGAGAGTTAAGATAAGTAAAATGTCAATGTTTGAGTGTGTTACAAACATACCCATTTCATTTCCCTATCGGTCTAGCTGGAAAAGTACTATTGTGGATTCCATATTTCTTGCAAAAGGTTCAATAGAATGATTTTTCTTATAATCTCGTCTGCTTTCCAAGGTGTATCTATGCAGAGGGAGGGGGCACTACAGGATTATGGGCTTTTTTTTGTGTACCACGTTGGCCATGGGGAAAACAAACACAGCGAGAGCAAAATTGATCGGTAAATAAATATTAAAACCAGTGGAAAAAACGGTAAATGACATATCAGTGATAACATGCGGTTGAGCTGAAGACACAAAAGTCTACACTTCCTGAAGCCTGGGAACCCAGTAATGTTTGCGGAAGACTAAAAATGAGAAGAACGTCTGAAGAGAAGAAAAGAAGGAGGACAGTGAAATCATACGTTATTGTCCCATATTGCACTGAACTGCCTTCCCTTGTTCTAGGAGTTATTTACTGTCTTTGTTTAGATAGAGGAAGCTGGGCACTAATATGATTAGCTTGTCTTCTAGATAGATTCGCGTGTCCTAAACTGTCATTGGGCTGCTGCTGAATTACTCTAATCGGGTAATAATGAAGTGAGTCCAGCCCTCTGAAGAGGTGAGATAAGATGGTAATTGTTTTACTTCTTTTTATCTGATGGGGAGTGAAATTGAAGAAGAAGGAAATCGACGGTGATCCAGCAGAGAAAACAGAACTTAAAGGAAGACTTAAAATACGACATTCCCAGTGGCTTTACTTTAACTGATCTGAAAGTTGTCCCTTTCAGTATAACTTCCTAGAAGTTTATTTGTGAAAACTAAAAATAAAATAAAAAATCTGCAAAACTTAAATAACATCTCTTAAATTGACATATTTATTCTAAAGATCAGGTTGTATCTACAGTCTTGTGAGTGTCGACTGTGGTTACTTTAACAGTATAAATCTCAACCAAGAGAATTAATATAAAAATTAAGCGACAAAATTAAGCAAAAATGTAGTAAATTAAGCAAAATAAGAAAACACAAACTGTACCATGAAAGCTCCGTAAATGTCAAACCTTGGGTTTTGGGTTTTTAAAATAAACTTCAGAAAACAAAAATATACACATTATATTGTCTTCACACCACTGGACAAATCAACCTGAAGAGCTACATCGATGCACCCAGGCTATACAATGAAGCGTTTTTGTTTGGCATTGAATAGAACAGCAGGCGTTTAACAGCATGGCTTTTCAAAATATACCTTCTGAGTTTTATCTAGCTGCTACTCCTGCAGATGATTTTCATTTCCTCACAATATAAATTGTAACTGAATAAAGATGAGAGTTGAAAGGAGAAAGTGAGGTTTTCTTCCGAAAAAATAATACAAGTGAATTTGTGAAACTTGTATTCCTTTATTTATTTTTCAATTACTGGTGTTTTATTCTGTTGAAGGGGCGGCATGGTGGTGCAGTGGTTAGCACTGTTGCCTCACACCTCTGGGTCCCGGGTTCGAGTCTCCGCCTAGGTTACATGTGTGTGGAGTTTGCATGTTCTCCCCATGTCGTCGTGGGGTTTCCTCCGGGTACTCCGGTTTCCCCCCACAGTCCAAAAATATGCTGAGGCTAATTGGAGTTAATAAATTGCCTGTAGGTGTGCATGTGAGAGTGAATGGTGTGTGAGTGTGCCCTGCGATGGGCTGGCCCCCCATCCTGGGTTGTTCCCTGCCTCGTGCCCATTGCTTCCGGGATAGGCTCCGGAGCCCCCACAACCCAATAGGATAAGCGGTTTGGAAAATGGATGGATGGATGGATAGTTCTGTTGAAATTCAATCTTTATTTTCAGGGTTTGGGGGGTTCAGCTCCCATTGCTGTATGTTGGTAGATGTTCCCTCTGTTTTATCGTTTCCTCATGCTATAAACTATAATCTGCGCTCTTGCCCTTCCAAGGGCTGCCATTTTGTCCATGATGTCCCCTGCCAGATGCTACCTGGCACAGACTCGCTGTGTCCCAGTGCGATTTTAGTGATTTTAAACGTCTTTTGATTATATCTGCCTGATGTGGTTCAAGCATCTCAGAAACAATCACTGGTTGCAATCCTCACACAATACAGAGTCTGGAGCTTAAGAAAACTTGTGTGATGAACAAAATAATGGCCCAATCCATGGCATTTCTGCGGGTAAAAACACCTTGTTAATGAGAAAGGTGAGAGATGAATGGCCAGATTCGTTAAAGCTAACTGGAAGGCTACCAATTCAAAAATAGCAACTCAGCACAACAGTGATGTGACTCATTTATCGTTGAAGCAGTTCTCATGGTTAAAGTGGGTCCTGGCCGCTGCTAGCTAGGTGTACCTACAGTACAACACGGCAAACAACCAATCACCATAAACCAACCATCCATTGTCCTGGTGCATCAGGATGGCAGGGCATCATAGAGCTATGCCTCAGATGGGATTCCTTCACAGGGCACATACACAGTCATACAATATAGGCAATGGAAAGACAATGCTAGGCATCACTGTATGTCTTTGGAATATGGGAAGACCCAGGAAAATCATGGAGAACATGCAGATTCTACACACAGAGAACAAAGGTGATATTTGAGCCTCCAACCCTGGAGGTATAAGGCAGCAATAATCCCGGTAAAACAAGACAATCTCAGTTTAATGTTCTGTTTTACAAATTCGACAATCGACCAATCATCAATCATGTACAGCATGTAGGACAACTGGTTTGATTTCACTGCTTTTATTTGGTGGGAGTTTCAGATGTCAATACAGCATAAATTTTTAACGAAACGGCTTTGCCACAACCTAATCAAACAAGGTTACTGCAGTAAATATTTGATGAAGAGACCCAGTCTTGTTAAATGGCTAACATGTCAAGCCTTGTATACTCCATTCCAATACATGGTGACACGATTCAGTTTAGTCTTGCATGGACCTGAAATTAAAGCCTGAATACAGCCAGTGCCCAACACCTAGAGACGGAACCTGACCTGAGCCCAAATAGTACTAGCAAATCTAAAACCCGAACTTCACCCAAACCCCAAATTATGAAAAGATTAGTCATACGCGTATGTTGAAACATTTACGAGCTTTTGCCATATTTCTTCCATTGGTAGTCAGATTCTTGCTAGGTAGCTGGTAGACGAGAGAAAAGAGGGGGTGGGTGTTGGGGGTGGTAATGGGAAGCACAAACGAGTAATGGACCCAGTAAACGGCAAAAGCGATTTGCAAAAAAAAAAATAGTCATGTATAAAAAACTGACCCTATACCTGGCCTGAAACACGATACTAAATCAGAGCCCATGGGGCTTCAGTCGGATCACAGACCTCTAATTTAGTCAGGAAGTCCTTTGCATTTCACAAGGTCTACAGTAAAGTGTCTCTCAGTAAAAGCTCCAGTCAGTCCAGAGGCTGTGGTGGGAATGCTAATGAAGTCTAAGCTGCAGACGATTAAGAAGAGAGTGGCCGAGGACAAAATAGCATAAAACAAGACATTCTGCCATCTTTTAAACCCTTATACTGTCTCTGGAGAGCTTGTTTATGTAGTTCTTGATGTCGGAGACAGCTGAAAACACAATATCTGACTGCACCCTAGGTGTGCAGACACTCAGAATGGCGGGACAAAGTAGGTCTCTCACGGATTTCTCTGTTGTCAGCTGATAGCAGGCGCCGCAGCTCACTGTGATGAAGTGACTGGCCTCACCGCGTGGGGGGGGGGACAGATACAGATGCATTTTTTCAGTGGGTCCCACTGAAGCTGGATGGGCTCTGCAGCAGATCCTCGCCTGCAACACGTTCACCGGCTAATCGGCTTTTGAAACGGTCAGTTTCCATTCACGTCCATGCAGCCTGAGGCCACCAATTACGGGCTCCGTCTGGCGCCCGCCGCAACGCGCCAAGAGTGAAATTCACACGCTCACTGTACAGCTCCAGAGCCAAAGTTACATTAAGCTAAACTAGCCCTTAGGATACATAGCAAAAAGTCTGATAGCATAAGGTACTATCTTAATTTTAAGATCGAGAATTTGCATAGTCATATACGTCCTTGAGCGAGCTTGACTGATTGGGTGTGTAGAAAAGGGCAAACCACGGGTCCCTGCATGTCTCAGGGTGAGGCTGCTACATACAAATGTGATAAGAGTTTGTACCTCCAAGGGTGATTTGAGATCCTGCTCAGCTTTGAGAGAGAGACGATGGCTTAGCCTCCTTCACCGTTGCTCTCACTGCGAGCCTGAGCTACGGTGAAGCCTCCCAGCTGAAATCTTTTCTCATGCTACCCTTTATTCTTGTATATCCATAAGCTCCTTAGAAGTAAATCCTGCTGGATTCCTTGTTATTCCAAAGACATTTCTTAACTTTATTTTTAACTCATTTTTAAAAGTCTCTTTTGGCCTCCCAAGCCGTGAAGACTTCATATACCAGTAGAAGTGTCCCTAGGCTCTTCATCGATCTGGACGCGGACATTGTCCCAGCTGAGGGGAGGGATGTAGGGGATGGATTGTCTGATATATCTGTGTTGGGAATTTGAACATTTTTGGGATTCTTGCTCGTTCAGAGCTGAGGGTAAGAAAGATAATATAGCTGCCTTAATTTTGGCTTGTGTTGGTGTGTGATGCGGTGTACACGTGTGTTTATATGTATTACATGAGTGGGGGGGCCTTACACATATACATACATACACATATATATAAGGCACACGTTCTGTTCATCTAGCAGTATATGTTCATTTAGAAGCATATGTAATGGAACATATAATATAAAGAGCATTTTGGCAGTTATAGAGGCCACATGTTGATGTTTTTCTTTGAGTAGAATTTATCAGTGCATGAGTGTTATAATGTAAGTTTCTGCTTTTTATTCAAAGCCTTGAAGACAGACCTAGATCCAGATGCCGGATCCTACACCAAGCGGAAGCCTTGTTCATAATCCGATGTCCATTTTGTGTTACTGTGCCTTGTGTTGATGCCAAAATGTCTGCGATTTGCTTTAATTCCTCCCCAGCATTTCATTGAACTGGCTCCAAATAAATATCCGTCACCCCATCCGTGTGCAGTGTGCTTCTGTTTTCCATCCCACTCGGATTATTGTGGGGTGGGGGTGGGGGTGGGGGAGCGAGCATCCAAGTGGTGTAACAGCATTGAGTTCTCTGTGTGAAGTCTTTCACTGTCTGCTTCAGGTCTGTCTTTTTTTAGGGGTTAGAAATTTGTGTACAACAGCTTACATGTACTGCATTTATTACTAATAAATTGTGCATATTTCTTTTTTAGGAAACAGCAATATCCAAAATCTGCTTGTTTTATAAACATTTCAGGCTAATTAATAGCTTAGATGCATCTGTTCAAATCTACTTTGATATTTTAAAGTGGCTTTCATTTTGTGGAATTAACATTTTTAGCAAAGCAAGCTAACTCAAGTTTAACAAGGTCCTTCCTGGGACGATATAGAAGTAAATGATTTTTATTATTTATTTATTTATTTTTTTTGGGGGGGGGGGGGGGGCGTACTTACAGTGGAGCAGCACATAAAGACAATGATGAAGGTCCCCAGCACCCCTCCAATGCCGACCAGCCAGGTCATCCGCAGGAACAGGATCACCCCAAAGATATTCTGCAGGCAAGGCAGGTAGACGCCCATCAGGGTGCCCATTCGTGGAGCCTGGGGGACAAACAGAGGCAAAGCCCTTTGAGACAGGAGCCCTTGGATTCTCTCTATCCTTACACTGAGTACACATGACTCATTAACAGTTAAATACACTGGTGTCTCTAAACGAGAGCTGAACAGAGTAAAAACCCAGAAAGGCTTTCTTGTGGCAATTGAAAATTAATGAGATGAACAAATAAGGATCTTGTGGGTGACTGCTGCAGATGGGTTCCAGCAAACAGGCTCTCTACACTCTGCTGACGCTTTGTGAGGGTCTCAGGGGAAGGCCTCTTCTGATACAGGTCTCCACAAAGAGCCGCATTCAATGAGAAACTAGAGCCTTGATGTGGATATAAAGCTTTCACACTGAGGCCAAATGAGCCCACACTGCAGCTGGCAAAGATGTGCCTGGATCAGAAGAATCTGGCACTTGTGCCTGTAATGTAGGCATTCTTCAAACTCAAACAAGTCGTTACCATTTTTGTGCGAGTCCGTATGGTCTTCATAGTTGCTAAAACAAGTAGAGCAATTAATTTTCCATGTTACATTATTCTTTCAAGCAGAACAGGTAACAAATGTTGACCCTGTGGTAAATACACACCATCCTGTCCATCTGTGATTCCAGATATATGTATAGGTAAAACCAGGACTGATTTACTATTATTTAGGGGAAACAGGCCACTGAAACATGAGCCAGATCGCTAACAGGCATTCCACATTCAAGTGGCTCACTTTAAAATGAATGTGAGAAATCCGGTCAAAGCAGAATTGGTGTCAACAGCAAACCTTGAGGACAAATGTCAGGTCTATATTACTGACATCCTTTTTAAAACCAGGAAAAACATACCAGCTTCATTAGCCATGCTGTAGAAATTCTGGAGTGCACTTGCATGTTATACTGTACATTGTGTTAGATGGTATGGTTTATTTAACTGGCGTTTAGAACGTGAACCTGCCAGTGTGACGAAGGAAAAACAATGCAGAACAACCTTATTAGCCTCTTTGGGATAATTATACCGGCAAAGGTCAACTGAGCCAGTACAACACCTTAGTACCTGATCTCTTTGTGAGTAGATTCTGCCTGAAACACATACTGCATGCATGAGTGTTCAAAACATAGTTACCTGTATCAAAATTCCTACTTAGCTTTAACTGATGAGAGAATCAACAGTGGATGGGAGCCAATGAACATCAGGGAAACCATTTCATCCATGTGCAACAGTTAATTTCAAAATATCTCCCTGCTACGTCGGAAATCTTGCTCACTTCTGTGTCCGAAAGCAATAACTGTAACAAACACGTTTGCAGGAGTTACTATGCTCCTCCACCTATAATAGGATGTTCTTGGTAAAGTCTTGGGCATTCTGTTACTATGACGATGAGCACTACTGTTTGTTCTGCTGAGAGGCTGGACCCAAAAGCAGACCAGGAGCTAAAAGTAGGCTTACAAAGAGCCAAAACTAGTACACACCTCTAGTGTACAGCGTTGAATCTGAGAGGCCTGGCATCTGATAAAGCCTTTCCAATACATAGTCAGCGCATAATATGTCTTAGAGTCCAAATCTGGAATGGTTATCATCGAAGTTATTGTTCTATAAATCTCCTTTTTTACTACCCCTTCACATCAATATGTTGCAATTAGATTTCCTTCTATTGTAGCTTCATCTAGAGATTCACCAGAAAATGTAATGAGCTGGACCATGGAAGAGGAAAGGAAAATCACAGGGAAAAGGCTTTAACTCAATAAAATACGGCCTGTGAGAGAGATTGGCATAAATGCAATATCTCATTAATGCACTGAATCCTGATGATAACTTAGAATCAGGACAGGATGAAAGACCGTGAATGTGCAGATCAATAAAACTCATAACATTTCCTGATTAAAGGGTGTTTTATTAAACAGCACATTGAAAATCAGCGCCAGCCTGTCGGAAAACCATTATGTAACCTGATATTGTATCACTAGCTCGAACCATAATGTAAAATGAATGAAATAATGATAGATATATAAACCAGACTCTGTATTTGGAAATAAAGACAATAATAATAGAAATAGGGTTAGAAGGGTGACTGGTATAAGCATAAGGTAGGAAATGTACTTTTTATAATGAAAAGAAGCTATTTCTAGTACAGAATTTGGTATATGACAGTTTTGAAAGTGCTCTCATAACATAACATAACCATTTTTTTTCATTGCTGCTTATTGCTCATTTCAATGTATCCATTTATTTGTTAGCTGAAAAGAAATAGATACCTGTTTCTAAATACAATCACTCTTCAATCTGACAGTTTGGCTACGCCTTAATTCAATAAAACATCCTTCAAACAGATGAGATATTGACAGACAAAAATATATTAAGGCGCGATCTGTGTGTTTTCAGTAAAATATTTACCTGCTTAGAGGAGAGAAAACTGTCATCTTCAATTGTCTTTGAAACACAAATAACAGTTAGTAATACCATCAAAAGCCACATGCTCCGAGGGAACCTTTACAAAGACCGGTTATTTCAGACTTGGTAACTATGGCAATAAACTGGTTGTCAAGCAAGACAGGGGCAAAGCCTGTAAATAACCAAATGCAGAGAAAAGCTCAGTGAGTAAGCTGGAGGTATACCATGTGAGCAATGGAAAAATGCCTAGATGCGCCACTCTGTAGTTGGGAAGTATTATTAAAGGTAATTCATAGGCTACACTATGAAGCAGGAGCTGCTTGTATTGAAGAATTTCTGTATCTTCTGTATGTGTATCTTATATCCCTCATTTCTATTGTTCTATTATAGAACAATGGGGCTACAGTCCATTAAATACATATTACCATATTCCCATCCATTCACCAATCCATACATCATTCATCCATCCATACATCCCAGCCAGAACAGGGCAGGAGACTAGCCTACACCCTGGACAGGATGCCAGTGCATGGTAGAAGTAAATACCCCATTATAATAGCATTTCTTTTTTATTCTACACAAATGTCACCGTGATCATCTTCACCACCTTTCAGATATTTAATGGGCTTCAGTTTAGCGTTTCATCCATGAACTGCGAGGACTCGTGGCTGTACAGTAAATGCAGCAATGTGCATTGAGATTAAAGTTTGCTTAAGGTGACGAATTGTTCGCCTGTACTCTCTCAGTATGGAACCCCATAGGTATTATGGTAGAAAAAAATATTATCTCGTAGTAGTTTGTGCTCTCGAATCTGTAATTCGTGCTCGCGAGTTACTAATTCATACGCTCAAGTTAGTCATTTATGCTACGGAGTTACTAATCCGTGCTCTCTAGTTACTAATTTGTGCTGTTGAATTTGTAATTCGTGCTCTTGAATGTGTACAGTTTGTCTTCTCTAATTAATCACCAGTCGGAGAGCGGAGGAGGAATTAGTAACTCGAGAGCGCAAGTTAGTAACTTGAGAGCACGGATTACTAACTCAAGAGCACAAATTAAGTAGCAAGAAAACACGGATTAGTAACTCGAGAGCACGAATAAGCAATTTCAGGTCACGAACTACTCAGAGATAATATTTTTTTCCCACCATGACACCTAAGGGGCTCTATATCTCAGTGTTCTAAACATGCCTCACTTTTATCAAGTGTTTTCAAGGATACAGTTGAAATTTTTGAAACCTGATTCTTTATAATGGAACAAACATATAGGAACCACTGCAATACAAACCCAGATAGGTCAAAGTTAAAAGAAGACGAAGACACAAAACGTTCATTCCAGTCAACAAAGACATGGGTATATTGGATGATTACACGATACACTGGGGTAAATGGTAAATGGTAAATGGACTGCATTTATATAACGCTTTTCTACTCCTACGAGTACTCAAAGCGCTTTACATTTCATGCCTCACATTCACCCATCCACACACTCATTCACACACCGGTGGCGGAGGCTGCCATGCAAGGTGCCAACCTGCTCACCGGGAGCAATTTGGGGTTCAGTGTCTTGCTCAAGGACACTTTGATGGGGTCAGGAGGAACCAGGGCTCGAACCTGGGTGACATTCAGAGAGGTTTGGAAATGGCTAAGCTAACACACATTTACAGACAGTTTAACACAGATATGAAGATCATTTAAATATCGTTTTCATTGACTGTCTAAGACTTTTAGTAAACACTTTACTTGAGGAGGCACTGATGATGTAGTAGGACACTCTTACTTAATATATTAATTAACCAGAAGCTACGTGTTAGTTACAGACTGATCCCATAACTGTTCATCATCGGTCGATGCATAATGATTCATGTATTTCATGCAGTTATTATATTTGGTCATGATTTGTACTTGAGTAGTAAGTGTCACCAACTATTGCACAGCACTGTTTTTCCGTTATGTGCATAATACAATGAGTTTAGTGGCACCTCACACCTACTGATGCTGTAGTTCTAGAAAAGCAGGACGGAGAATATTTAATCACACTCTTATGTTGCACTTACATTTTACAAAATGACAGATATATTGGCAACAATCTGCCCCTGGAAAAGGATGACGATGTTTAGCAAGCCACCTCAGACAATCTGCGGAATATATATTGCCAACTAATGAGGTTTGGATAAAGGGTTTGGATGGAACACCTATTTTTAGAGGCAGAGCTGGATCATTATCTGTTTTGAGGTGTTTCTGTCGGTAATTACTGAGTCATCAACTTGACGTATCATTAAAAGCCTTTTCCATAGTAGAACATACTAGAATCGATATTGAAAATTGCTTATTAAAACTGACTGGAGTGTTATATGTACTCGTATAGTTAAGAAGTCAAAGTTGTTACAAGTACTATTACTCTCACATAAACCAGAAAATAAAGGAATTTTTGATATGCATTTATAAGTCTTTCATATAGTATTGTAAGTATACACCAGCTGGACATAAGCAATGCACAACACAATGCTCATGTGACATTATTCATTTAATTTTAATCCAGAATAACAACATCTAGAAAATAAGATGAATATGCAGTATCATAAGGCAAAACCATATTTTTATGCAGTGTAATAAAAAAGAAAGTAGTCATGCATCATCATGAAAAATATTCTTTTTCGTTGCAAGCTTTTCATTAATTAAAAGAAAAGTGTCTTACTATGTTTATTATTATAACATTTAATTATAATTACAAATATGGGGAAAAACTATCAAAAACTATTAAAAATGTAGTATTTGCAGCATTTGTAGTCACTTTCGATAAAAACGTCTTCTGAATACATAAATGTAAATAAATAAATGTAATAATATGACTAGAATTGAGTGTCTTGTGGAAACTGCTGCTTCCTGTTTTCAGTGAACTCTTTTGGGACATGAATGACCCAGTCTTATGGTCACTCCCTTGGGGCTGGGGGGGTGCGTGGGGGGCGGGGCAAGCAGAAGGCAGGCGAGTGGTGGACCAGAAGCAATGCATACTGTAACCCAGGAGACGGGGGGGCCACACCTGGGGCCCCTCCCAGGCTGCAAAGGACAGGGAGATGCCTAGGTGGCTCTCTGGGACATGGCCATGATCCCCTGCCGTTGGGCTCAGGTGCTGATATGCCTCCTCCCCCCCTGCCCCCCCCCAGGGAAGACCCTCCAGCTGCGGCACAACCAGGCTATGCCACCCGGCTGCTAATTTCCAGCCACTCGTGTTCACTCGCCCACCCCTGCCTTCTCCACAGCTGGAAGTCACCTGTAGGCTCATGCATCCCTTCTAAACATGAAGACCCAACTGATGACAAATAACCAAGTGATGAAAATAGCTTCATTTGCTCACTGTTGTATTTAAAGTGAAACTTTGCCCCAACATAATCACCCACTTTATCCTAAAAACGTGACGTTAATTAATTCGTTGTGGGAAATGCTGTGTTTCCTAGGAGGATAAATCAAGTAATGGCATGAGTTTTGTGTCATTTTTTTCCACCTGATCCTTGTGTTTCTTAATTAGAAATATGAAAGCACATATATGATTATACATATGATTATACATAAGACCAGGTTAGAGGGAAACATACCAAGTTCTGTACGGCTAGCGGTACCGTTCCGTATTTCTGCACACGATAAGAGGACATTGTTTGGTTGCCCTTCATGAGTGTTTAGTTCTGATTTTTTCTCTCGTGTAGTTTTGCTTTTCTCCCCCAACACTCCAAAAACTCTTTCATGTGGTTTTATCCTTCAGCTGAACCTGCTGTATCAAAATCAATTATTTTATACAAAATAAGGGAATACAATGACTTTATAGTAATAGTTTGCAACGATTTAATAAATAACCTAATATAAGCAACTCCCTTGGCGCTCCCTAATCAACCAGTCAAATCAAAAATATCAGTGTTGGCTACAAAGAAAGGTAAAAGACAGTCACAGATGGAACATTCAAACGTCCATTATGACACTTTCTGTGAGTGACTCACCTAATGGGGAAGTGACTGTGCTATAAATACACCATCAGTGTTTTCTCTGATGTTCCATGGCAATTACGGCACACACACAGAACCAAATAAGGAACCTGTGTCAATGTTTGACTGTAGGGAAAGAACGAAGGAGAAACGGAGAAGGATAATGATAGCCTTAAAGTCCATCCATCCATCTATTCATTTTCTGTGAGCACTGGACATCAGGGAATGTGGGGTCCATGGCTGCACAAGGCAGGGACCCTCAGTTCATTTCTATAGGTAAAACCCTAATGCGATGACAACCGTAAGCCCTACCCAGCCTTACCCTTAACCATAAGTAACCAAACAGAATAAAAGACTTTCGTTTTTTGATTGCTGTTTTGGTACCTCCAATTAGCCTCAGCATGTTTTTGGACTGTGGGGGGAAACCGGAGCAAACTCCACACACATATGACGCAGGCGGAGACTCGAACCCGGGTCTCAGAGGTGTGAGGCTGCAGACACATGCTGTCCCTCGCCTTCAGACAATAAGCCAAAATGGTATCATTCTTATATCACTTCTAGGTTATAACGTGTCGGTTACTGTCCGACTGAATACAGTGACAACCAATAACCAGTAACTAGTGGGAAGTCAACTAAATCTGTCATTGACAGTTTATGACAATTCCAGCCACAGGAAATAAAAATGTCTTGCTCTCTCACCAGCACTAGTGGCCAGTCACATGACTCCTGCTTACAGCTGCTTTGTAGGCTTGGCCTGCCTGCTCAAGAGCTATGATAAGCACAGGGATAAGGGTAGCTACCGACTTAACGTGCCCCTCCTCTGCCTGGCGATGCCGTTCAGTACGTCCCGGTTAAAAAGCTCACTCTGAGTCATGTGACCTGCCCGATTTCGTTTCCTCTCCGGTGGATTGCGGCTGCAGCTGGCCGATAAAACGAGGGGATGAGGTGGAGGGAGATAAAATGAGTGAGCTAAGGCGGGGGCCCAGAAACAGCAGCACGACTTATTACAGAATATAGATGGCTGGGGGCGGGGGGGGGCTTGTAATGCTGCCTTCATGCTCTGTTGCACAAGTACAGCCTGACAGTGCTAATGTGCTGCTGCTCATGTGTGATGAATTATTGAACGGTGCTGGAACAGAAGGGATGGGGAAGAACAGCGAACGCGATCGCCAATGATTATCAGGATGAACCAGCGACTCCAGGTGCCAAAAGGGGATGGGGGACGCCAGGCGCCAGGCTGGAAGGGACACAGGCTAGGAGCAACACCTACAACCTACACACAGCGAATGCAGGGCTCCTTTACAAGTGTCCATTCATTTGGAGCTGAGCCAATGGGCCGAGTCAAAGGCCTTAAAAACACAAATTGTTTTCTGCATTTGTTTTAACAAACAAACATGCTTCATCTGCCATTTGCACTAGTACAGGTACATTGGAATGCTTCTCTTTGCCAACCCCATCATGCTCTCCATAGCATGAACAATTGTTTTAGAACAATTTGGATAAATTCTGATAAACAGATCTTTTCATAGGCAATGTCAATCAATGTTAGGAAGCCACAAAAGCTATATTTATTTGTGCATGGACATTAGTTACAACATCTACACATTTAGCACACATGGAGAATAAAAAATGTTACTGTACACATGTAGCACATTTCAAAATGTGCAAAATAACATCATCAAATAGAATTACTGCAAACGAGCTGCTGAAAAAACCATAACTGTTTGTCAAGCACAGCCACCTGTACTCAGGTCCCCACCAAATCATCAAAAGAATAATGAGAATTGTGTCTTAACAAATTAGATGTATGTGCGAGATTTGCTGAAAAGCTTTCTTATTCTGGTGAATGGGAAAAAGTGCAACATTGTTAATTAAATAGCACTTGCTGTGATGTGGAGATTTTCTTTGAAACGGGGATTGATTGGAGAGCAGCTGCTTTGGCACCGGCAGCTAATTAAGGGAGAATATGAAAGAAGATGTGGAGGATTATCTCTGGCAGGACGGTCTCATCAAGGAAACAAAATGTATAATATTTCATCTGTGTTTCTTCCATTATTGGTACAGTATGGACACGTGTGTTAAATTATTCACAGCTGTATTGTCATCGAGTCTAGAAAGGTGTAAAACCTTTTTGTGGTGGGTAATTAAATATCATCAGGGATCCTGAGGAAGTAATTACGTGGGGGGGGGGGAATCTGAAGGTTCCATAAGGTTAGTCATGTGACTGCCTGGGTTTTTCATAATTATTTATATAATTTTAATTTCCCAATAAGCCTGGACTGGTTCTTTTACTTCAGTTTTTGTTATTGTGGTTCAGGGTATAGAGATAAATTTATTTCTGAAGTAACTGTTCTTAAATATCATGAGGATCTCGTAATGTTATGAAAAGCTAACCCATTTTCCGGGTTGCAAATGTGTAGCTGTGCCACATAACTACAATCCTCAACTACAACCTACATCTAAAAACCACAATCCTCATTTTACAATTACGCACCCTAATTTATTAAGCTTTCGACATTTCGGTCATGACTACAAATCACAGGTCATGCGTTTGCAGCTTCAGTACCTTTATGAATCACTAGTTATGTGGGGAAAGGCACGTTACCAGCGGCCGGTAGGCTTCAACAAACACATCTGACAAGAAGCTTTTGGGTTTGAGGGGGGAAAAAATGAATGAATGAAAAGCACCTGATGGCGTCTCGCTCCCTGAATTTGTTATTCTCTGCCAATCAATTTATTTTGCGCTTAAAAATATTAGTATTCAAAATGTTTGTATTAATGCAGAATTTCTATGTTGGCTAAAAGAAAAAGACATGCTTCATGGGGACCACAGACCCCCGATTAGCATGCTGCCTTTGTTGTTTTGTTATCGATTCGTTTTCTACCCACTTATCCTGTCAGGATTGAAGGGGGACACTGGGTCTATCCCAGGCAGCACAGGGCACAAGACTGGGGGTAAACTCCATACACAGGGCAGACTGCTGGCAATTTAAAAGCACCAAATGGCCTAACTGCATGTCTTTGAACTGTAGGAGGAAACCAACATGAGATGAGAAAAGCATACAAACTCCACGAACACAGAGCTAACGTGTGAGCTAACAGTGCTAACCAGGGAACGAGCAATGTTTCATTATGAAACAAAAGAAATGTTTAAGTTTACTCCCACCCTAGAAATAATAATAGATATTTTGTGGATCCCCATGGGGAAATTCTCTTTTCACCTCCCCCATCTTTTTCCTCGGTAAGTGAAAGCCAGCTGGCTGTGAAGGACAGCCACCCATAGCAGCACCCAGAGAGCTAGGGGTTAAGGGCTGTGTTCAAGGACCCGTAAATGAGCCAAGGCCAGGCTTGAACCAACAACCTTCTGATTACAGGTGCAAAGGCTTAGCCCTCTGAACCACAAAGATGCCCCTTAACAAGGAAAACATTGATAGCTAATTGGCTAAAAAACACAAGCGTGGCTATTTAGTAGGATTAAATGATAAAGAGTATCGGTCATCAACTCAACCCCGCTCCTGTCCACATCCCTCCAAGGCCTTTAGTTTGGCCAGGTTGGCTGAGCAGAATCCCAGGGAAACCTGACCTGAAAAAATATCTAGACCCTTAACCAAGGGCGTGACTTTGGACGGAAAGTTAGGGGGCTGCGGTCCCCAGACATTCATAATGATGATATGATTATTGGAGGAAGGGGGGGTTGTATTGGTTGATTCTGATCCTGATTACAACCCCCTCCCCCTACATAATTAATGTCCATGGCCATTTCCATTATGAATATTCCGTTCCAGTTAAATACTTTCTTTGATGGCTATACCCAAGGTCTAACCTACAAGGCTGAGTCAAATCTCAACATCACGGAGGTGTTCAGTACCTTGACGGGCTTCTTGCGGGCCTCCTCGTTGTTCTCGGCCTCCTCGTGCTCCTTGCTGCCCTGCGGGAGGTTGGAATAGTTGGCCAGGCTGCTGAGTAGTGAAGACACCATGGGGCTGGTGTCCATCTCCTCCTGCGAAACACACGTGGAGCCAGCAATAGCAAGTCAGTGACTGACAGCAGGCTGTACCGCAAAACTGCATTGACATTTTCACTCAACCATAGATATCAATAATGGACATAATTCTTTTGTATTAACAATCAGAATGATACCTTGAATACATACACACAAATGCATATGTATACCTACAAATATTTAGCAAGGGATTTAATTAATATGGCATTTTGTGTCCAAATGCTGTTAAATTTAGCGACCCATACATGTAACCTTTAAGATTCATGCCTGAAGCTCATTCCTTTTCAGAGACAGAGTGACACAGAAAGAAAGAGAGATAGAATAAGAGAGAGAGAGAGAGAGAGAGAGAGAAAATTGAGCGATAGCCTACTCCTAATTTCAAGTCTATACCGGTGACCTTTTGATAGAAGCTTATAGCTCAAAAAATACAAGACCTAGCTACAATGCTTATATGCTAAATAATTTATTAAAAATGTAGCATTCGTATAATCCCATAGAGTAAGACGTATCCAGACTTCCAGGACATTCAGGATACATGTAAAATAAGGTATATATCATATAAAGTTTTGATCATGGCTAAATCTTGACCATATATAATGGAATAGAATAATATAATCACTAGATTACAGTAAAGAAAGTGACATTTTAATTTGTGCATCAAATATTTAAAGAGGGAATACTGAAAAGAGGTTACATGTGGAATGTTTGAGCATGTGCTGGCAGACTGAAAGGTGACAATGAATAGCTTCCTGCTACACGTAAGTAGGTATCTTTGAGATTAAGGTGGCCTTATGCTTTGGCCCAATGCAAAGTGCAGTGCGTCAGATTCTGTATCCATCATATTCATAAAAAAAGCACTTACTCGCCACCCTGTCCCCTTCACCTGCATCCAGCAGCCTGTCAAACCCTCAATTAATCACTGCCAGTGCCGGAGCCAGTACTGGAGCCAGCTGCTCACCTCAAACAAGGCCATGTTTTTGCCATCGTATTGCTGGCTCTTCTCCACATCGCTGCTGTTGATGAAGGGGCTGCTCTCCTTGGGGTTTCCGTCACCTGCGGGGATGCAGAGACAGAAGGTTAACAAACAGCCAGCAGCATAGCACTTTGCTGGGGAACAAAACAGGTCAGGCAGCGTTCAAATAGAATAAAGGCAAACAAGTTGCTATTATTACACAAAGGGGTTCAAGGTTGCTTATTAACCTGTCACTACTAAGCTAAAAAAGGTTCAAACATTCTGCAAACACAATTATGTAATTCTAGCATTCAAGGACGTCAACATGATATAAGATCACCTCATCTCATGGGTAATACTTTTAGATGGATCCTTCGAGCACAGTTGAATTTTACTTATTGATCATTCAAGAATGTGAGCACAGTAGGAGACTCAGACCATGTGACACAGAAGGACCAATGGCCGGCTTGAGGCTATGGTCCATCAGAGAGTGCAGTGGCATACCTTGAGCATTTGTATGGTTTGCTGAAGTGCTGTCTGGGTGTTTATTGAGTGACTAGCAGAATCAGGGAATGTAAGGATTATGGAAATGGACCTGGCATCAAAATGTTTTCATTCAAAATCAAATACAGGATGTATTCCCTGAAATACTTTAGTAGACAAATTCAGCTCAATAAACAGATTAAATGTGAAGATTGGCAGAGAGTACTGTAAAAAGAGCTAAAGAAATATAGATTTGACATGCTATTTTATATTTTATGGAGTATATTGGCAGAGGTTCACTCCGGATAGATTCCATTGCTTACACATTAGGTCTTACTTTCCTCATCCCGAAAGCTGAATTGCCAGGCTGTAGACCACTGCTGTGTAATATAACCTTAGGAATTTGCCCTGCCAGTCAGAATCTAACCAATATTAAAGCTTCTGCCAGCTCTTAAAAAGCCTTTATGCCCAGGAACTAAATACACACAACAGCTGTATTCCAGGCTTGTTCATTTGGTGATATTCACTGGCTTATTGCACATCTGCTATGACTGAAAATACTCTTCTATTTTAAATTTCTCAGTAGCAGGTTTCCTGGCCGATAAACGCCTTGATTTTTGGCAGAATGGCTGCCTATTGAGGTTTCCACAGAAGTCCTGCTCTTGTACCCTTGAGAAAAGGATCCAAATTGCTTCAGCGAAAGCACCCAACTGTATAAATTGAACTGGGAGCTGCAGATTCAATGGATAAAACCGTCTACTCAGGAATTAAATATGGGAGTGTTTAATGCATAGCATGACCCCTGCCTAATAGCTGCCTCATAGCGTGGCCTTGTGTCATGCAGAGCATTCTGGGTGATTTCTCTTAGTCTCCATGCTGCACACGAAATCCCAGGTGGCCTTCAATGCCCCCCGCAGCCTGGCCTTGGGGACCCAAGTCCTCCACGTCGTCCTCGATGCCACGTCACGGCACTGCACACTGCTCCTCTTATTTACTCCGTTCACTGCTTTCTTAGAAGGCTCTGATTCAGCGGCGGGATACAGCAGCCAGGCTGCCACTGCATGACCTTCCTTGCAGAGGTCGTCTCACACGGCGGGAGGGAATATTAAGCCCCCCCAAGCCGCTTATGCTCCAACATGTCTCTTCTATCCCAGTATACCCTGCGCTCACCCATTTCAAAGGGCTGCGGAGAATCGAGGTTTAAATGGCAAGCATGAGCGACCGCCCCCTCTTGTCACCACAGCGGGGACTGACCTGACACACACACACACACACGTAAGGCCCTATTAGAGAGATGTTTCTGTAAATCCTGATCTCAGTGAATGCAATGCGATTATTACATCAGAGACAATAATAATCATTTCATTATGCCTTTTGCAGTCCAGTTAGACTCACATTCTAAACCAGGCAATACTGCAGTTTTTTTGCAGCCATTTATTTATTTATTATCTCATAGCATAACTGAGACTACTACTAGCTACTACTACTACTACTACTACTACTACTACTACTACTACTACTACTACTACTACTACTACTACTAATAATAATAATAATAATAATAATAATAATAATAAATAAGGCGCATGGTGGTGCAGTGGTTAGCACTGTTGCCTCACACCTCTGGGACCCGGGTTCGAGTCTCCGCCTGCGTCACATGTGTATGGAGTTTGCATGTTCTCCCCATGTCGTCGTGGGGTTTCCTCCGGGTACTCCGGTTTCCCCCCACAGTCCAAAAACATGCTGAGGCCAATTGGAGTTGCTAAATTGCCCGTAGGTGTGCGTGTGTGAGTGAACGGTGTGTGAGTGTGCCCTGCGATGGGCTGGCCCCCCATCCTGGGTTGTTCCCTGCCTCGTTCCCATTGCTTCCGGGATAGACTCCGGACCCCCCGCAACCCAGTAGGATAAGCGGTTTGGAAAGTGGATGTTTGGAATAATAAATAATTGACAGGGTTTCATCTGTATCGTTATAACTCTATATCGTTAATAGCTGCAACCTGCAGTGAAATATCAGATAGTGAACTGGTTTAATTCCTTTAATCTGAAATAGCAGAAGCGATGCTGTTTCAGACGTACGCATGATCACTGTGGCTGCTACTTCACTGTCCCATTGACTGTGTCCTTGATCTTAACAGCGATGTGGTCTCAGTACCCAAGAGCCCAGGTCTTTCTTTGTTTGAGAGGTGCCAGAGCATGGTATGCACTCTGTGGGTTAGGAATCTGTACCCATGATTAGAAGGTCTAAGTCCCATGGCTTGTGGAGTGATGTCACTGTTGGGCCCTTGAGGAAGGCCCCTAACCTCACTAACTGCAGGCCCACTGTCTGACTGCCCCCGGAACCTCGCTTGTAGGTCGGAAGAGCATCTGCTAAATAAAGGCAAAAGGGGAAGCATGGATACAGAAATAGCAAATAAAACTGAGATACTGCATAAGAGGAAATTGTGAGTGAAAGACAACTCTTAAAAAAGACATATATGATTAATAGCTACTTGAAAAGATTGCATAATGAATCCTCTGTATTACTTATAAGTGCCAATATAAGTATATATTTGTAGACAATGCAATTTGTATACAGCATGTTTAATAGCATTTAATATTTAAAAAGTTTTAATAACTGTTCATGGATCTCCAGGGATTTTCCTCGCTGTCAGTCACTGTCATAATCGCTACAATTGCCTGAGTAGAGCTTTTTATTAATTCCAGAATGGTAATTATTATGTAAATGATTTTCCCTTTGATGTTCATTAATTTATTCAATTATATATTGTTGCATCAGTACTCCTCTTTCCATTTTCCTTTGATTAACAGGTACCATAAAAGACAATTGGTACAATTAAATGGTGGCATGATGCTAGTTATGTATACTAATAATAAATTATAAAGTACAGAACGTGGTAATCTTTTTGCCAAATTAAATGGCTAGATATTTATGTAAATAATTCAAGGAAAATAGAAAGAACTTTCTGATATATATATATATATATATATATATATATATATATATATATATATATATATATATATATATATATATATCTGTCCAGTGGGATTTTTATTGGCCATCACTAAAAACTGGCCACAGACTTGATGATAAGTTCTTTCAGTCCTCTGCTCTGATCGTTTCCAATTATCATGGAGTTTGCTGAATTCCACTCTCGCTTCTCCGAGATAAAATTACTGGTTAAATTTTAGTGAAGTCTGAGGCCCTTTTTGACTTAGATTTTGTTACTTTGATTAAGGTTTTTCATTTTTAAAGTTCGCTATCAAACAGAACAATACTTTCCATTTAGAACTTACTAATTCACCCAAAGGTTTAATCAATACCACTTCATCAATTGGGTGCCGCTTTAATGACCGTGGGATACACAATCTCCTTTTTGTAATTTCGAAGCAGTGAGACAACTGTGTTCATCACACAGAGCAAAGCCAGAAACAGCTCAGCCGGCCTCTACGTCATCAACGTCTTTTTAGTTCGCATGAGCCAGCTGAGCAGTCCTGGCGGGTCACTGGGCGCGGGTGACCTCGGAAATGGTTCTGCTGGTGAGAATGTCCTGCTGGGAAGCCGCGTTACCACTCAACCACAAGGTGATTAAAGCTTCAGGGTGTGAAAGGATCAGTGAAAGGCTGTCATGTCGGCCCTGAGGGTCGCTCCTGCGGAACTGAGGCCTGAGTAATGCCAGCATTGGTGTGTCCCACCATTGTGGGTTTGCAGGGCACTGCAGTGTGACACTGGCATACTGTGGACCTTTGCTATAGTACATAATATGTACTATACTAAATAGAACATGTACACCCCATTATCTATCTATCTATCTATCTATCTATCTATCTATCTATCTATCTATCTATCTATCTATCTATCTATCTATTAATGCCTTGTGTGCCTAAATTGTCACATTATGCATAAACCCATTTCTAAAATATCAGACAAACACTATTTTGTTTCACTTTAAACCTGCACGTTTTGAAACCTCAGTGAGGCTTGACTTGACTAGTGGCAGGACTAGTCACTCAGTCAGAAAAGTAGAACTACTCTCTATTATGCATAACTATGGTTAAATGTACAGTCCAGTCATCTTCATGCAGTGTGTTTTGGTTAGTTTTTGACTCAGATAAAGGATTCATCAGGTTTGTCAAGCAAGCTACAAATTTTTCTACTTAACATACCTTGTGAATAAAATGTTTTGGAATCTGATTTTGCAGTTAAAGGAAAGCAAATTACAAAATGCACTAAATTTGAAAAAGTTTTGTTATGTATACATTTATTTACGTTATTTTTTTGACAGGTGCATGATAAAGACTAAAGCTTTTGTAGTTTGAGCTCTACATTATCTTTAATCTGAAGGGACGCAAGCAAGGCGGATAACATAAAGAGAACAAAGAGCTGTCAATGAGCCGGCTTGCTGTCAGGCTGAGCTTCCAGGGATCAACCAAAAAAACTGGCAAAACAGCTGTGGGAAAAAGATGTATAAGAACAACGCTGAAAACCTTGCGTCAAAAACTTGATATACTTGTCATTAAGGGGGCAGACTCGGATGAAACATGTAATCAAGACAGAAATATCTTCCACTAGAGACCCTACTATAAAAAAAAAACTAAGTATAATGTACAAAACGCAGAGGGAAATCCAGAAGTGGAATGATTCTTTTCATTGTCCTTATTTCCTGGCATGGAAATCACCCAGAAAGAGGAAAGCAAAGGAGGATCCTGTCAATGATGAAATTTTATTGATCAGAGTGGGATTTAAGATAGCAAGTCTCCTCTTTTGCTAAACTTATAAAAGAGTGCCAAGAAGATTGTGGGGATTGAGTCCAGCCATACAATCACACACACGCACACACACCCCAGCATGCTCTTGGAGAGGAGTCCACTTTAGTCCAAAACATTCAAAATACATTTTCCGTAACTGGTTATTTTTAATTTTTCAGGACATTGCAGAGCACAAGCTACAAACGCTTTATTTTTTATTATGTAGGTTAAAGAGTAAATGCCAAAAAAATGCCCTTAAATTATGACCCGGAAAGCTGTTTGGCTACGAACAGGTGGATGTTGTGGCCCATAATATTAATCTGGCTGGATTGTAGGTCAGTCCAGATTGCTGACTTCTGCTGTGATGAAAAGCAAAGCATTTATGCTAACTGGAACAATGTTCCATATCTGAGAACATTATGTCATTGTAACAATCAATTAAATCATTCTGCTTTGATATAGTCTACTCACCTGGATGCAGTATATCAAGATCTGTATTACATACATATATTTAATTTGTTTTAAAATGTATTGTGTCAATACATTTTTTTTCTTTTAAAAAACATATCTAGTGCATTGTTGTGCTCCTGTGCATACTGGAATCAGTATTTCTAATAAATTATTTAGAAATAAACATACATGAAACATCTACTGGGCTTAAGAGGAAATACCTATTTGCAATGATGACCTCAATAGGATACCTGAAATTGTAACACTGAATGAATACTGAAAATAAAGTATTGCTTGTGAATTTACAATGATCATTGCAATCTGCTGCATTGTTCCATTTGTCTTTTTAATTGCTTACTAAAGCCACAAAATATTCTATCCCTGACTGAAAAAATGGGCTAGGACTTGCCACAGTAGATGCATGACATTTCAGACAAGGGAAATGAGATTAGTTGGTTAATGAGCACACTCTGATGGTAATTCAAAATGTCTTTAAAAATACTCGTAACTTATGGAAAGGAAATGAGCCAGAAGGACAGAGAAAGACTAAAGTAATTTTGTGAGGCACCATGACCCCATTTCCCTTAAAGCAGATGTGATGTTTTTTATTCAAATAGCAAGACCCAACTACGATGCCTCTACTTTATTTGGCAGAAAAACGGGTATTAATTGATCATATATGGCCAGAAGAAATTACACTGGATTCTGAGGCTTCTTTTGACAATTCCATTTATAGTTAAAGGCCATTATACAATACAGAGAATCACGCCATAAGAAATACGGTTAATTTTGATGTTCAGGATGAGACAATATATATGGGGGTATAGAAGTAAGGTATGAATGCAGTGGCTGTGTCTCACAAGTCCCTGGCTTTTGCAATTGTTTATTTAGCTCTGTAATCAAGTCTCTTGGATGCCTGAGGAAATTCAGTGCCCCTATACACAGAGGACTTGGGCAGCTGTCCTCTGCTTACATCGTCACAAATATAAATGGCAGCTGTCCATTATAGCTACCATGTCAAAAGTCACGTGAGCCAGAATCAGTATTTATTAAACTTAAACCACTCTAATCCTTGCTGTACCATTTTCTACTTCAGCCATCTGGTCACAGATTATTTATTAAAACCACAATAAATGAATAAATAACCACCAAAGAAAAAAAAATCCACCAGTTGTTTTGTGTTATTAAACTGAAATAAAATATTAGTCATAAAATAATATTTCTTAGTATTTAATTTGCTCCTAGCTTTAAGTTTTTTTCAGCTTAAATTTTAAATCCTTTGCTTTATATACTGGCAGTTCTCAATTGACGTGATCGGCACTTACGCAAGTCACATTTTATTCAAGTTAGATTTAAATGCCCATACCATTCAGGACATCTTGTAGCAAAACCACATAAGCCATACTAGCAATATGTACTAAAGAACAAAATGTTCTTGTAGGGCGTTCCCAGGATGCAGTGGTCAGTGCCAACCAAAAGCAGTCGAAGGAAGGATGAAATTGACACCAATATATACAGTAAACTGGTTAAATTTACAGACGACACCAAGCACAGAGGCTCCAGTGGGATCCTGATTTAATCAGTGACTGGGCTGATACCTGGTAGATGAAATTTAACATAGGTAAATGTAAGGTAATCCATGCAGGGAGTAGAAATATAAAGTACAGATATTTTATGGGTTCCACTGAAATAAAGGTAGCTGATTATGGGAATGACCTTGATGTGTATGTTGATGCTTCCATGTCCCACTCTCACCAGTCTGGGGAAGCAATTAAAAAGGCCAACAGGATGTTGGGTTACATCTCTAAGTGTGTGGAGTTTAAGTCAAGGGAGGTGATGCTACGATTATATAATTCCTTGGTAAGACCCTACCTAGAATTTTGTGTCCAGATTTGGTCACCATACCTTAAAAAGGACATTGCTGCCTTGGAAAAGGTGCAATGTAGGGCTACAAGAATGTTTCCTGGTATTAGACGAATGTCTTATGTTAGCTGAACTGAATCTGCTTAACCTCGAGCAAAGGAGACTATAAGGGGACATGATCCAGATGTATAAGGTTCTAACAGATCTGGATGCTCTTCAACCAAATAGTTACTTCAATATTAGTTCAAATTCAAGGACTCATGGCCATAGGTTGAAATTAGCAAAAGAACATTTTAAAATGGATTTGAGGAAGCACTTCTTTGCACAGCTTGTAGTTATTGTATGGAATAGTCTTCCTGCTAGTGTAGCGCAAGCTGAAACCCTGGGTTCTTTTAAATCAGAGCTAGATAATATTTGAACAACTCTGAGCTATTAGTTGACTTCTCCTCAAACGAGCTTGATCGGCTAAATGGCCTCCTCTCATTTGTAAAATGTAATAATTGTAATAACTCAGGAGCAAAGAGCTTGGCCAATCATTTAGGTGATCAACAATATCAGTTTATGTATTCACCAAGGTTTCTCGAAATAAAGAATGGTCTTCGTTTTCAAAGAAAATCATACAAAATACAGTGTATTTACAGTATTTTAAATATGATGCTTATTTATAATGCATTGGATATTGTAAATGGTCACCATTTACAATATGTTCTTAATGCGAACCTGTGAGCAGGTGATGGGGTTGTAGGTGCTCTAGGCGGAGAGCTACTGCAGCAGAAAACATTAATGATGGTTCTGACAGGGAGGTGCCAGAACACACAGTTGCATAGCAGCAAATCAGTGTCCATACTGACCCCTGTCCACCGCTGAAAGCACCTACTATAGACATGTGAGCATCAGAACTGGAACATGGAGCAATGGAAGAAGGTGGCCTGGTCTGATGAGTCATGTTTTCTGTTACATCATGCCTACATATGGTCGGCTGGGTGCATGTGTATCGTTAACCTGAGGAAGAGATGGTACCAGGATCGGAAGAAGGCAAGTTGACAGAGGTAGTGTGATGCTCTGGGAAATGTTCCGCTGAGAATCCTTGGGTTCTAGAATTCATATGGATGTATCTTTGACAAGTACCACCTACCTAAACACTGTTGGAGACCAAGAACACCCCTTCATGGCAACAGTATTCCATAATGTCAGTGGTCTCTTTCAGCAGGATAATGCGCCCTACTACACTGCGAAAAATTGTTTAGGAATGGTTTGAGGAACGTGACAAAAAGTTTATGGGGTTGACTTGCCCTTCAAACTGCACAGATCTGATAGTGGGATGCACTGAACATACAAGTCCAAACCATGGAGGCCCCACCTTGCAACATAACCCCTCTGGAGTCAACAGCCTAGTTCACGCTACTGCGTACCTTTCTCGTGTTTTTCAGTTCATAACTCGCTGAAATCTTATTGTAGAAACATGAATAAAATGCTGACTAAATCCGTAATCTGTCTTCTTTTCAAAACGACCATTGTCTGACGTATTAAAGTTTTTAAAATTAGGTTAAATCAGCAAAAAAGTAAACCATGTCACCTCTCTTTGTTTTACCTGCATCGGGGGCATGTAGTGCCGCCCTCAGCTGAAGATCGCTATTCGCATTATAAATAGCTACATTTCCGCGTATTCAAATCGCATTTGTATGGTAATTTGATGAACAACGCAACGGTGAAACGCGATCCAGATACATCCCCATCAGCACCATAAAAGGGGGTGTGGCCAGGTGTGAATGCTCATGCATACATATGAAAGTTTCTACATATCCAATGAAAGGAGCCCAGAAATAGTGACATGAGTTATATTTTTCTTATTTATTTATCCAACTGAACTGAACTACACAATTTAGTCATCTTCATGTAGCCAAGACTTTGGTGATCAGATATCTGACATCAAAACAAACTGGCACCACAATATAACTATGTACTTTTAGAATTTTTCTGCAAGTGTTCCAAACTGCATTTTGCCATGTTTATACTTTGATATTAAATCACAAACTTCACATAAATCTGACATATTTACAAAGTACACTAAGATGAAGACGAGTTTAATGCCAAAACAAATATCCATCCATCCATCCATCCATCCACCCATCCATCCATCCATCCATCAGTTTTCCAAACCGCTTATGTGAGTATGTACTCACCACAGCCCACCACAAGCCTTTTGGGAGATGCTCTGACTCAGTCATCTGCCCAAAATGATTTGGCTCTTGTCACAGTCACTCAGATCTTTATCCCTGCCTATTTCTTCTGCATTCAACATGTGAAATACACATTCTGAATGTTAGCTTACCATTTCATATATACACATACTGTTCTTGCTAATCAAATCGGTTTCTAAATTCGGCAAGGTTTCTCGAAATAAAGAATGGTCTTTGTTTTCAAAGAAAATCATACACAATACAATGTATTTACAGTATTTTGAATATGATCCTTATTTATAATGCGTTGGATATTGTAAATGGTGATTAAGTATTATTGCATGGGTAATGCTGTAAGGGAATGTGGTTATGTCCTAAGGTTTCATGAAGCTCAGTGAGTGGTCAGCATATTTCCTTCCTTCTGCTGGTGTCTTGGTAAATCCCGCACTGCCAAAATTTGGTGAATACAGAAACTGATTTTGTTGACCATCTAAATGATGGGCCAAGCTCTTTGCTTCTGAGTTATTACAGTTGGTCAGTTGGTAAATGTAGTTGGTCAACATGTTTCTCATTTATTAGGTGGGCTAGATTCTAATAAAGCAGTGTTCCAAAATAAGATCATTTTCCTAGCTCAATGTAGGAATTGTCAAGGCGTTCAATTCAATTGCTCAGTGCCACACAATGTGTCTGTCACACTGCTTCAGTGATTGTCACAGTGATGTCCTCCAGCTGCATATCCGTTTTGGATGCCTTCCCATTCCCCAGAGTCTAACATCCCATCTTTTCTCTGTACTGGAGTAATTCCTGAACCTCAACCGCATCATAAACATGATATACAGGCGTCAGCATCTTGTTTAATGCTTTAAAGCCATTTATCCCTCCCAGCTCTTCATATTAACAGTGCTAATTAACTCATTCAGTTGTCTGCAGAGATCACTGGACTGTTAAATATCACTGTACTATGCCATAGTGGCAGAATACATACATCCCTTAATGCCTGAATTGCATGTACTATTGTGTGTATTGTGCTCTGTTCTCAGGACTATGCAAGATTATATACTCCATCCATCCATCCATCCATCCATCCATCCATCCATCCATCCATTTTCCATTACTGTTAATCCACACAGTGAATGCACCCTGGATGGGTTGGTGCTCCATCTTGGGTTGCTCCCTGCCTTGCGCCCTGCCAGCCAGAATAGAAGAAATGGTTTCAGAAGATGGATGGCTGGATGGATGGATGGAGTGCACGTCAAGGGGGGTCACTGGATTACACTATCCCCTCACGCTGCAGTTGGGAGGTCTGCATCCTTCAGTCGGCATTATTTTCCCAAGTTGTGTGAATCTCCTCCCACAGTAAAAATACATGTAGTTAAGATAACTGTCAGGTCAAAGTTGCAATTTCTTAATTGTTCTTTATGTGAATAATACTCTCCTTAAAATGGTTATTGTATAATTCACTTCTTCCTGTAACTGATTACTGGCACACTGTACAGAAAAACAAAGCTAATGCTCTAGAAATTATGATTCATGGTGCCTGTCCACTTGTCATTTCAACCAGTCACTCCACAGTGTGTGATGACTCTCTACTAGGTGCACAATGTGGCAAATAACCACTTATTGGGATAGATGTGCTTGTTTGTTTTATCTGCATTGAAGCCAGTTGCTTACAAAAACAATGTGAACTTTATTCCTGGACAAAGTGTATTTTGGCTGTTGAACTTCCCATGCTTGAAGTGGTCAGTACTTAGACATCTTGGGTGGTGAACAGATTGGTGAGAGAGAGCTAGGCTGAGAGGGACTACGGTTTGTGTATACAAACTCCAGAGCCTGGCAAGAGAAAGCTGAACTAGGCCCTTTCATCTTTCTGCCTTGTTTTTTTTCCCAGCAGGCTCATGATAGGTATCAGTAGTCGCTGGAGAAGATCTATGGACGCAGTAAGTAGGGATTAAGAAGACCCTCTGAGCGGTCCTTTCTGGATCTTGCTGCCAAGGCTTCAGCAAACAGAAAAACTGCAGCACCAGTAAAGTGCTTTGATTGCATTTTCAAACACATTTATCAATGGTAGTATTTGAGTTGCCAACTCGAAACACAGCTACAACAACACAAGCCTTACTTCTCTGACCTTAAGGCCTTTCTTTTCCCTTATAATTAGGGATTTAAGGACCCCAGCTTCAGAAGCAAGCTTGGGGGCTTACATTTACATGCTGAGATAATTGGCACTAGCAGAGGAGAGCTGAAAACCCAGCCACCAGGATCCACCCTGTAGGGCTGGTCTAGCATGACAGTAGGTCAAAAGACTCCCAGTCACTGGTGTAGCAGAAGGAGCTCTCACAGGAAGACACAATGAAGAGGAGTCCTAATGAGATCAATGATATGTTAATAACAAATAGCAGATAGTTGGCCCTTTAATCTTGTTACAAAACACCCTCCCAATGACTTTCATCTTTTTATATTGTACTAATCACAAAGATAAGATGGCATTTGCCTTTGCTGTGAGGTGTATGTGAAGACTCAGTCTGCAATATTTGTGAAAAATATGAAATATCTCAGAATCTTCTATGGTTAATCAGAAGTAGGAAGAAAATAAAGAAAGTGATTGATGAATCTCTTATTTGTTAATTTGTTCTTATTGATTCCCCAGGAAGGTCAGCTGAAAAATTACCATAATCCTAAGCCCTACCCTCTCCAGCAAAGCCGAGCTAGAGGTAAAAGTCTATGTGCACAGAATGTATTCCAGCAGAGGGTCATGGTTATATGTGGGATGTATTAAATTTGGCTTTGGCTCTGACCGTCAGTGTGAGAGCTGAACTAGCTGCATTCATTTTGCAGAGAGATGCAGCCCTTTCTATTCCTGTCCAATTCTTGCAAATACACACCTGAGCTTTTGCTCTTTTAGCGTGACCTCTGCCATGCTACCTTTTCTGTATTTGGGTTTGAGTATCAGTAGGCAAACGCACAGCCGATACGTCAGGGACGGATTATGGGTTGTGTGGGCCCCTGGGCAAAACGTTCACGAGGGCCCCCCCCAACCCCACCACCACCAGCATCACCACCACCACAAGCACCACAATTCAAGGGCCCTTGGCAGCCAAACGCCCTCCCTATAGGGTCAGGGGCCCTTGTAGGTAGAGGATCAAAGAATGTAGGCCCTCTAAATAAGACAAACGAAAATACATTGTTGATAAGCAATGCAAATTGTTCTTGGCTAGGGGCCCCACGGGCCCCCTACACCCCAAGGGCCCCTGGGCAGCGGCCCTGCTGGCCCGGTCCGTAATCCGTCCCTGCGATACGTCACTCATCCAGCCAGCTACCTACCACTGTGTCAAAGGCACAGGAGTCTTTGTCAATTACTGTATATGTGACTCCTGAGAGAGATTTCAGGGACATTTCATATTTACATTAAGGGACTACACAAGATAAGTGCTTAATAAGCCCGAGGCCCTGTATCACGAAGCAGAATTTCTTACTTGTCTAACTTGTCTTATTTAAGGTAGTAAAATAAATTTAAACCAGGGTTCCTTAAATCTGACAAGTTATCCAACTAAGGCTTCATGATACAGCCCCTGAGGAAATAAATCTGGAAATCTGTGTTGTATTGCAACTTTTGTTATAACTAAGAACCTTCCAGTTTTTGTTCGGCCGCCCAACCAAGTACTCCAGAATCTCTATTGTATAACTTTTAATTTGCTGATGAGTTTAGTGACTACTTATCTTAAGCTTTCACTTTTACGGTTTCTTAAACTTGCTGTACTGTACATATACCCCTTATTTCTGTAACACTTTACTTCAGGGGACACAACTAATGTAGTAACTCAGTTACGACTTAAGTACAAATTATGACCAAATAGAGTTACTGCATGAAAGACATGAACCATTATGATTGATTAATGATGAATGAACATGGGATCAGTATGTAACTAACACTCTGTTTATGGTTAATCAATACATTAAGTAAGAGTGTACTACTAAATTATTTGTGCTCCCTCAAGTAGAGTGTTACCAACATTTCCTGTATCTTTTTCATTTTTCATTGTTTGTTACATCCCCACAACATTTAGTTTTGTTGACAAAGATAATAAAAAACTCTTTTATAAACTTAAAAAATACAGTAATTAGGATCTGGGAAAGACTGTTCCACCAAATCCCAACTATGTGTCTTGAGGGATACACGTGGCACCGATCTTTTATCTGCTCATATTGTAATATCAGACGATCCTCCCTGGCTGGCTGCTGACAGTAATCCCACAGCACCCAGCTTTATTACCAAGAGACAGCAGATCACAAAATTCTATTTAAAATGTGTAAAAAATGGTGGGGAACAGGTGAACTGATTTCCTGATATTGTCCCATAATCACATGTTCAGTTGTGTAACAAAGTAACTGAATTTTATTCTTGAAATGTGTAATTCTTCCAAGCTATGAAGAGTTCTACTGGTACTGATTTATACACAAGTAAGAGGGTATGTTTACATCATGTTTTCATTATGTTTAAATTAAATGTGTTTTTTCTTCCTAAACGAGGGTGCATTACCCTAAACCTTTGTAGTGCTGAGTAACCATACGTAAGATCATTTGTGAATTCCTCAAAACCCTTCATAACTAAAGTAGTTTGTAATCTCACTCATAAATTAACAAGTGAACAGACCCACTTATTATTGTCTACATGGTTCACTTGGACTGTCTTGCCTACCATTCTATCACAAAGATGCAAAGGTTGATCTGCCCCGGAAAATCTCACAGACTGGAGGAGGGAGGGGTCTCCCACAAGGGTCTGGATTACACTGGGTTTCAGTGCAGATGCAGACTGGAGTTAGCCATTTGAATACCCCTAATGTAGGCTATAAATTAGCACAATATGTAGCTTTAACACTTGTACACAATCTGAACACATAACAGGGTTGTTAGCCAAATGAACTGAGAGTGACCTGAAATTATAGTTTAATTTATGAATTTGAACTGAATTTGAATTGCAGTTGAACACAGAATGCAAAATTACAATTTGCATTTGAATTTAAAAAAGCAGAATTAAAATGGAATTGAATTCAAAATGATTCATATATGTAGTGTAGGTGCAGTTTAATATTTCAATATGAATTATAAATAAACATATTAACATATGCAACACATACTTGCATAATTGTTATAAAAATGTCATGTTATTGAGAATGAATAAGTCAATGGGGGAATGGACCTAAGCAGGGGCTTATGGGGGTCTCAGCAGGGAGGGCCGAAGGCTGGGGGGGCTCCCTTGGTAAAAATTGCCATTACAGGACGGGGCCAATTCTAAATTAATTCTTAAAAATTTTGCATGATCCTCTGTTATGAAAAAGGTGCACTCGGTAAAATATGCTGCCCAGTGGGGGGTGGGGGGTGTCTCTTTTTGTAAATTTTTGCAGTGTGCCACTTGCTGTGATGGGCCTGGGGGCAGATGTCCCTCCAACACTAGTGCAGCTGATACAGTGCTGTCCAAGAAGACAAGCTGCTGGTCTAAATGTTGTTGGACGGACATGAAGCCCTTGAGCCATCTCAGTAATGATTAATAGTGAAATACAGGCTGGCCTGGGGTGAAATCATGAGCCTCCGTTCAGGATGAACTAGAAAGAGGAACACAGAGCAATTTCACCCTCAGTCCCACTGTGCGGCTTCTCCGTTTCTATACCACCGGTGGATTCCTGCAGTCTGTCGCTGATGCACTGATGCAAATGGCCTCAGCAAGGCCACTGTGTCCAGTGCAGACACACTGACGTTGTAGGTGCAGTGGATGGAACGCTGAACCCTATTCATGTCCCCAGCTTCTGCAGCTGCTGAAAATGCTTCTCATCCCTAGGCCTAAATGTCCTGGTGATATGCGACCATCAAGGTCTTTTTACAGACAAGGTGCCCAAGTGGCCTGGGAGTGATATTTATATCTGGTCCAGCTTTGGAGTGTCACAGATAGCAAAGGAGGGTGTGTCTGCTGGTGGCTGATTACTGGGAGGCAGCAGGTTTGTTTTTTGCAAATATCTCTAATGTTGACTCCCCAAACCGTGGCTGAGGACAGGTGTCCTCACACCACACACCAATGGACACACACTGCTGTAGAGCATGTTCTGAGTATGTGGAAAATGTGATTCCGGTGCCCACACAAGTCCTAGGGAGCTCGGAGATTTTCCCCTGAATGCTGCTGTGTTGCACAACATTGCTGTAATTATTTTCTTAAAATTTATTTTTTGGCAACCTCCTCAATAAGTTGTTTAAACTCTGCTTTTGAGAAGTGTATTTTCTATTGCCGCCCGCTTTTGATCTTTTTTACAAGGAAGCAACATCACATTTTGAGACCATTTATTATGACTTTTGCTTAAAATAAATTATATTATTATTTTGACCTTAATTTTTTTGTGCTTCTGCATGTTTTTTAGTAGTGTTGTTCTACATTTGCATAGACTCTGTTGTGGCAATAATAAAACACACTTCATAATTGAAATACATGAGATGTTCCTGCTATCGACAGGCTGCCACGTGGAGGCTGGGGAAGAGCCAACAAATAACTACTTTAGGTCTGTTTGGTAAAACTGGAATAATGAAGGGTTTTGGGAAACACACACAAATCACACTTATTCTTCACCTACATCATTCTTCATCTTGTTTGCTATTCGTTAAGATCGATCGTTATCGGGAAACTCACCTCTGCTGGAGAGCTTTCCAAGAGAGAGAGAGGCCGATTAAATCCCCTTCTTGCAACATAAGACTACATAATGCAATTTAAGAGAAATCCCTAGCGCATGACCGAAATTAAGTGCGGGTTTGTAGTGTGTGAAGCTGAATATCCAAATGCATGAAATTTTGAGGTTGGATAATCGGATACCTAAAAATAGATTCTAAGACTGTGTGTTATGTATGAGATGGAAGAGGTCCCATTTTACTGGGATACAGCCCTGAACATGCATTATTTAGTTTTTTTTGACCCAGAGCTTAAGCCTGAAGTTCAGCATGAAAATATTCACTCAGAGCCACGAAAAATGCAAATTATTTAGGTCAACCACCACCAGGTCGCCTTGGCTACAGTCAGGCCTTCATTGCTTGATGATTTGTTATCTTATGCACTGCTCACCACTGCTGATTCGATCTGTCACATTCATTCGCAAGGTTCATTGAATGCAGAAGACGACCCTGGTACATAGTACATGGTGAAAACGCAATTCTACTTTTGGGATGCCGTGTTACTAGACAAAATCAGAGCTGCACAATCCCACGGCTTAAGTCTGCTTGCGTCCAGCTGTGCTAGAGATAGACATTTATAGAAAGGGTGTGATAAATATAATTGTAAATAGCAGAGTTACCAATCTGATGTGGGATATGTATTTGATCCTACAACCACATCAACTCTATGCCATGTAAAAATACTGGGATGATACATCTATTGCAAATGAGCATTAGCCGGCATGGTAACTCAGTGGGTAGCCCTGTTGTCTCACACCTCCAGGGCTAGGTGTTTGAATCGCAGCTCTGCTCTGCATGAGTAGAGGTCTCCTCAGGTTTCTACACACATACAGTGATGCTAGCTGGTGGCTCGAAAATTGCACATAATGTGGCTGCATGCGTACCCTGTGGTTGACAGGAATTCTGTGTTCCCTTGCCTTGTGCCCTATATTGCCTGGGAGACCTTACTGTCACCCTGTAGAATAGAACTAGGTAACCAAGGACAGTGGGAATTTTTGGCACAGCTCAGTATATCAGGTGACCATGCAAAACAGAATAGGACTAAGGGATACATAGTACGCCATAGCACTACCATTATATTAGGGGGGCGCCCCGCCCCCCAACGGCACCTCCTGCTCCCCCTTGAAGGTCAAGTTCATTTTATTTAATTTTATTTTCTATATAGCGTCAGATCACAAAAGAAGTCATTTAAGGTTACCTTTCCTATAGAACAGGTCTATGCATTGTCCTTTTATTAAACAAACTAAATAGCCTTATGTTATTTATCATATTTACACAACAGCTTGTCATTTTTGTCTGTTGCAAGTTTACAGTTCTCCTCTGCTCTCTGTACTACGCATGGCGGAGCTCCTCCCCGATGCACACAGGTGATCACAGTCCCACCAGTGGACAGAGACGCGTGTCGGAAAATATGTCTCGTCAACCAGCTTTTTAAAGCCCGGAAAGATACGCTGCAGTGACTAAAGCTGCACACTTTGTGGATATTTGTCATAAATTTAAATGTTCTGATGTTTAGTTCAGTCGATATATTGACTGGTGTCATTAACACATGAGCACCATGAATAATCCTGTCAGTGTCCGTCTGTGTTTTGTCCTGTAAGGGTCTACGTAAGTTAATCTGGACTTATCTTCATCGTTATAGGGGAGAGGCCAAATATACTGTATATCATAAGATGCAACATTACACACATTTAACTAAACCCGTACAGCTTGTTTGTTTTGGTTCTTGTTGCATGCCGCACATGTAGTGAAATGTCCACTAACATTCACTGTGTCTCTCGATAAATTTTATTAAACATAAGTACAGTCGGATGTTACGCGACAGGAAGGACTTTGAGGGATGACTGAACTTCAATATACAGTGTACAGTGTAGGATTCATGTGCAATTTAAATGTAATACAAATGAATAAGACTGCAAGACATAATGCAGAGTAAGTCCCTGATGGAGAATGCACAACATAGGTGAAATGTGCAATAATAGCAACCCAAGTGTGCATATTGAAGATGGAATAAAATGTGCTTTAAGAGGGCAAATAAAATGTATATGTAGAGCAGCCCTAGGAGATGCAGCATCTATCAAAGGGTCCTAAAAGTACCAAGAGATGCCAGCTTGAGGTACATTTCTCAGGAAAAGGTAAGTTTATATTTATTTAAGGCAATTGTAGACAGCCTAGTCATAGCATGAAGTCTAAGGTTCGAATGAATCTGTATCGTATTACACAGAATGCCTTTGCATTATCCGGAGTCTGGCTGATTCTGATCCATTTGTTTAACATGGTTTTGTGAGAGAGATAAACCTGTATTAGCTTTTAAAATCATTTCTTTTCCCAAAAGGCTGTTTGACCTTTCAGATAATACAATGACATTGCTGCACTGGGGATTAAGCCACGAGCTTTTAGCAAAAACAAAGAAGGAGACTCTCTGTGTAATGACTGTCATCCTGTCAGTCCGCTTTGTGACTTGAGTCTGATTTATAACTCTGTATCAACACATGAGACAATGAAAAAGAGTTGTGGAGTCCAGGTTAGCATTGGCTCAGATTTGCTACAGGGCCTTTCAGTCTACAGTACGTGTTCCTGGTAGGTACAGATGCTTTAAGTCAAGGTCTTACAGTTGAGTCAAAGCCCCATCAAAGGGTACTGTGCCATTCCCTCCCCTGGAGATTGTTATGCTTTTTTGTGCTTTTCAAGTAATTTTACCTCCTGCCTCCTACCTGCCCCTCAAAGCTCACAGCCACTATCATCACTCCCCTTCTCATGTCTGAATACACAGGTGGCCAGCCTGAGCTCCTGTCTGAACGCAAATGCCCACTCTCACCCACACACAAAAATGAACTTAGTCACAGTCATCCTTCAATACTCACTGAAGTGAATTTAGTATGGCCATTTCAATCAGTACACAAATTAGCGACATCATTATTATGGCATAAGATAATGCTACACTCAACTCTGGGGCTGTGGGGGAAAATCACAGTACAAAGCAGCTGACTGAGTGTCTCTGATCTGAGTAAATTATAAACAAGCATTAAAATTATATCCATGTCATTTTGTTTGCACTATTAACCAAAAAAAAGAAGGTATGAGAAAATCTATACATTTTCTGTCATCATTTGTCCTATTCCAGGGTCTGGAGCCTATGTGTGAAAGGCAGGGAACAGCCCAGGATGGGGTGCCAGTACATCGCAGGGCACACTCAGACCTACGGGCAGTTTGGTAACTCCAATTAACCTTGCCATGTTTTTGGACTGTGGGGTGGAACTGGAGTACCTGGAGGAAACCATGAAATGACATGGTGAGATCACATGAGGCAATGGCAGTGACTCGAAAGCAGGTCCCAGAGGTGTTAACCACTGTGCCACCATGTCTCCCCAAGAAAGAATATCTATAACGAAATCAAATAAAAAACCACCGTCTGCTTCTAGTTTAGTTTACAATATGTGAGCATTATGTTACATGAACATACACCTCCTTAGTTTACATAGGATGTTTCCTTCAGTGGTGGCTTGCCAAGTAATCCCTGAAGTGTGCATGTTCCTTTCTTAGGCAAGGGAAAGTGGAACGATTATATTGAAACAACTAGATGATTCAAAGTAAATAAAATGACATTCAATAACCAACATTTACACTTTCCCAATCCATCCATTTTCCAAACCGCTTATCCTACTGGGTCGCGGGGTGTCCAGAGCCTATCCCAGAAGCAATGGGCATGAGGCAGGGAACAACCCAGGATGGGGGGCCAGCCCATCACAGGGCACACTCACACACCATTCACTTGCACATGCACACCTACGGGCAATTTTGCAACGCCAATTAGCCTCAGCATGTTTTTATACTGTGGGGGGAAACCGGAGTACCCGGAGGAAACCCCACGACGACATGGGGAGAACATGCAACCTCCACACACATGTGACCCAGGCGGAGACTCAAACCCGTGTCCCAGAGGTGTGTGGCGACAGTGCTAACCACTGCACCACCATGCCGCCCCCTGGATGTGTTTTAAGTATTATTATTTATTACTATTTTTATTATTTTACTGTTTATTTCTGCATAACAAAGACTATTTCCTCGATATTTTCCTTGAAGAATTTAATTTGCATATGAAACACTATGTTTTGTCACCTCTTTCCATGAAATACCTGTAATTATCACTAGTTGCAATAAATGTGAATTTGGCATAAAAAACGGGGAACTTGGACCAGCAAGATTGATTTTGCTTATTTTTTTACTGTTTACACTATATGAAAGGTTTGAAATAAGTCTGTTTTGCAAAAAATGCTTCCCCTATTATGGATGCCATACACATGTCTAAGTCTGAGGGCAAAAATGATATTGATAGTTACAGTCACATTTACACAGAGTTCCCTAACTGAGGCCCCAAATATTCAAAACCCTGTACACAGATGGATTTATGTCTAAAAATCAATGATCAGGCTTCAATATTACAAAGAAAGTAAAATAGGCAAGCGGATTATTTTAACTTAAGTCAGCACAGTACAAACTGTGTAAGTTATTTTTCGCTTTCTCACAACTGTACAACTGCAATCTTCGGCCTCAAACTTCAACATGACATTTATAATAGGGGATGCTCTATAACGCAGAGTCGTATTTACTGTAAAGCAGTGCCATACTGTATAGTCACAGCAAAGAGAAGGGCAGCCTCACACACTTCTTATTGAGATAACACAAAAAGTATTTGACAGATCTTTTTCAACCTTTGCACAAATTAAATGTGTAAATATTTGGACCAATTGTAATATTCAGACAAATCACACCAAAACTGAAGAAACACTGCACAGTGGCAGCAAAGGGGGGATGGTAACTGCAGAAGAACACGCCTGACCTTGTGAACAAGATCACTCTGTTTGATCTTAATATTCTATTTACTCTATTTGAACTTGGATGGCTCCTATTACTACTTCACGATAAACATTATATAGATGAAAATCTATACCTGAAAATCTACACTTGATTCATCTGAGACAAATTGCTCCAAACCTGAAGTACCAGCAATAGGTGGCAGCAGAGAATGGAATGGGAGGATGCGGCAGTCACCTTATGAATCGTAAAACTATTTTTCAAACTTCACAGGAACATCCTACAGGTCAGTGTTTCTCAAACAGTTATTTACTGTTACTGTTGAGAGGGTGACACATCCTTTCTCTTCCTTTGGTAGGTTCTGTAAGTTTGGTTATAGAAGATGTGGGTTCAGCTTGATCTGTCACACACAATCATATAGTAATGTGTACATGGGTCTCCCAGGATGTACTCCTTCTTCTACTCGCAACCTTCATTTCCAATTTGGTCCTATACTTGTCAGCTTTGATAAAGCGCAACATAAATGGAAAGCCAGTTCCAAATCTCTATTGTACATTATTCCCGGGGCCAGAACAAAACTGCTCAAATCTGGCCTCCGAGTTGTGCAACCAGAGGCAGATTCACCAACCAATCAGCATGTTGGGTATTGGCAGTAAAGTTCTGCAAGAGGTTGGGGGGGGTGCTGGCAATTGGCATAATTAACTCTTAATTACCTTAATATGCTTTACTCCACTCCTGTGAGAACCTCCCTCTCTCAGGGCCCGAAGACAGAGTGCTTGTTAAAAGGTATCCATTAATCCTGAAATTAAGTAACTAATGTTTAAAATTCAGAACTAAAAAGACAATGAACTTCGGTTAATGACATTTTCATCATTTCAGCTTACTAGTCAGCACCTTCTGTTCAATAAAATTTGATATGCTATGGGCCAGTTATTCACCGGTAGATGCCATGAGACTTGTCTGGATAGAGGACAACTTGAGAAGTGCTTAATAAGGAAAACATTTCAGAAGAGTCTGCTCCAGTTAAAAAAAGATACTTGCGTGTCCATATTATATGTCAGGACATCTTCAGCTGAAAATGTCTAAGATATCAGCAGACAGCTTATAAACAAGAAAGTCAGTGTCCTGAATGTGACTCACACAATGTTTGAGAATCATCAGCGAGATTGCTGTCCACCATCTAACTGTGTGTGTTGATGAGAGTTATGTTGTCCTTATGCTTTGTTGGATGTCAACACTAGTTGCGAAATATTTTCCCTTAGGGGATAGTAATGTTATCCTCGAATCCTTCCTTATCATGACAAAGTTTGAACAACATTTGCCTATATTAAGAATTTGCAAAGCTTAATTTTAGCTATTTATTTTGAAAAATTTTAATAAATTCTAAGCAGCTTCATTTTCACTATTTATTGCAAAATCCTTTTGGCTCTTTTTTGGCAATAGTGTGTTAAAATAAAAAAAAGGCATGCAAAAAATAACATTGCTGAACAAGCAGACAAATAAACAAACAGACATATTGGACCCAGCAAGCTAAAGCGTCATTCCTGAAATTCTACCTGCAGCCTGACAATGTTTGACGTCTACAATGTATCATTCGCAATAAGCATATTGAGTTCTTGCCATTTGTGTTCATATCATAGCAAACGCCAGTGTAGCAGGAACAGCCGACTGTAAAGAATAGCCGCTTATCTCCATCACCACACTCGCCAGCTCAGCATCCAGCCCCGGAGCCAGGCGAGCGAGCGACAAGCATAGCTGTCTGCGCACCGCCTGTTAATGAGCTCGGCTCATCTCTGCAGCACTGCCGAACACAGCGTCTACATCTCCTACTTGCCGTCCAAGCACTATCCAAGAGACTGGGGCTACTCCACAACGTATTGTCCGTGTTTGCAGGCTTTTGACCCCTGATCTCATCACTGAATCACACTTGTTCCGTCCCGCCGTGGGACTTTGTCAGGCTTGCGACTTTTTAAGGTAACAGAAGACTGAGGAACTGAAGCAGAGTAGAACAACTTTTTCTGATCGGTAATTAGTTATGTCTCACTTATGATTCTTGATTGCTTGATCAGAATCATCTGGAAACAAGACTGGCAAAAAATAAGAGGAACAGATAAAAAAAAAAACTGGTAAATTTCTTGATTCCCCTGCATCTAAAGCTTCATAATGCAGTTTTTCTGATTAGGAAGAACGAACTTATGATACTGTTCTCTATATTACAGTTATTTTGAAATGTTAACTGAGAATCCGATAATTAAAAGAGTTTATAGAAATGTAATGACTGAAATCATTGAAATTATTTGAAAACATGTTTAAACACACTAAAGAAATTACAGTTTTTTTAGAAACTAGTTTACACTAATTAGAACTTAATCCATTGTCTGTTGCTGCTCCATGTCACAACAAAAATTGTATGTGGGAATTGTGCCAAATAATTCAGCAGTTTATTCACTAAAGCTTCTATTTGTGCAATAATCTAGAGGGACAGAACCCAAAATCTAGTGATGATTTACAGTTTTACAGATTTATCTAGTTTATTTACAGTAAGCCAGAGGATGAATACAATGCTGGATTAATATCAAGAGAATTATTTTATAATTGTCAAAAGATACATCTGTCCTTTTAAGCTCTTCCTTCGTTAATGAATTGTTTTTTAGTTAATTCACTTTTTGCTTGAACTTAAATACACACAAAAAGCTTTCATTTTTTTTGCTGTAGTGGATACAAAAATGACCTAAAGAGGGCACAGGAGATCACCTTGTAATGTGCTGGTGATTAATGTTTTTTTGAGAAAAACAAAAAATGGATAAAATTGCAAAAACCAGGTATGTAAAGCTGACAGACACATATCCAAAAAGACTTACTACTGCATTAAATGCAAAAGGCATATCTAAAAAACATTATTTGGGATGGGGTTATGTGCATACTTGTTCAGCGACTGTGTTTTTAAAGTACTATTTTTAGTAAAAAAAAAAAACTGTAAAACAATACTAGGATAAAAGCTTCTTTAAAAATACTAATGAGACCTAAATAAATCCTTGCTGTAATGAGGGCAGCGGCAGGGAAACACGAGGTTGCCACATTTAATGATTGTATGCTTGAGACCAATGATGAGCCATTTATGGGAGTCGGGATATAAAAACAAAAGAGGTGAATGGAGATTCCTTCATTGTATGATGGAAGTACCACAATAGACTGGAATCATCAAAAAGATAAAACAGCTTTAAGAGGACATTCCAAAATGCTTTTTATTTTTTTATGAATGAATGAATTTTGCCTTCCATCCTTTTCTTAACTCCTTTAATCGGCCACATAGGGTAAGCTGTCAAATAGGAACGGGAAGCAATTTTTCTGCCCCTCTGATTGATGACACAAGTAATCCCTCCGGTACACAGTGCTGTTCACAGTGTCAGACGACAAGCAGCCCGCTACTGCAGGGCTGGCCGCTGCCATGTTGATCAGGACAGACAATCACAGCACATTGGCAGCCATAAGTCACATGGTTCCCAACATATGACCACATGTACAGTGGGGGGAGGTGGGGGTGCTCAGATTCTCAGAGGCCCCGCCCTGTGGGCTTTGTCCATCTGCTTCTGGGTCAGCAGGCTAAATCTGCCTCATTGACAGGAGATACGGGGGGTTCGGGCCAGACTTTGGAGCTGCAGCTCATTCTGCAGTACCCTGCGCAGCATTTATTCACGGAGTGCGTCTCACTGGTGGTGTGGGGTTTTTTTTTATAGTCTGTGCACGCGAGCTGAAAAATGATCAGCCAATCGCTTTGAGGCATGCACATATGAAGCCTTTGAAAGTCTGAAGCCTGTGTTTTTTTAATCTTTGCATTAATTAGCATTTCATTGAGTTCCTTTGACAATAAGGGATAGCATTTTATTTATTTAATTAGCATTTTCTAAAATACAGAAAAGGTCAGAGCAGCAGAGCACCTGGGATACAAAGTCAGATTGAGTCTGTTTAACCGTCAACATCCTATGTCAATTATTTGTAACCTCAAACACGATTGGCTATATTCACTGCATTAAATCTGCATCAGCTGTTCCACACTGTATGTATGAAACTGGCTGCGAGAACGGCTGTCAGAATTGAAGACAGAAAAAATCTGAGCTACTGGGCTAAAATTAGCTCCACAGAACGTTTTAATTAAATATTAAATGAATCACAATGGGCCATGTCAAAATAATCCGAGTTTACAAGAGCTAATGCAGAATCGCAGGGTGGTCACGTCATGTCGCACACATTTTATCCGGTGTTGCCTCTTTATTTTAGCTAGCAACTTGTTAGACTGAATTCAATACTGCAGGAAAAATTATTTTAAGAAAATTCAACCAAACAAACTGTTCCACACAAATATGTATTTAATTATTTAATACAACTCCCTCTCTCTGTTTATATATATATATATATGTATGTGTGTGTGTTTGTCTGTGTGTATGTGTGTGTATACGATATATAAGAGTTCACTATGTCACCCCTCAACGAAGAAAGTTAAAAATAGCTACTTGGCCTGTTTCTTGTTTCTATTAAACCTTGGATGAACCCGTTGAGTCCATTGTCACCACTTGACTAATTGAACTTGACTGGCCCCATTTCAAACACCCCCAAAAAGAAAAATTGTTATTTTGCTCAGCCCATTGAAATTCTTGATTCATTCCCAATCAGGAGTATGTTTCCCTTAAGTCTGTTATAAGATAAAAGGGATATAAAATAACAACACAACAAACCATCAAGTGGTTTTAAGAGCAAACTTTCCTTGACATACCAGACTCAGGTCTCACAAGCAGGATCTATTACATTCAAACAAAACCAATGTGCTATTTTTTCAGATAAAACTGTAGCATCCAGAACTATGTATAAAATAAAGCAACAAATAAAATAAAACAGAAATTTCAGTCTAATATCTGAGTTCTCCTTTAACTCGCGAAATCTCCTGGCAACATGAGGCTGGGAGACTAGATAAGCTCACACGGTTAACGGCTTAGCAGTGTCATCAGGTGTGGCAGTATGTAGCTCAGTGGGCCAGGGAACTTGGCACATATCCAGAAGGTTGTGGGTTCATGTCCCAAACAGAGTCCTTACATTACCAGTGGGCCTTTGAGCAAGACCTTTAACCTCAATTGCTCTAGGAACACTGGCTGACCCTGCTCCTTGATCCTCATTTGTATATCCAATTACAAGCGTGCATACAAGTTTTTAAAATTGCACCACTGCATTCATACTCTTTATTCGTTGGTGGACCGTGTCATGTGTAATAGAGATGTGCAAAGAGCTTCACATCCCTCATTGTCCAGTTGTCTGTTTGTAACATTTTTGTTTTATTTTTCATCAACAATGATTTTAGAAACATTTGTCTTAGTTTTCACCATTAAAGATGCTTATTTATTTAGTTTTTGTTCTGTTTTCCTCATAGAAAAAAAATATTGATGTATTGATGATTTTGTCTTAGTTTTTATCAACAAAATTAATACTGCATTGCAAAGTGGGAGAATCAAGTACTACCTTCAGGTCTAGATTAGTCCACATCCATGGATCAGATTTGATCAGGATCAGATTAGAAAGATTATATAATTGTGTACCACTAGGCTTCAATGCTTTGGCATAACCACTTTGAATTAATTGCTGTAAAAACCCCAAGGCTTGATGCTGTTTTATGTAGTATTTTTAGAATATCCATGGCAAAGCATTTCCCTACTGAACAAAAAACCCTGCAATGGGATGACAGTCCATAGCAGGGTTCATACATGCAAACATACAAGCATACAGTACACTAGAATAGAATGGTAGGTTAAATGCTATTTAACTGAGTGTCTTTGGACTGTGAGAGGAAACCAGAAAAATACAAGGAGAGCCTGCAACCCACTACGCACACAAACACACACATATAGGTTTGTAATAATATCTTTGTGGGGATTTTCCATTCGTTTCTATGAGGAAAATTGCCTAACCCCTACCCAGCCCTAACTTTAACCGTAAGTAACCAAACAAAATGCAATACGTTTTGGTAGTTGGCATTTTATCACATTCTGGGGTACATTTTGCCCCCCCCCCACACACACACACACACAGCACAGATGGGACCCCCAACCTGGAATATTGTCATTAACAAAAACTAAAACAAAACATTTTTATAAATTTAAATAAAATAAGATGCCTTGCTTATGCTTAATTACCATTAATAATTCTTGGAGCATGTTTTATCAATTTTGGGGACATAAGTACATCATGTGTTAATATAGGATTCTTTAAAGATCAGACACATAAAATAGATTTTAAACTTTCAAGTCATCAAGCTATCCCTAGAAAAAAAAACTACTTAAACTGAAACTAAAGTACATACAAACAAAATTATATATTTTTAAAACATAAAAAGTAATAAAACCACACAGAGAACCAACCAAAACTAAACTGGATTTCAAATGAGAATTGAAAATAATGTAAATATAAAAACTACATTGAAAAATCTAAACTGTGACAGTACTCTAACAGGCTTGACCATAGTGCCTCATTAAAATGTCATGTAAAAATGTGGCCTCTAGTTATATATCACTTATAATAAGAGATTCTCGTTATAAAGCAAATGGTAAAAGCTGTGTCCAATACATATACTAGTTTTCTTTTTATAATTAAACACACTTGCTTTGGGGTTTCAATATAGAAACCAAAAATGCTGTGTTTGTAGCATTACAAATAGAAATTCAAGATGATTATTTGAATTATGTAATTTTTGCCCTAAGGAAAATTATGTAATTGCAGTATTGCTCAATGGATTTACTTAATTAAAATTCTAGGCTGACTGATTATATATATTCATGTTTTTTTGTATAAGAACAAACATTCTGTTTAGCTCCATTTAGTTCATCCCTCACTAAAGCCAAGGCGGCTTGCATGTCTCACACTAGAGTCTTTTATCCAAATGCTATTGTTCTTGCTCTGTCCAAATGGGTTCCTGACTGCCAGTCCCTCACAGATGGACTGTTATCCCATCCACTGTGTGGCCCCTGGCCTGAGCCGTACTAGATGAACAGCTGGATCTAATCCACTGGTGTTTTGCAGTTATAAGTTTAGGTTGCATTGGTTAATGGTATAAGAGAGTAGCCTGATTGGAAGTGAAGCTCCCAATAAAAGCTGTGCAATCCATACTCATAATCAGAATCAAACAATGTTTGTCCTTTTTGTTTGCTATAGATGACACTATAGATGACACTATAGATGACACTCTAAACTGGGCTGTAGGCATCGCATATGACCTTTTTACTATGGAATTGACTTCAGTCAACTAAAACAAATTGCTGACCCGTTGAGGTCGATAAACCGCACCCATGAAGGCAACCCGTCACTCGTATGATTCATTTATCGATCCATCCACTGATCAGGGTGATGGGGGTGGAGCTTATCTCAGGGAATACAGGGCACAGGGCCGTGGGCCTGCTGGGATGGAACGCCGACGTGAGACTGCAGGTGTAAAATGTAATACCGCAACAAAAAAATAGGTGTTCTATATCCCACTCTTTTTTGCTAGTCTGATTTTGGTTACAGAAATGCATAAATCCATCACAAATATCTAGGAGTTTGGCATAAGTAATTAAAAAAAAGCAATAATATTCTTCCAACGCATGAAAAAGCAAAATTTATTCCCTGATGTTTTTTTTCTAAATCAGCAGCACAGCTTGAAATTCTTCATTTTACCCACCTGTCCATGTATAATCAAGCTTAATTACCATTTTACGACTGCAAGGCTGCTCCTGGGACTTGAACCAAGAACATTCTGTTCCAGCTACCCAGCATCAAGGATTCCTGGCTGGGGCGCACATTCCTCCTATCCCAGCCTCCTCAGGACCTGACCTTGTAGCTGTCATGCAGACTACTCACTCCTCACCCAGGAAGAGAGACCTGCAGCCAGGACCCCAGCACCTGCTCCTCCACCAAAGTAAATCAATCCCTGTGTCATCCCCTGTGCCCTTTGCGTGTTACAGTTCAGCCACACATGAGCCCCGCAGATGCAGGGCCATCGGTGTTTGTCACTCTGGCTATACTGTTCTCATGTGCCAGAAGTCGAGTGACATCCAACGCAGTTCCTTGTCTTGTCACTGAGTTCCTGAGCCGCTAAGAGAGATAGCTAGAAAAGGCTGGAAGAGATGAGCACGCCAAAGTGGGCGCTGAGCTATGATCAGACCTACGGTTCTATTAACACAGGATTACAGCGATTGGCATGGACACAGGTATTGATGGAGGCCATTTAATATGCCTTCATTTCTGGCTCCCCAAAGAAATGGGTCTTTGGGGTCTGACGTAGTTTAATTTGCTATAATGGTCCCCCTGGCACAGAGGCCACCATCCTGCAACGTCGTCAGAGGTGGGAAGAGAATGCCGGAGAAGTGAGGAGGACTCCCCACTGCGCCGGGAACGTGGCGTTTGCCGATGGACGTTGTGGTGAGAGAGAGCTCTCTGATAAACACCACCTTTGCTGCTGTTCAGCTGTGTTAAAACACCAGCTTGTCAAAATAACACAATTAGGGGTGAGGGACGTAACCTCAAATCGATCCCTCGCTTCAGAAAGAGCGATTACTGTCCACTTTAGACAGTATATGAGAGACACATGGTCCAGTTTTTAGTACGCTCAAAATCGGACAAACATGCTGTTAAAAAAATCAGCTGTCTGATTAGAATGAAAGTGGAAAGTCAGATCTGGCTTACAGACGCGTATGTACTGTATGTATGCAGGCATACATAATGGAACAATGGATGCATGTTAGAGGTAATGGATGGAGAATCCATTATGATTATTAGAGGATAAAAAAAGTTCTGGCAGCATTGGAAAAGTATAATTCAGGGCTCAAATTATTTCAAATGATTCCACATTCTCTCGGTTTGTGATCTTCCTTTGGAAAGCCAGTGGTACACAGCTGTTATGCTATTATGAGGAATAGCATTCGGTGATGGACTGATAGAGGATCAAGAAGTCAGGTCACTCTGTCCGGAGTTTCCCGTTATTCTTGTTTGTGCGAGATGACTGCTTCGTTCCCGCCTGCCCACGGAGATCGACAGAGGCTCTGATGGCTGCGATGAACAGATTGAAATGCCAAGATAACAACCCACATCGCTATACGAGAGGCACGTCTTTCCAAAAGTGTTGATTCACGAGTACCTGTCAGGAAAGACGACTGTAAATAAACCCACACAATCTGTCTTCAGGGGAATTTTCCCGACATGTAGTAGTAAATAAAAACTATGTCAGCCAGAACCTCATATTCTACTGCAGTTTTTCACATTTTGTGCCACTAATGTGTAAATATCACCCGTGCTGAAAATTCAAACACAGAGTACCAATTATCTGTGCCATTTCCAGACATGAGTAAATGCATTTTCACTGAATGGACATTGGGGGCATTAGTCCGAAAATAAACATTATGACATGCAATCAGCTGTGATTATTCGGTCCCTACTCGTTAATGTCACTTCTGTCTGCTGAGTTTTTACTTTATTAGACTCACATGCACCAAAGAGAAAAGAAATTCCCAATATAAAATGATGTAAAGGCTGATTAAAATACAATGTACATTGCTCAAGTTGGGAAGCCCTCAAGAGCTTGGAAACGCCCTCAAATTATGAGCTTAGGTGACAGAAACATGTTTATGTTTCTAGGTATAAATTTCTCAGGGTGTGAAATATGAGACTATGAGACGAGACGAGTGATAGATTGTGCGTCTGTTAGTAGCAGATTCAGCTGAAAAGCTAAAAGAGATGCTGTTTGAGGCTTTTTATGTTATTAATATTATAATTATTTTCTTTAATCTCCTCCTTAACAAATACAATGCTCAGGAGGGATGGTCGGTTGAGAGTAATGAAGAGGGTTCCTGGATGTGTGGGCTAAAGAACGTCCTCCGCGGATCACGGCGGAGAGCCAAGCGGCACAGAAGCCGCCGTGCCAGCAAGGATGACCTATATAGAGCAAGACGGCTGATGCTGACCGCAGATATGGGCCCAGCATAGATAGGGCGCTTCACACCAAGGGAGGGGGTGCTGGGTGGCAGCCTGTGCTCCCAAACCTTTCCAGAATACCCCCTGCCCCCCCGCCCCGACCCCGTCTCTAACCACAGACATAACATGTCGATTATTGAAGAGATACAGGTGGGAGAACATTCACTTCTCTGATGCCCCCCTACTCACTGGACACGCGCACTGGACTGATGTTCGCAAAAGCACATTTTACGAGGAGAGAAGGGTCATTAACCAGGGCTGAACGATTTGGGGAAAATATCTAATCGCAATTTTTCTGACAGACATCGCGGTTACGATTTCATTTCCGACATAATTTTTTGTACGTCAAGCTTCAGTTCAATATTAAGTGTGTAATAAATTTAAAACGTATGACGCAGCATTACCACTTGAGATACCATGAAAATACGAACTGGTCTGTATTCTAATGCCAGGATGAGAATTTAAAGATGTGATGTGTTAAGTTAAATAAAGTAATAATGAAAACAATTGCAGGAAAAAGAAAAACAATAGCGATCTTGCAGCAAACAGCTTGGCCCCTAATAACACTAGAACCACCTTTTCCCACGCTGATAAACAAGCAAGTACTACTTCGGTGTATGCAGCCCTTTTGTTTGCGCCAGTCTGTTATTAGTGTTAACAGCAGTGAATCTAGCACTCTCAACCAAAAACGCAATGTTCACAAGAGTGGCTGTTCTGAAATCGTGAAGCTGGAAAAATTTCGAACGTAGTATGCATTTCAGAAAATTTTGAATAAACAGACTCTTACGCAAGAAATCCTATGTAAAATCTAAATTATTCCATTATAAACTTAGAAATAGCTGCATCCAAAACATTAGGGCAGTTTGCAAACAATACAGGCTATTTACATGGTTACAAAACTGTTACATACACATAAATGTATGCGCAGACTCGTCTCAAACAGAAAGCCTCACTTCAGTGGGGTATTCCATGAAAGTAACTATAGAAAGTCAGACTTTCCCTTAAACCTGCTTCGTGGAATATCCCCAGGCAGCTGACCAAAGTTGCCAAAAACCCAGCATTTTATTTGAAATGAGAAGTAAAATGTAGTTTTCGACTGAAGCAGGTTATCATTCTTTTGCCTTGTTGCTCTGACAAATACAAACTGAATAAGAAAACATTATATGCGGCACCTTTTAATGTCTTTTCTGAATAATAAGACCATACGCTTATTTTATTACTGTTGTGAGATTAAGATTAATTTCACAAGATCAATCTATGGAAATCAATACTTAAATCATCCATCCATTTTCCAGACCGCCTATCCTACTGGGTTGCGGGGGGTCCGGAGCCCATCCCGGAAGCAATGGGCACGAGGCAGGGAACAACCCAGGATGGGGAGCCAGCCCATCGCAGGGCACACTCACACACCATTCACTCACACATGCACACCTATGGGCAATTTAGTAACTCCAATTAGCCTCAACATTCACTCACACATACGGGCAATTTAGTAACTCCAATTAGCCTCAACATGTTTTTGGACTGTGGGGGGAAACCAGGGTACCCGCAGAAAACCCCACGACACATGTGACCCAGGCGGAGACTTGAACCAGGGTCCCAGAGGTATGAGGCAACAGTGCTAACCACTGCACCACCATGCCACCACCAATACTTAACTCAATGAGCACAAAAACATATGACATAAACACGACTGTAGTATGGGTTTTACGGCTTTTCTGGGGGTCACAGACTCCGTTGCTGTGAGGATTACTGACTGTCTCGTTGTTTTGATGGGTCAGCGGCATGCTAATGCAGTTGCCCATTAACAAAAACAAAAGGCGTGATACGCTGAAGTATGTCACTCCTGGTGGTTAAAAGGAGTTCGCCGATTTTATTGATGATAGGACCTTTCTGAAACAATCTCGGCAAGAAGAAAATGCAGCATTTTCTTCATGTTTCACGTGTTTGCTGTTTGTAGGCGTATACTCCGTCGTCTCGGGCCACTTCTGATTGGTGAGCATGTCTGTCACACAGGAAGTACGGCATGAATTTGGAAAACTATTCTCACAACAATTTTACACCCTGCTGTATAATGTATGTCCTAAATCGCGATCTTTGTGATTTGCTAATCACGTTGTTTCGAATCGCGATTTCGATTTGAAATCGATAAATCGTTCAGCCCTATCATTAACAGAACGCTCTTCACGCTTCTCCAACTTATTAAGAGCTACCGTTTATGGGGCCGAACCGCTCAGCAGACAGCATCATGGGCCTTCATGTTACGTCTCAATTACGCACTTCTGGGATCAAATCAATGCATGCCTAACTTTTCCAGCAAATGTTTTTTCCATTTTCTATATAAACACACACACCCACAAATATATGACACAGTAGGTTTTAGATGTATGTTAGGAAACATGCCTTAATCTCCATGAAATGCTCTTTTTGCAGCATCGTGTTCGCACTCTGTCATGGTTTTGTTGTTTTTTTCTTCCCTCCTTATATCTCCCGTCACGTCTAGTGCGAGTGATTCTTCTGGCATCCGAGCCACATCTCACAGATTCCGTACGGCTCCCTCATTCGTCAGGCATAACTGGATTTGGGGCTACTCTGTTCTGGCAGGATGCTCTGTCTTCAACAGCCGACAGGATGCTTGAGTTCTTACCATATGATATTAGGGCAGGTTAGGATTTTGCTGTTCCCAGGTGCCACTGGTGAGAATTGAATCTTTGGCCCCATCCACCTGCTAAACCGACCACTGACTCCTCCACTGCTGCTGACCTCCACGTGCATGTAGCCAGACTGGCCTCCAGTCTAACACCTGTCATCTTCTAAGCAGCCAGGCAGGACCACCAAGAGAGCGACAATGACAGGCAACCATCCCTTGGTTCTTAGTGAGAAGCGGGGCGGAGGCTGTAAGATGATATACCCTGAAGATATAGCCGTCGCTAAATATTAGGTTAGTGAGGTTTGGCGAAGACTGATAAGTGGCTTATGCCGGTGCTGATGAGCTCACGATGAAGGTCAGAGATGTAGGCAAATTGTAATTCAGCTTTTCTGTAGGCTGTACGTTTGCATGCTGTGAAATTGTTTTAATAGGTATTTTACATCCAACATAACCTACAACTAGGAAACATATAAAAAAATTGTCAAGATATGAAAAAAATAGATAAGGGTAAAGATCATATCTGTGAGCATCAAATATAGGTTTCATGAGAAAAAATATGCTACACATTTCAGCTAACAGATTTGCCTGAAATACTACCTATTGCAAAATAATTTGCATATTGCTTGAATTTTATGAATCATGCACAATCCTGAAGTTACTCAGGAAAGACCCAAGTGAAAAGGTCTGCTTTTTGGTACTGGTTAAATATAGAGTACACAGATTTTCATCATGCTGTAATACTATAGATAGCACATAACCACCTCAGTTTGAGTGACTCAAACGAACTGGCAAAGTTTGTTGGATTTCCATATGTTACGTAACCAAACAGCTAAGATACAAGACAATACTTCTATTTAAAATAACAATAACCTTCTGAAATAAATCTGCTTAGTATGTATCAAGTGTTACGGATAAGAAACGAGGTGGAGGAGGAAGGTGAAATGAATGTGAACACAGCCTACGCGGAGCAGAGCGGCAAGCACAGCACCCATGATAACGCTGGAGAGATACCATTCTGCCTTTGTATAGCTTCAAAGACGTGTATCTCTAAAACAACCAAGAATCCCTTCTCTAATCATTATGCATCTTCATGATAAATAAACTAAACAGCAGAGTCATCGGTAAGGTATCATATGCTCAAAATTAATTAAATATAATAGTAACAAACAGTAAGTTTTCAGATACTACTTCAACAAATGCAAAAGAAGCTTGCAAATTACCGCTTTTTGGTTAATATGCTGTATGTGTGATGACATTTCTCTAAGGCTAAGCACATAGTGCATTCTGAAACAACCAAGCCAGCGATAACACTATGAATGCACCCCATTTTGTACTCATTGTATGCAATACGTTTTAGAATTTTCAGTTATCATTTTTGCAATCCAGCGGTGAATACCTGTTATAGACGCTTGAACAGCTAACATACTACCAGAAAGCAGGTAAGCCTTTTAACATACACTCGTGATTAACTTTACACTTCACAAAAATACCTACCATAATTTTTCGTCAACCTACTGAGGTTTGCAGTTAAGGCTATTTCTTAGTGTCATCAGTTGTTTAACTGAAATGTGTTTGTTGTTCTCCTGTTGGCATCTGAATAATATTCATTTGAGTGTTTTCCTGGCACTATAGGACTGAAGTGCATGTCATGGCGATGACCGGAATCCTCAAGCAGGAAGCTCAAAGCTGTTGTCTTGGAAACAGACTTGGAAATGGCGCCAACATACGAATGCGAGTCAGTTTCCAAGACGACAGCTCACAATATCCGGCCTGCACACACACACAGGGCAACAGTTATTGCAGGCCATGCACTGCGTATGAATTCAGTACACCTAAAATTGTCATTTCAGCGATAGGGACTTTGTACAAGGAAATAATTTGTAGTATTAGCAAAATGATTAACGAGCTGATGAGTAATTAGTGTTACTTCTACGATGAAGAACTGTACAGGACAACTCAGGCTAGCATTTACAAATAAAACGACCCAAATTCTTCAGCATTTGCTCCTCATGAATGGGACAAAAACGAAATTCAGTTATATTTTCAAATGTTGAGTCTGACTGTAATTCTTCATTTCTCACGTTAGGAAAACAATGTCTTTGGCACTTCAATTGAGTCAGCGTAGTTCTCACACCCCGCTGGACTTTTTCCACCCAACGTGCAGAAATAGAAATAGTGAATTCACACCATTGCTTCCATACCCTAGCAGTGCCTCGCTTATCTCAGCTCAGCTCAGCCGTATCCCCATAGCTGCAATGCGAAGGATCCCCAGGGCCAAGCTTGAATTTAGAGGTCCGGGGAGAGGGAATTAGGACGTGCAATCTGTCTGCTCCTCCGTGCCCAGTGTGCCTGTATGTAACGGGGGCAGCAGGTGTCGCAGCAGCTAGGGGGCGACGCACGTGACGGACTCCCGGATGACGAGATAGCGTTAGTCGCGAGAGTCATTTCAGGTTAAAGCATTCGTGCGTTTAAATGCTGAAGCGAGGGATTAGCTTGCAGACAGGGAACCATGTGTGCAAGTTCATCAAGGATAAGTACTGGACCAGACCCCACCTTCCAGTCTCACCTCCGCTCTGTGTATTTCCTGTGTCTCGCCGTGTAGCTATGCTGCCCCTTTATAGCTATGACAACACCGACTCCGGCCCATGCAAGACAGTACAGTATACCCATATTAGTGCATGGCAACACCATCTGATTGGTGCAGCCTAGCTGAACATAGTGACCGCACCTTTCAGTAATGACAATATAATTCTTAAACGCAGAGATCCTTCTGGAAAGCCAAATTTCTTAATCACGTTGCTATTTGCTGTGGACCAACCCTTACAGCTTTTCTATTTCTCTTTCATATTAATTGTTTTGGCAACATGTTTAACAAAAGCACATATTAAAAGATCAAACCTGTAAGTAGGCTCAAACAGCGTAAGGACTTATTGTCTCGAACCATGAGAACTCTTGGTTTGAGATCATACCGAGTAGATCTTGATATTTCACATGCTCATTTAGTAAACTTGGAGGCTGACAAGATGTTTGCATAACATCCGTTTGATGCCATCTGTGTCTATATTCATGAATTTAAAACAGCATAATAGAGAGTTGATTACTAGCCTTTTATTTTCGTGGATAGGTCAGAATATTCTATAGCAAACATCCTGCAATAGCATTGTGTTCATAATCTGCTATTCAAATAAACTGGTCATATGCTAATGGATACCATGGGATTTAACATCTTAAAGTGCTTTAATAAATTCCAACAGATTATGAAACACCAATAAAACATTAACAGAAGAACTGCAAAGGTCAACATACATGAACTCTGGAATTACTGTCATGGGGAATTCTTGGTACTGCAGAGTTCTGAAGACATATTTCTGAGCATGAGTATGTTATTAACAGGAGAAAAAATTCTGAACACAGTTCTGGGATCAATGCAGGGCTGTCATTCTCAATGCCAGACTTCTTGTATTGTGATGCATCAGAAAGTATTAAGTGCATTAAGCTCAGCAGGAGCTCACAATGTGTGGTCATAATGCATAGGTCACTGCACGAACTGCCAGCAGGGTAGCTATTGTATTTCTTTGTTGACAGATTGCGGAAAGGTTAACCCGGGCCCTCCACTGCAGTGAAAGCAAAACAGTGGTATCTCCTATTTTGTTAATCCACTCTGAAATCCCTTTAGACTTCAGAAATTCTAGGACTTTGGAAATTCTAATTTTTTTTGCAAAGTGAGAATGCTTGCATCTTATGTTATTATAATAAATTTATTAGCTTGTGGGAGTTTTACTTAAAAAAATGTTCTGAGGGCAAAAAGAAAAATGACTGATTCCGAGAGATAACCAATCAGATTGTAGAGGAGGTGGGTCCAAGCAACTAGAGGAGGTGGGACCAAGACATCTGATTGGGTGGTCCTGCCTCCTCTAGTTGCTTGGACCCACTTCCTCTACAATCTGATTGGTTGTCTCTCTGAACTGATGATTTTTTTTCCTTCTGCCCTCAGAACATTTTTGTGCAAGTAAAACTCCCATGAGCTATGTAACATATTTGTTATGATAAAATAAATATTAATCTGATGATTGAGACACTAGACAACAACTGCCTGAATTCTGTGCCTTTGATGTCCAGGCGGCAGCATCCACAATAAGCACCAAGTCCAAATGAAAGCCACGAAAGCTGGGAGCACACACAGCATCACACCCTAACATCCAGGACCATACAAAGAGACACGAATCAGAGAAAGTCCAGTACATTTTCGATATGTATTGTATCTAAAGAATACTGGAAGGATTTGTATGCTGTTTATTTTCCAAAAATGCCTTGAGCTATAATTTAATTGGTATCAGTCCAGATAAAAACTGTCAAAAATATTTGACAGTGTATCAGTAGTAAGATTATTTTTACTCATCTCATCACTTCTTACCAAACTAAGGAAAAAAGTAACAAAAATGAACCCTTTGTTTGTTTTTGAGATGTTTCATAATCGTTGGTCTTGTTATTATACAGAATCAGCATACTGTTTTGCCAGAACTATCAGATCGCCGAGCTCACATTGCGAACTGCCTGGCTGCTATTTCTTACAGTGACTTTGGGCAGGTTTATTGCTGTTAAATTATTGGTCTCATCCAGTGGCATCACCCTGTCACTGTTGGTCATGAGTGTAATTTAAGTGCAGTGACTGCATCTTGCAGCAGAATGTTTCCCGTGGTGAGGCACGGTTTTACAAACCGGCCTGGCCAAGAATAAGGCATGATTCCAGCCAGCCAGCTTACTGGATTAACGAAACCAAACAGCGCTACTATTTACAAACTAGAAAAGATGCCCCAAGTGTTTTGAGAACTGAAAAAATTGCCCCAGTGACCAACTATCTTACATTCCAGCTGTTTACAGTCTTTTTTCACACGACAGTGAAAGTTTTTTAATAATAACTAGGGATAGACTTTTTTAGTTTAGAGAGAAAAGAACAGGTTGTGGTAAAAATAGTCAAACGAACCATAATGCCTTGTGCCACACCATAACTGGCATGTCTCCATCTCTGCAGTTAGTTCTCAGTGTAGAAGCAATTTGACAACAGTATGTCCATGTCCAGACTAGAGGAGGTACCAAAATAGTCTGTACCTTTTACTGAGTCCCATTCATTCTTCTAATTTGACAGTGTATCAAGTCTGCTCCCCTTGACAGCTCGCACAATAATGCAACTTTCACACCTGGTCAGTGAAAAATAAAAAAGAATACCCTGTTTGTGCCAGTGTGAAAGGCCGTTATTGTCAAGCCTGCTGCCACCACTGGGGCATGTTTTATAGAATCTGTGCCACCTGCACTGTACCCTCATACCCTCTGCTGCACGTTAAACCAGCACGAAGAGGTCAAATGGCATTCAATTACAGCTCGATATTCAGCACTCCTGGGAAATGTTTGTCTGTCCCTTTCCACTAATGACAGACCTGTGGCACTCTGTCAGAGTAGGGAGACCCGTGACCCAATGGAGACGGAAACACCTAGAGGGGCCCGTGGAAAGGTCAGGGAGGCTTACGCAATCAGCTTTAATCATCCGCAACACTGCATCACATGCGCCTCTGCAGAAAGGACCAGAGCGATGCTACGAGCTTCGAACAAGGGACCCAGAATCGCTCGAGAAACGATTTCACAGCAATGCTTTCATTCTAAATCATCTATGTTTGAGCATCACCTTCACATGCTTTAAAACGCCATAATCCACAATCGTAGACTCGTAGAATCGTAAATTCAGGAAGCTGGGCTTCAAAACCAACCAGGCGAACAGAGTTTAAGACAAAATCCAAGGGTACAGTTGAAAACAGGAACTGTCCGTAAAAAACAGGCACCCTGCAAACTGTGAACTCAGAATGAACAGAAAGGGATCGGAGAGAAGGCAGTCGAACAGAACAGAGATGGCCCAGTAAGGCTGATCAACACTCAGTTTGGACTTAATACTGGTTCTGCATTTTGAATATGTTCTAATGTATTTTGCTATGTTCAGCGGAAATGAACATGTGTTTGTATTCAATATGACTTATGATCCATCCATCCATTATCTGTACTGGTGGGGTTGGAGGGGCCCCCAGGCTACAGGCCCAAGGCAGGGATGAACCTAGAACGGGGCTTCAACCCATCACAAGGTATGACATGTAATGTTTTCGCTTTTTTGTTCCTTGTGAATGGGTGGTCGGACAATACTTTGTTTTGAGAGGGATGGGAGAGAGATTGCTTGGTGGACTGAGCGTGCTGCAAGGGTTGAGCTAAGTTTCTGAAGTCATTTTGATGGAAAACTAAATAAAGAAATAGTTCCTTTACATGCACTGTAACCCAGCTCCTTTTATCCAAGCCCCTGGAGACTTGGGGATGCATCCATTATTAACAAAATAAGGGGGTCACAAGAACTCATACGTTTACACCCACAAACCTCTCTCTATAATGTCAGCCTGTTCAGAGGGATTGGATCAGGGAAATCGGTCGGTGTCGGTGGCGTTTTTAATATGTCCAGTATTTTGATTCACTTTTAATTAAACATAATTGCTTTTGAATTTGTTGTGTTATTGCAAATTTCACAATATTACATGTAATGAATTCCTAAATCTCTATTAGAAGGTGTATTGTAGGTGATCTCAGATTAGTTGCTTAGCAAATGGTTTATAGAGGCACTTATATCTTTATTATACCTTTACATGGGCTGGACTTTCTATTGAACTGATTAAGGTGAAGTACCTTGCTGAAAGGACCAAGGGCCCTTCCTGGCCCTGGAACATATATGCTTTCAGCTCTGAACAGCCTGTTAGCTGCTAGGCTACTCGTAGGTTGTAATGTGCATCTATGCATACTGTAGCAAATCAGAGAAAAACTACAGTGCGTTCTGCTTAAATTGCTATGGGTCTAGCCGAGTCACCACTGACTTACCAACAGCGTTGAAATGTGGGTGCATTCATGCACACAATGAGCTCCTGGCTTCAGATATCCTCACTAAACAGCCATAAAAAAATAACATGCACATTCAAGCAGACATTCCCTCTCGCAGAACAGTCCTGGGAGTTAGCTAGTGGTTCTAGAAGGTGTTTCCATTTCATATTTAATGCAGCAATATTGAAGTAATGTGTATTGAACTGTAAGTACTTAAAAATGCGTTGCTTGGGCAGCTCAAGTTTATCTAGCAGCTTAGCATGGTAAAGTGTGTTGCATGAGAAGGTCATCAAAGTTCAGGGCGCTATTTCAATCTGAGCTGAAAAGCCGTGATAATGAGAGTCCACAGCACTGCTGGAATATTGTGTTCTGTGCTTTATATGCCACTTTCACTGAAGCGGTATATGCAGTACATCTGTCAAGAAAGCACTGGAATGTGGCAACTAAACAGCAGTTATCAGCACCCATCAGAAAAGCCCTGACTGGAAAGCAGATATCAGCGCCGAGGGTTTGGCTGGCTGAGCTTCACCGGGAAATGGACCCCAGCCAAACACATATAATCAAAATATAGTCGGGCATTCACCCTACAGACTATCAGTATTACCAAAAAATGAACTCTGTTCTATGCCAGCAGTGGAAAATCTGTCCATTAGGATTCCTATCAGCAGAGGTGGAAAGTTCAGGTCCACAAAGTACAAATCCAGCCCAAGATTTTCTTTAAACCAACCAGTTGAGTACTCTTTGAACATGACTCTGCTCATGCTCAACTGACCTGAACTTTCCACGTCTGCCTATCAGAACCTTATTTCTCTTACATGTTAAAGCTTATGGTGGAATGTATGTAGACCAGATGGAAACTACGATCAACTATGCAGAGACCTCATCACGCCCTGCTCAGGGAATAATTTCTTTGCAAACAACTTATCCCACCCAAAGAAAAAAAAAACATTTTGGTATTTTTAATTACCAAACTAACCAGAAATTCACAAGCAGCAGTACTTCACCTCTTTCAAAAACTCTTTCAATGAATGTGTCTCTCTATAGAGTTCCACCTAATCAGTATTAAACTTTATTTATTGTCTTGTACGTCATGATTACATTTTATTGGTTTATGTCTTGTGTCTATGTTGTATGTATTTATATTCTATTTATTATTCTTCATACACTATGACCAATGGGGAGCAATGTTTCATCTCAGTGTATGATCCATGCATGGTAGAGCTGAGATGACAGTGAAGTTACTTTGAAGTGTACAAGCATCCTTATGGATCATGGCACATCTAAGGAGGCCGAGCTGACAAGCCACATCCTTGGGCAAAGAAGAAAGAGTCATGGACACCAGGAGTTCATTAAAACCTCAAGTTTTCGATTTGGTCAGTCATTTTGTTAACGTTATTTATGAGTGAGATTTTTTCAGTCAACATGTGAGGCCAACTGTTGAGGTCTGTTTTTCCCATGATATTTGTAGTCTAGCTTGCTTCTGGGTATAATAATGTCTTTAGTCAGTGGATTCTGCAAAGAGATGATGACCCTGGAATTCACATTAATCTTACATCCCTATTGCAAGGCTCCCAAACAAGAAGGATCTTCAAGCATGTCTTTCAGACGTAGAAATTTATGTCACCTTTGAGACATAGAAAAGAGAGACCACACTTTAATATGATGTCATTGAGAAATATTGCTCTGCTTCTGGAAATGTGGGAATAAAAAGAATTATAATATAGTCCAAAATATACTACATATAAGAGATACAGAAATATAAGAAAAAGAAGATGTTACTGTACAAGAAACTTGACTAGGTTGCTACTTTCTGATTCAAACTGTGCCCTTTTCATAAGAGTATGGGTATGACCCTTTCTGTAACCATCTGTTCTCAAGATCAGTTCCTTAATTGGCAGGCAAATCACTGCATACATTTCATGCCACTGCACATATATTTTATGCTTTCTATGTTTGTTTTTGTCCATTGATGAATAATTATATGAGGAGGTGGTTGATGTACTTTGAGGAAAAGTCAGACACCGCATAGAGCTGGATGTCCAGCATATCAGAAACCATGTTAAGACATTAAAAAGTTTTTTTAAATTAACGTTCATTTCACTGTTCACGAGAATTTGATGTCCTTAAACATGTTAGACCCCAGTCATGCAGAACATTCTAATCAACAGTTTCCTTTGAGATAGAAAAGGTTTTATGCTTCTTATTGGGCATTCATTAAGCAACATTTCAATAAATAGTACAGATTTGAGCATGTAACAATAAGCAGCATATAATAACACACAAAAGGACTCATCCCCAATGCTGTTCCTTCTATGACAAACAGGAAAAAACAACATATGAGGGATCAAGCTGTCCCTGCAGAAACCATTCCATGTGGGTGATTGTATTCTGGCCACGTCTTGCCTGGAGAACTAGGGAAAAAAATCAATTGAAACAACAAGGTTGAGTGATGACTGGGACTATGCATGATTGTGTAGTTCCCAATGGAGAATACCTTGTAGGAAAGAGATTTCTCCACTGCAGATACCAAGGGAATTGTCGATCTGACCTTGTACTGATCAGATGTGCTCACTGATACACTTCTGAAGTCCTGCAAGAATGCTTATGGTTGCTTTGTGTTTATATGAGGACTTGTCACTGAAGGCTTCTGTTGAATTCGCATGTCATGATCGCTTACCATATTCAGCAATATCTAGCGGGTTTTGCCTAACATGTTTGTATTTTATTTTTTTGACTGCCGTCTTCCTTTGCTGGATAATTGGTTTGAAAGATGGATGGATGGATGGATGAATGGATGGATGGATGAATGGACAAGCGGGTGGATGGATGGATGAATGGACAACCGGGTGGACGGATGGATGGATGGACAAGCGGGTGGATGGATGGATGGATGGATGGATGGACAAGTGGGTGGATGGATGGATGTTGACTCTAGGGATTATCTTATTAAAGATTAATGCTCAATTTTTCACATACTCTGGATTTTAAGGGAAATTGGTGATACTGTATGACATTGAATTAAAAGAAGTTACATGCACTTTGTACAAGTGAAATTTACAGCAGCATTACTTAGTAAATTAATGAACTGCAGTATGGTGAAAAGATTTAAAGAAATTTAATGAGATTCACCGTGTTTTCTCTTTGTCGAGCCTACTTATTTCATAGATAGCAGCTAATAAAATAAAGGGTTTTTTAAACTATTCATCATGCAATGGACAATATAGTAAGGGGGAAAATGCAATTTAAAATTTAATTTAAAACCAGCAGGATGCCAGTACTTGGTACTTGTTACCCAAAATTAACCCAAAGTGTTGGATGTGATTAGTTTTTTTTTTTTTTATTCCTCACATCACATGACGAGCCTGTCTAAATTTATTTAAGGAAATATTTCCCCAGAACGGGGGCTTAGGCAAACCAACGAAAAATGAGTAAAAATCAGTTTCAGTTTCTGAACTGGGGGCAAGGCTCTGGGGTGTTAAGACAGCATTTGAAATAACAGAACAGGGAGATGTACAAAGTCAGGCCTGACGGAGCAACCGTATCCATAGAGGTAAGCTGCATGTTCATCTCCCACCTGCCAAAAAAGGAAAAACTAGCAAGATAAAAAAGCATAAGAATTTAATCATCATTAACTCATCCAAGCCAGGTAGTAGCTACCAGGTTTTTCTTGGACATTTTGATATTTTAACCAATAACAGCAAGAAAAAGTGCAGCAATTTCTTATTGATAGATGCTGAATATTCTGTGATTTATATCATACAGCTGCATTTTGTAGCAACAGAAACATTTTGCATGCTTGGCCAGTGTAAACTAAATAAATTGGGGCATCTAGCATAAACATGAAACCATGAACGTCTGGATGTCCAGTAACAATAGGAGATTACATGCTTCATTTGACATTTCACTTGTTTAACTGCCTCATTCATCTAGAGTGCCATTGTATCACTGTTGTGAAATGCGACGCCTAGCATGCTAACATTTGTGCTCTGTGTGTGACTCGCATATCTGCGTGACGCAGCAGACTATCGCCGTCAGTCAGGTATGAGAAGCGCCATCCTGTCTGGCCGACTCCCCGTATTCCAGAAAGGGCCGCCTGCCAATGGAGACGGCTTTCTATGTCTCTGTTGTTACTGCAAAGCTTCTCAGTAACACGGCTGCTTTTCATGGTCCAAATGCGGGGACAAAAATAGTTACTTTTGGTAGACAGCTACCCCAATTCATAATTATCCAGAATACATTGTAACAGATGTTTTTATCCAAAGCTACAAGAATAGCTTTTGCATTCTACTGCATTGCACGGCTGGATTATTTAACAATGTTACTCAAATTAAGAGCCTTTTTCATATGTACAGCAATAGGGACTCTTTGGCTGGGCTGCTGTACAAGAAATACAAGAAAATGTAGATTTAAAAATATTTTTTTAAATGTTGTGCAGAGAGTGTCATATGGTTTAGAACAGAGATGCAAAAAAAAACTACAGGTACAGAAGATGGTTTTATATGTTCTTTATTGCTAAATTGGCAAAGCAACCTGCTAATCTTCACTGGGAAAGAGTCATTTATGAAGATAAACTAAAACCATTCACCCTTGTGGTCCTACCAGGATAAACAGTTGGAAGATGGATCGCTGGCTGGATGGATGTATTAATGAATAAATTCACAGGCTCTGCTGTTCTTTATTTCTGCAGCCAAATAAAATTCCTATATGCTATATTTTTGTCTCATTCTGATCAGGACAAACAGCAATAAGATGGATGGATGGATGGATGGATGGATGGATTGATGGATGTATTGATGGATATTTGGAATAATATTTTGTCTCATGTTTTGCAAGAAATTTAATGCCCTGAGGTGCCATTTCCTCCAGGTATGCCGGCTCTTTCATTACCATTACTCTTCATTTTTCTGGTTTGTTTCAGGATTGTACTAAGCTCCATCCTTATCCAAATCCAAAAGCCAGTTGAAGCGAGACTCTTGTACCCCGAAAAATGCTGCTGCACTCTTGCAGTAGCATAAACACCAAAAAATAAATAGCACGAGTGCTGCCACAACAAGACCATTTCTTGCACCAGGCAGAACTCCATAAATAATTATGTGCTTGTCAAGCGTGGCTGGCAGTTTGTAGCAAGCATCTTCTGCCTTGTCAAGTGCCGAAGACGTGCCTGTTTGCGTTTGGCAGCCAGTAATTTCAGTATGTTACAGGCTCGCTCCCCTCTGTCCGGTTTCGGCCCTTTCCTCATATTTCCTTGCCCAGCTCTAATTATGTTTTCTCCTGTCAGACACCCATTTTCCCTGCTCCCTGCACACTCATCATCATAAATTAAGCTAGTTATATGCGTAAAGGTGTGATTATCACTTAGCAGAACAGTAAGAGATGGGCTGTCTGTCTCTGATACAGATTTGCCCATCCGCTCTCCACAGGCAGCCCCCCCCACTTGCCCAATGTCAATTAACTCTTAGGGATGGTACGGATGCTCTTCAGAAACATCCATCTCGGTGAGCGAGCGCAGGGTGTTATAAACGGTGCCCTTTTTTACGATGCGCACTTGGAGTCTTTGGAAATCAGATATAAGTTCAGCGACATAAGGCTACCAGCCAAAGAGTCACCTTGTAACAGGGCGTGAAGCCAAAGAGAAAAGAAGAACACCTGAAATACTGTAATCCAGGTGGACGAGCTTCTGAGTTGTAATGGAGGGAAAATTTCCATCTGAAGCCTCCGGTTTCATTACATTTTGTGCTGAGACAGTCAGGTGGGCTTGGGTGGAAACATCATGCCTAAAACTGGCACTATGAGATGCAAGCAGGCCGTACACAGGGGAAATTACTGAGCAAAATACATCTCCGTCTGTCTAATCGCATGCTTATTTTGTCCACTTAAATCAATCGGCAAGAGAATATTTAGAGGTTTCCAGAAACTCACAAAAAAGAGCCATACACTATATTACCTATGAGGTAGATATGCATATCAGCCTGTTTTAAATATTCAGAAAAATTCTTATATGTGTGGAGAAAGAGAATGTGCATGAAATGTCTTGGAATCCTATGTTTATTGTTTGGTAAATTTGTTATTTATAATGCTATAATGTTTCTGGATTTAATGATAATTATCTGCAGTTTGCCAGCATCCCGTGTGTAATCAGTAAGGGTTATGTTAGTCCATGGTAATCTCCAAACATCGGTCCTTCAGAACTGCAAATACAGCTGTCATGAGAATCTATCACAAGGTAAATATCAAAACAAGCTAAGCTGTGTCTGTTTAATGAAAATAGTTTGCCGGGCTGTATATCACACTAAGCATGCGTTTATGCATTTAAACATGCTTTTAGAACAAAATATGTTGGCTGTCTGAACAAGTGAATCTGGCCTTAAGCGGAGGCCCTACGCTTGGAGCACCTCATTTGGTATCATCAGTACCACTGTACTGAAAATGAAACCTTATTGATGCCTAATGAAGGATGGGCTTTCAAGGGTTCTGCTCCACGTGTGTAGATTGCCCTCATATGTGTCAAGCGGTGCTTCTGCCCACTGGATTTCCAATCAGCATGATTGCAAATTGCGGTTTCGTTTTTGAAGTTGGGTTTCTCGCCCTCAAAAACACATCTAATTTCCTGCTATTTAAATTAGACATATTTGAGAAAGTGGTGGGCGGTAGTAGCTTTAGGTGGATTCATTATAACACCAGAAATATGCAGAAGAGGGACACTTTTATCCCCCCACCGTGTCACGCATCAAAATGGCACAGTGGTAAAGGAGCAGGAAGAAGCGATTTATTTCCTTTTTTAACCTACAGATTCTTGATGGTGTTTAAAGTGAAAGATGCCTGATTGAATTCTGCCCACAGTAAAGGTCCTGAATGAATTATACAATGTTAGGTTTATTGATTTATTATTGATCAGCCTGTCTTCCAAACTCAAAAGATCATCTCTTTTGGCATTTGTTCCGATGGCCTCTTTTGGGAATAACAGTACACATTTACCATGGACGCCAACTGTTTCACAAGAATGGGGGAAGGAGAACAGGAATTGTGATGCATTTTTTTCTCTAGTAAATCTTTTTTCTTCACTTTCTTCTCATCTCCTATCCACTCATCTTCTTACTTACCCACCTGCCATTTCAGAAACTGAACAATGTCTGTTCCACTGATGCACCGGAAACACTTAGCGTACATGGTCCTTAGAAAGCAGCCAGTCACAAGCATGTGCTGGGAAACACAGGGCATGAGTAGGGACCCCCAGCCTGGGATGCCAGGCGATAGGTTTAACTTTACACTTCTAATACACATAATTAATTTTCATGCAGCAAAATCCACTTCACGAACTTCACGTCACTATTTCAAGACAATGAAACATCCCCGAATTACATATAAGGCTATCCAAGCTTAAATTTATCCAGTTTCAGACTCCAGTGAATATTAAGTGAAGCCACTCTATTTTTTTCTAATAAGTTTTATCCAACGTTAAATCAATTGTCTTAAGTATGACTGAACCTTTTTCTTTATCTTAGCGCCACAAAATACATGATAATATTTATTAACTTCTATGATAGATCTTCCTCATTTTAGGTAACATTCATAATTAGATGACACTGTATTTGACAAGATTTTATCATTGTTTTGTCGATGATGATCATGATCTCTGTGGTGAAAAAAAAAATCATATGAACCAATATGACAATAGCACTCATAATACCAAATACATTACCCAAATAATTATGATGTAAACGCTTCTGTTAAGCTAGTAAAATGATAAATTTTGTGTAAAACTTAGATTTGTTATATATTTATCATTATTATAGGACATAATGTTTTAACTGAATGTTAAATTCTAAAAACTGCAAAATACATTTTTAACTCACATATTGCCTCTCTGGGATCCTTTATATTGTTAAAATAATTGCAAGGTAGATCAGGATAGTGATTATTCTGTAGGTAATTACCACTATTAATACCAATCATCTTCTTCTGCTGCAAATAATGACAGTACTGGCGATGCTATTATCCACCAAAAAAACGGCAGCCAACAGAATGACTACAACAATATCACAATGATTAATTATATCTATATCTCTTTAATCACTAACTGTAGACAACCATTATGCAATTTCAGGACATCTGTATGAGTGTGTGATACTAGATAGTATTAGGGTGTGGACTGGAAAAGGATCTTTCATTCTTTTAGGATTTTTGCAAGTAATTAGAAGATATACATAGATATACAAGATATACTACATATATATATATATATATATATATACAGATAAATTATTTTTTAAGCATATATGCAAACAGATACACATACATATCATAGTTTTCTTAAAAAATGCTGTAGGGGACTTTGGTCAGTCATGGACAAAACACCATTATAATGGTGAACCTCCTTCCTGCAGGAAGTGCTGTTCTGAGCAGAGGACTTAATGGACAAGAGCAAGAGGATAGTTGGGAGTCAGTGATTTGTCAGTCTAGGCACCATGGCTCACTTACAGTAACCTGGTGATGTGTTTCAGCACGCCCCCCCCCCCCCCCCCCACTGAGAAAAACAACTTTTTCTTTTTTTTAAGAAAAGAGTCGTATTTTTCTTATGGCAGCATAACTGTACTGGCCAGAAAAATGTGCTTTTGTGGAAAAATTAAACATGAAAGAATGACTGACTCCTAGTCTATGTCTAGAATAATAAAGAATACAGATTGGGGTAAAAAATAGCCATCAATTAAATTCCTCTCACAGCTGGGTAAAGACAGCCGGCACTCGACACACATTTCATACAGTTGCCCAGTGCAAATTAAATCAGTAGAGCAATTCATTCCAGAAACATCCAGCACCCACCTGATGTCCCCTACAGTGATGGGGACATAGTTCAGAATATCCGTCACTCCCCACTGGGGCAACCAGCACATACAAGCCTAAATACATACACACAAACACACACACCCGCAAACACATGAATGTCAGACTGTGTGCTTACAGACTCTACACATACACACATACATCATGACAAGGACAGAGGAAGAACACTGAAGGCAGCTAAAATCATAGCTAGGTCTACTATACTATGCCATACTATACCATACTGTACTATACTATACTATATGGTATTAGCAGGCAAATTTATATATTTTTGCCCGCTTGTGAAGCCATTCCCCTTTTTTCTGTCCAGCAAGGCATGCAGTGATCTAAACTGGTTCTACCTATCATTCAGATCTCGACCGTGTCACGTGGGAACAAAAATGATAGTTGCTGCAACAGTATCCCCAAAGACTGTGAATATCCACTACTTCAAAATGAGGTTATGACAGCGTGTCCCAGACTGCACCATAACTCTTAACCAGGAATAGAATCCGGCAAAATTGGCCTTTTTTTTCACTCAGACTCTCTCAGGAACTCCTAAATACGACGACACTAACAGAGATCCTGTCAAAACAGCCAACTGCAAGACAGCAAATTTAATAGCAGTATTTGCGGGGATCAGGCTGGACTCGGACCTCTAAAAATGTATAGATCAGTCCTTTGCCAAAATGAATTATTTCTTATTGCTACAAGATGGTCATGAACCCAGAATGACTCTTGCATCAAGCAACAGAGAAAGGTCTTAAATCAGCACCATGGACAGAACCCATTCCCTCCCCCACACCCCCCACTCCACCCCCAGGACCATTTTCAGGACCTTGGACAAAGTCTGTCTGAGGCAGTCATTACTGATTTTTACTGCTGAAGATAGGACAATGTAAGACGAATGTAAGTGAGGCTTACTGTTCTACAGATCACCTTAAATTGCATTGAAAGATTGTTGGAAAATTAAAACATATCTTGACAGGTAAGACCAGGGGTATCTTTAAATGGGGAAAATGGAGAAGAGTGGGGGAGGTGTGACTCAAAAGATTGCAAGAAATACATTCATATACGTATAGATATTTGTGAAAATTATATTTATTACTCATAAATACAATACGCATAAATTTCCCATCTACGTTAAACAACGGTGTTTCAATTAATTAGATATGACCTTTAGAGTTGCACTGAATTAAAGAATTAACTCACATTTGCATGAACGCATGTTCATATTTAACAGACATACACACACACACACACACACACACACACAGAAATCCAGTCTAGTGATAATGAATGATCCCAATTTCCTTAACATATTCATGTCATCCTGCATGATTATAGGATTTGCATTGTTTCTTAACAAATAAAAAAATGTCTTACACTGCTAACCTAAGATGCCATCAGGTGCTTTGTAGAAAAGAGAAGCAATTTTTCAATAGAGGTTTGAATTTAACAGTCAGTTCTGAGGTAATCACATGCCCCCCCCCCCCTCCCCCCCACTTCTAAAATGGTTTCTACATCTCTGCGGAAGGATCTGTTGACGCGTCATGCTAATTCTTTGATAGAAACCTGCATAAAGTTAAATATTCATGCCCCGTGCCATTTTTTTTTCTGTGACTTTCTTTCTCTCGTAAAGGCACAGAATTCGGAGTGAGCAGAATGTGGAGCAGTCAGGATGCTCGAACGTTTGGGCGCCTGAGCTGTGGACTGAATAGATGAATCCCGGGGGTTTACCTGCCGAGCATTAAGCGTAGGCTGCGGAGCCGCCGGCTTCAAACGGGAGCGTGTGAAACCGAGCGGCTGCGTGGCAAGTGGGGAGGCGAAGGCAGATGGATGCTTCCGCAGATACGTTTGGAGGAATTCCCGAGCGCGCGCAGACACCCCGCGGTGATACTTGGGAGCGTGTCTGTCAGTTGTAGTGCCCTCGTAATTCCTCCGTCAGAAAAAAAAACACGCACACGCACACACACACACACACACACACACACACACACACACACACACACACCCAATTGTTATTCCTGTCACGGCAGCCATGCAGTAACGGGAAAATTGTAGCCCGGTGCAGCAGCTGAAGGAGCATGAGAAAGAGGGAAAAAGAGACAGCCTCCCTCTCTCTTTTCCTCCCTCTCTCTCTCTCTCTCTCTCTCTCTCTCTCTCACGCTTTCTCACTCTATGACATTCCGTCACTCACCCTGGCTGTTGGGTCCCCCATCACCCTCTTCGCAGTCAGTGAGGCTGTTTAGCATCCTGGGTCCTGGGCTTTCTCAAGGAAGGAACTCAGCCCCCGCAATCTGCCTTCTTCCAAGTGTCCTCCCAATTAAAGAAACGGCAAAGAAGAAAAAAGAGAGGGGAAAAAAAAGCCCAAAAGCTGGTGTTCTGCCCTCTCTGCGCAGCGCAGCCCGGCTGTGGAGATGGAGCTCCCCCTTTTTAACAGATCCTCCTCTTATTCTTGCCGTTTCCCCCCCCCCTCGTTGCTTGCTGTGGCGCACAGTGCTGTCTCTTTCGGAGGTGGAGGGTGAGGAGGCGAGCGAGGGAGGCGGCAGGAGTTTGCTGGACGCACCGGTGGGTCTTGTGTCACGCACGCTGTCGTCCGCGATCGCTCGCACCCCGGCAGCCTGACTGGCCCTCACTGCATCTCAACCTGATGACTAAATTCATCATGTATTCACAAGGTATTATCTCTCTCTCTCTCTCTTTCTCTCTCTCGCCTTCCCTCTCTCTCTCTCTCTCTCTCTCTCTCTCTCTCCCTCCCCCACCCTCTCCCTCTATTGCTGAGAGATAGAGCGCTGATGAAGAGGGAGGAGAAGATGGTACCAGATGAAGGGAAGAAGCCTCATGCCAGAGCACCACAACAGATACACTCATAAATATTAGTAACAACAACCTTTTGCAGAAGGTTCCTTTTTCATACAGATACTGTGACATGTATTTCTTGAGTTTTTTCACAAGGAACATGCTGAAAGTCTATGCAGATTTTTGAGTTTTTTTTTTTTTTTTCAAAAGTAATAATCTTTATGGAAACCCAGACAACTAAAGATCACCTTAATCATGCCATCCGCAAAATTTTATTCCTGTATAAGGTGGGTTCCGCTGGCACTAAATATTAACTAGCGTAAGGATCCAGTGAATTACAGACAACTTGATAACAAATTTGCCTCCTGTGCTGCTTTCATTTAATATTAAGCTTTTATTTTTCTGACTTCATCCTCCACTTAAACGCTATTATGTGCAGACGTGTAAGAGATAAGATCAGAGCCCATTTGGGAAACCATCAGAGGGATGTGTGTTTCCAAAGATGTTGCAACACACAGCATTTTGAAACAGGGCACATCCTGCCAGTACGAGTAAAACGGCATTCCCAAATACCAGTGACGATGTAAAACGGCATTCCCAAATACCAGTGACGATGTAAAGCGGCATTCCCAAATACCAGTGACGATGTAAAAGAATCAGAGCGTAGAAAAGGTCCATGAATGAAAATGAAATTGTAGCTATTGTATTGCATAAATTAATTTAATAGCATGGTTACTTTTGAAATGTATTTACCAATTATACACATCCCTCAGTTTATGAACCTAATGTATTACTTAAATTGGTTCACAAGAGGAAAATTCTTCAGTCAGAAATACTGTGTGGTTTATGTATTATTAAAAAATCACTACCTCTTCCAGATCAACATACAGTTCACCAAAGAATCAAACTAAAACCAATATACTGCACCTATAAGCACAGAAACATTAAGAACGTTACTCTATGCCCCGAAAAGAGCATAATTCATATAAGTAGCTAATGCAATGTAATCATAAACATTAGTAAATACATGCTTTATTATGCTATATGCTATAGGTTAAGTTATGTTAGTGTGACAATTATAGTGGTGTTGATAATGCATACAAAAAATAAGCTAAAGAAAGAAGGTGTTACCTGAAGTCGAAGAGGATAGTATTAAAGCAGGTGATTGATCACTGGGCAGAGTGGTTATGAAGAATATGGAGGAGGATTAAACACATTTTTGAGATTTGGGTTTCAGCCTGAATTGGGGCCACATTTGACCAAAAACATTCAGACAACTAAAAATGGGTCTGGTAGTAATTCTTCAGGTTTGCATAAATGAAAATGTTTCTAACCGTTTCTAGGTCAGGGCTAATGCGCATATTTGTCTTATCAGTCTCTACCTTTTGACTTGTTAATGGTGGGATACCGCTAAGATAATCTCTCAGATAACAATAATGTCAGATAACCTGCCCTCAACAGTTTTTGGTTTCAATTTCAGTAAAATCTGCTAAACAACAGGTAGTATTAACAAATCAATAAACAAATAAAGAAATAAGTAAAAAGCAACTTGTTTCAGGAAACTATTTCAATTATCCCAGCCCTGTTTGTCAAGCTCTGTTCAGAATTTTTCAGCATTTTGGATTTCTGACAAGGTCCACTGTGGTTGTCATCATTCCTTAAATGTTGACATTCTATCGCACCCTTATTACCTGTTAACAAAAACTGCAGCCATCATCCCTGTACACTATTCATAGGTTCATGAATTTAAATTTAATAATTAAGAGCATCATGTAATTTGGTCCTCTATTATGAACAACTTGCGACTATATCACACATGAAATATTTACAGTAATAATAATTATCCATCCATCCTCCATACCCGTGTATCGAGTAAAAGGTCACACAGAACTTGGGAAAGCATACAGTCTTAGGCAAGGGGGACACATATATTAATTTAATATAACAAAATTAGTATATCTTTTTTGAACATGTACATTATTCTATACTGTCTAACCATGTACCCAATTCTGTAAGGCAGTGTTTGACATTGCCGTGGATTTGTAGAGTCAAGACTGATAGGACTGTGATAATGGGGAAATGCTACCAAAGCCAATGACAAGCCAGACCAGTGAATCAGGAATGGGCTTCACTGGTTTACAACTGACCAAACAAGCCAATTTAGTGCAGAGGAAATAGATTCTTGATTACATCTTGTTTGTGATGGACATCTCTAGTCTAGAGTTAAACACCAGTGTGACCTGATTTTCAGATTAATGGTCAGCATTTCATTAGGAAACAGACATCTCTGGAAATGTGACACCGATTCTCATAGTACCTGCTGTACTGTACCACATAATTTGATCTTCTAACAGATTACACTAGTCAGGGTCTTGGGCCAATTTAAAAAATGCATACAAGTACCTCAATACATTACATCACAGTAGTCTGCTATACTGTACTTAGGTAATATACGGAGTTACCAATCCTTACACAACCCCCACCCCTACTGCGATGAGTCTGTGTTGTATGAGCGACTTATTGCCAAACTGAAAAAAACGGAGGGTAATACGGCAAACGTGCAAAAATATCCTCAGAATCACTTCCAAAATCTGGGTAGAGTTATCTTTATTTTCATTTCATTCTTTTTTCAGTTTTTTTCAGTGTGCCCAGTATCCATTTCATCCTTTCAGAGGCTTATCTTGGTCAGTGCAGTCCAGGAACCTGTACAAGGAAGCATAACGCTAGTGTACACCCTGGATGGGATGTCTGTTCATCACTGGGCACAGACTTTATGGACAATTTCGAGACAGCAATCAGTCTAAAAATGGAATTCAAACCCCTATGACACCTGGAGAACACGGAGTTAAAACCCTGATGACAATGGGAGAACACGGGATTCAAACCCGTATGACACCTGGAGAACATGGAGTTAAAACCCTGATGACAATGGGAGAACACGGGATTCAAACCCGTATGACACCTGGAGAACATGGAGTTAAAACCCTGATGACAATGGGAGAACACGGGATTCAAACCCGTATGACACCTGGAGAACATGGAGTTAAAACCCTGATGACAATGGGAGAACACGGGATTCAAACCCCTATGACACCTGGAGAACACGGAGTTAAAACCCTGATGACAATGGGAGAACACGGGATTCAAACCCGTATGACACCTGGAGAACATGGAGTTAAAACCCTGATGACAATGGGAGAACACGGGATTCAAACCCGTATGACACCTGGAGAACATGGAGTTAAAACCCTGATGACAATGGGAGAACACGGGATTCAAACCCCTATGACATCTGGAGAACACGGAGTTAAAACCCTGATGACAATGGGAGAACACGGGATTCAAACCCCTATGACACCTGGAGAACAAAGGATTCAAACTGCCAGCTCTGAAGGTGTGAGGTAACAGTGCTGAGTACTGTGCCACAAAAAAACCTCTTCATCCATACATGACTGTATATTCTATGACTGCACATCATTTCTCTGAGCCAGGTTCAGCTCCCCCTCATTGTGAAGAACTCCACGTGAGGGATGTTAAGCGTAAACATCTACTGGACAACCAAACAGCCTCAGGGAAAGCTGCCAGGGAGCATAAGAACAGCACATTCCCCACAAATGGAGAGCATGACCTTGTGGAAGTGTGCAATACTTGCCTGCTTTTTTTTGCCACTAACGTCCTTTGACCGCCGCCTCTTTGGGTAAACTCAAAAGCCCCTCTATACTTCCGCAGTGTGTATAGCGCTCACAATGAAATAAACACTGCAGATTTGCACTGCATGCATAATTTCTTGCTCTGGAATTTCTTCCCATCCTTGACGTAGCAGTTTACTGACTATCCAGGAATAAGAAATACTTTTGCATACATATTTTTAAAAGGAAGAAACCACTTGTCATATTTGTAGAGTCCCAACAGAAAAAGAAAATTATCTGTTCAAGGAAACATGACCATCACATATCTTCCATGATCTTGGTGAAATGCTACAGGACATATACAAACATACAGAATACGCAATTGTGAATAACTGACATGCTTCAAGTTCACAAAGAGGTGCTCTGAAATTCCAGTGGGATTGTTGGGACACGGTAGGAAACAGACTTCCAGAAAAACAACAGGGCCCAGGAACAGGCCCTTGGAGGACAAATCCCACTGGTAACGTGAGGTGACTGAAAAATATGCCTTTGGAAATTACACATTTGTAGTCAATTTGTAGTGCTAGATAATGCTACATGTTATTGAACTACCTGATGTAATCAATGTATCACTTGTAAATCATTAGATATGTGCGTGAATAAAATAACCATAAAAAGCAACAAAAGCAACAAGGTCCAGTTGTGGACTGACTATCAGGAAGTTCAGGGATTTTCCTGGTGGACCGGGAAAATTCCCTTGGAAGCCTAATCTCCAGCAGAGTTGAAACCACCAGACAGGAAATGGGGTCAGGCCTGTTGGGGATCTGATCTGGTGTGGTGCCAAGGGATTGCCTGCTGCATGATCCTGGTTCTAATACCCTGAGCTGCATCGCTGAACTTAGTACTTAGTACTGGTGCTGCAGTGAAGATAGATCAATCACATCCTCACAGGCCTGGAGGCTCCTTCAGAACTGTAGGGTCTATGGATATGTCCAGTTTGTGAATTCTGATCTCAGATTTGCTGTTTCTACTCTGAAGATTCAGCTCATGTCCAGTCGGTTTCCACGTACTAGGAGAATGGGGCTGGACCTGGCCAGACTCTATGGTCTGGCTGTTTCTAATAAGCCTGCATGCAGTTTATGTGAGAAACTTGACGATTTGGGTGTGACTGCTGATCCAAATGTGAAGTGGGATCCCTTCCGTCATGAGACCCTGAAAGTTGCTGGGGGTTGTGTTGGTGTTGTTGGTGTATCCAGAAGATGCTTCATCTCACAGGGCACCTTGTGTATTATTGAGTCCCAGCAGAAGGTTTGATGGCAACACCGGTCTGTATGGGAAATTGAGAAGGACAGCTGCAAGGGCTCTGAGGACAGGTAGGGAATCTGTGAGTAGGTGAAACACCACGTGTGGTCTAGCGACCCAAGTCCTACGTACAGAGGATTCAACGCATTATGCACATCTGAATCTATCAGAGTCAGGGCGGGTGAAGGAACAATCCTTATGGATGATACTGTAGTTGTGACCAAATGGGCTGGCTACTTTGTGCAGCTGTTTAAAGTTTATCCTAGGATAGGGCTCCCAACCCATCAGACTAGAATGTTGAGTCCATGGTCCTTGAGGCTGATCCTTCGATTAGTTGTGAACCACCCAGTCTCTCACAGAGATTTCACACGTAGTGAACCTGCTGGGGGTAGAAAAGGTCACAGGGACCTGTGGTATTGAGGGTAAACTTCAACAGGCTGGGGGTAAGGCTGTCCTCCTGGCATTGCAAGCAATATTTGCTTACAGGAATCATCCCAACTGACTGGAAAATGGCACTTGTCTCTATTTGGAAAGGGAAGGGTGATCGCCTTTATTGCGGCAACTACAGGGGGAAAACACTGCTGTTGGTTCCAGGTAAGCTCCTTTCCAGGGTCATCCGTTACAGGATCTGTAATCAGTTGCTCACCTACCAGCAAGCAGAACAGTCTAGTTTTATGCCAAAGAAATCTTCCATCGACTGCAAATCTGGCACTGATGGTCCTCATGGAGTGCAAATGCTAATATCGGCAGGGTTTGTTTGCAGCCCTTGTCAATTTTCCTTAAGTGTTCCACTCAGTTGATTGAGCTATCGTGTGGGACTTCCTGAGACTTTGTGGGATCCCCTCGAAGTTGCTGGACATCATGGCCAGGCTGTATACCACTATTGTGCAGAGTGTAGGCATTCCCAGTTGATTCTGGAGTTTTTCGGGGGTGTGTCCTTGTGCCTATTCTGTTCAATTCTTGCATGGACTGGGACACAGTCATGCTGGAACAGAAAACACCCTTCCCTAAAACTGTTCCCACAAAGCTGGAAACATAGAATTGTCCAAAATGTCTTGGTGAGCTGAAGCATTAAGAGTTCCCTTCACTGAAACTAAGGGGCCAAGCCCAACCCCTGAAAAACATCCCCATACCATTATCCAGCAAACTTTACAGTTGGCAAAATGCAGTCAGGTAGGTAATGTTCTCCTGGCATCTGCCAAACCCAAACTCGTCCATCAGACTGCCAGACAGAGAAACATGATCCATCATTCCACAGAACATGTTTCCACTGCTCCAGAGCCCAGTGGCGGTGTGCTTTACACCACTCCATCCGACGCTTAGCATTGTGCTTAGTGATGTGAGGCTTGTATGCAGCTGCTTCGCCATGGAAGCTCAGTCCATGAAGCTCCCTGTATACAGTTTTTGCTGGAGTCAAATGCCAGAAGAAGTTTGAAACTCTGCGGTTACCGAGTCAACAGAGCGTTGGCAACTTTTACGCACTATGCGCCTCAGCGCTTGGTGACCCCGCTCTGTTATTTTACAAGGTCTGCTATTTCATGTTTCTGTCGATCCTAAATGCAACCACTTTGGAATAACATCACTTACAGCTGACCGTGAAATATGTAGCAGGGAAGAAATTGACTTATTGCAAAGTTGGCATCCTATGACAGTACTACAGCTGAATTCACTGAGCTCTTCAGAATGACCCATTCTTTCACAAATGTTTGCAAACCTGACTGCATGGCTAAGTGCTTGAATCTATACACCTGTGGCAAGGGGTCTGAATGAAATACCTTCCAATACTTTTGTCCATATAATATATCAAGGTGCCGGTCCCACCCACATGGAATTCACCTATTCAAGCAATACAACACAATAAAACGACTGTGTCTTACAGGTACAAGTATGTATGTGCATGGTTAGATCAACCAAGGGAAAGGTACTGCTGAAAGGCAGATTTTTCTTTGTCTGCTCACTTGGTCTTCATAATAGCATGGGTCAATCAAAACTGATAAAAATATACGTAGTTGAGTCTGTAGTGTGATTTTGTCTCCCAGTTTTTTGTTATAGGACCGACCCACCTGACTTTCTGCTGGCCCACCAACGTTATGATTCCTGGCTCAGCTATTGCTATGGTCATCACTTGGAAGACTCATTCATCCTAGGAAACATTATGTGACACATTTCAGGTTAACTACCCAGCGCTACCAAACCCAAACAGGAACATGAATACATTTTGTTTTTTGGAATCCCATTACATTAATATATTAATACATCAATAAATTCCCATGGGATCAATAACATTTAACTTAGCTTACATTGATCACTGTGATATCTGCTGCCAATAGGTAATATTTTACGTGAAAGCAATAAAGATTTCAGAACCATTCATACATACAGTACTCTGTATTCAGTTTGATGTTTTGGCACCAAAAACATTTTTCTTGTGAATGAAAAATAAACAAATGTAGTTGAGTAGTAGAGCTGCTTAATTCCTAACTCTTTAAGTTTGCTATTATGAAATATCTCTTTTTAGGATATTTTTATGTAATGCAGGATAGCGAGCTAGAACACTGTTGTTAAATAAGCGCGAACCATTATTTAAAGTATAAGCCACATACATTTTATGTATTCATACACATTAAAATATTTTATTCTAACTGATTACTAGTAGGGGGCGGCATGGTGGTGCAGTGGTTAGCACTGTTGCCTCACACCTCTGGGACCCGAGTTCGGGTCTCCGCCTGGGTCACATGTGTGTGGAGTTTGCATGTTCTCCCCATGTCATCGTGGGGTTTCCTCTGGGTGCTCCGGTTTCCCCCCACAGTCCAAAAACATGCTGAGGCTAATTGGAGTTGCTAAATTGCCCGTAGGAGTGTATGTGTGATTGAATGGTATGTGACTGTGCCCTGTGATGGGCTGGCCCCCCATCCTGGGTTGTTCCCTGCCTTGTGCCCATTGATTCTGGGATAGGCTCCGGACGCCCCGTGACCCAGTAGGATAAGCAGTTTGGAAAATGGATGGATAGTTGATTATTAGTATCAGTTTAAAAACCTCCATTTTAACTATACATTCTTGTTTCTGTGCCAGCCTTTTCAAGACTGCCCAGTTAAAGTGTTTTATAAATCCCACACTGAAGGACAATTATAGATGCCAGTAAGCGTCACACCCAATAGTGATTAAATGACATGCTGTGTTAAAAGGATACACCACAAACTGCATTTTAGGCTATTCAGAAAACCAACTTTAATAAACAGCATTTTAATGTTTAATGAGTGTCAAGTTTCAGTCGCTTGGTCCTGACATTTTGGCTTTATGTTACAGTACATTTTTTTTGTCTTATTGATGTTGTTGCATTCAGTGAATGTATACCTTTATGCGTAACACATTTACTTTATTGGACAATGTAAAAAATAAGAAGTAAAACAATTCAACTACATATCCACCCTTAAATCCAGGATTGGTTCAGCTACATATAGCCTGCAATACATTTACTTCTGTTTTGTCCTTGCTGATGAATCAATAACCAGCTTTATAGGTACTTCATGAGTCTTCTACGTTGCCATTTTAATTAAAGGTAGTGCTTTTCAATGAACACTATCAGCAATAAAAGAGGTTTTTTTTCTAGGACCTTTTGCATATTTGGCTCATGTTTTTGAATGAGGAATATCGGGCTCCTTGACAACAGTGATCATAAAATGCATCTCATTCATTAAAGTTTATCAATCAAATTCAGCTATGACAAGCCCTCACTAAGACTGATGTGAAGGGTCATCATGATTTTAAAAACAGAGATTCATGCACTATTCTGAATATGATGTGTTAACTTCATTTCTCACTGTGGTTTTAAATAGATGTATTAGACTCCATGTGTGTCTATGCTGCGTTTCCTTTCAACCTATTATTTTTTTGTCTAATTGCAGTTTTTGATGGTTAATCAGACGTCTGATGTACAAATATGCTACTGCAGTATGCAGAATATCCCATCCATCCAGTTTTATCTTCAGCTGCTCATCACGCAAGAACATGGTAAGAGGCAGAACGTATTCTGGTTGGGATACCAGTCCATCACAAGAGGCACCAATTCCCCTAAACAGGGAAAACTGGGGAACCCAGAGGAGGACATGTAGCCAGGGCAGAAACTGAGCCCACCGCCAGCTGGTGTGAAGCTGCAAAGATTCGCATTAATGCATCATGCAACGCAAAAGACACAGCATACGATTAAAGAAACAAGAGTCTTGAGAAATCAAATGAAATACACTTAATAATCAAATAACGAAGTCAAAACCTGTAGGCCTTAAGAATGCAGTGATCAGTGGTCATTGTTGACACGCCACTGCACACAGTGCACAACAACGAAAGGTGCCCCCTACATGTAACCCATATGTGACATGTGGCAGCTAATTCAGCGCCCGGGGAGCAGTGCTTGGGGGTGGTACCTAGAGGGCGGTACCTTGGGGGCGGTACCTTGGGGGCGGTACCTCGGTCAGGGTACCTCAGTGGTGCATTGCTGGTCGGGGATTCAAAGCAGCCATCTTTCAATTACAAATATGCATCCCTAACCATTAAGCCACCACTGCCCACATAGTTTGAAATCCCTATTTTAAACAACACAAACCAGGCTCTCATCTGTGATTTAAAGCCAATAACAAGGCCATAGATGCTCATTAATACATTTGTAAAACTACTTTCCTTAGCACCCCGGATTTATATTTACTCTGATTTTACAGCATTTAATTCTCTTACTTACAACGGACTTTTCTGTGGAACATCAACATTGTGCCTGAGACATAGCATGGCTCTCTGAGAGAAGCAAAGGCAGGTTTAAAATCTGAGTTAAACTAAAATGTACACACTAAAAAAGAGGTAGGAAAATGCTCATTTACCTTGAAGTATGAGTCAGATACAGAAGAATGTTCTGGGTCATAAAACAAGCTTGTATTTGAAAGTAAGTTTTTGTGGAAGAAAGTATACAGTAAGGGAATCATTTGATAAGCCATAATCACAGGCAATTACAACGGCATTTACCGGCGAGTTATGTGTAGCTTGGCTGTTGTTTTATTCCACTTAGTGACATTATGAGTCTTGTTTCTGCAAAGCGTTTACATTTTCACATTCATTCCAAAAGTTTTTAGATTAACCTTTCCCCAAAACCAAACTGCTAGTGATATTTGTCTATACTGCAATACAACTGTGAGGTACCAAATATCTGTGACACAGCTGACATTTCTGAATTGAGTTAAATCTGAGAACCTTGTTTCATCCACTAGGAATTTTGTATAAAAGAATAACCTTATAGATACTAAACATGTGGCTTTATTTTCCATGTCTGTGCAATTGTTTTAATATTTACTGTACATTTAGGATATTTTGAACATAGGACATACAAGACCATATTTTGAGCCAACAAAATCATCAATTTTAGTTGTAATGAATTAGATATTTCTTAATCCTGAAGTAAGCTGTGGTATATTTAGCACTACATTCATCTGAATGTATTACATTTTGTAACTGGTAAAATATATATGCTGCCCTTTAAAGGCACACTTTTCATGAAAATTATGCAGATGCTTATTGATGAAATACATCATAAAACATAAATGATCACAAGCCGCATTAATCTGTGAAGGCAAAAAGAGATAAGCCCTGTTGCCATAAACTCAATAGTGAGAGGTTACCTTCAACCCTTGCCAGTGACTGCTTATCCAGTCGGGGTCCCAATAACTCACGTCGCATGACACATGTGTTGTAAAGCAGGTCAGTCCCTGGACACCAGCTCTTTGCAGCGTCTATATATGCACTGAATCGCTGAATGGTTGAGTCACCGACTCCTCTGAAGAGCACAGGGCCCCAATTCAAAATCACAACTGCGACGTGACAGTATTGCCCACTGAGCTACTCTACTGACAAATTACACAGATTATCCATTCCAGTAAAACGGGCCTGTTTCCCCTTTGGTCTGTACTAGTGTCACACAAGCAGAAAGTGCTGAGCTTTCCTAGGAACTGGTGCCACAGCTGAAATCACTGTGTCAGGCTGTGATAAGCTTTTGTGTTGCACGAAGCCACACACTGCATGCGACATGCAGGGAAACGCTATCAAGCCCTTATGTAACGTCAAAACGCAGCGGTCTCCTTTACCCCATTATTTTCCAGCAGACATAACAAAAACTACTCCTGCCTCCAGCCAAAATCAGGATTTTTTTTCTACTGTACAGGAGCATAGAGAGGACATGCATTATTTATTTTTCACTGTCCCATTATCTTGAGATCATGACTGATTTTACTTATGATGCTGTGATAACAGCCCAGCTCATGCTACATAACCAAGCACATTTATACCTATTTATACATATTTATACTTTGGCCAGTCAGCATACTAGAGTCTACCAGGTCTATAGCTATACTCTATGTTGCATTAAAATAATGCAACATAAAAAATATAGCTATTTCCACATACTTGTCTCGACCTTTGGAGGTCCTCCATGCTAACACTGAGCTGTAGTGCATTACAATACATTGTTTTAATTCCCGTCACATTCGGTAAAGAATTATTTAGCATACATTTTGGCGTATGTCTCAGAAATCTTTAGCAGAAATATCAGAAGATCAGTTTATTTAAAACACAGTTGTTTCACCCATTATGTTATATTCCATATATCAAGAATGAAAAACATTTTCAGACTAAAGTTAATTTACTAATTATACAGTAAGTAGACTTCAATGGTTATTCAATTTATTCGGAGTGCAGGGAAATATTTTTAATGTAGCTTGAGGACGGCAGGGTATTGGAAATAGGATATCAACTCAAATGAAAAAGATGACCTCTGGTCTCCATGCCATGGGGAATCAGTAGGTCTCAGAGATGGAAGGATGGGCCCATCTTCATATCCTTAATAGTATGAGAATTAGACCTATGCTGGAGTACCTATCTAAACTGTATTATACTGCATATATGACACCATGGGTAGCGAGGCTAGGCCTGCGTCAGCGTTACTCATGTGTTCCCTGCATCCTTTATACTTACAAAATGTTACATTGTTGCATTCTGCTTTCATTCAGCTCCAGTAATGCCCATCGCAACCAACGATGACGATTATTATTGTCATTATTATTATTATAATTATAACAATAAAAACCATACCTACAAGAGCGATAATTTAGTGTTCCATAAATGGTTTTTAAACCTAAAAGAAAAAAAAAATACAGAATTTCTGTCACTGAATGATGGGAACATTAAAATTTGAATTTATTCTTGACCGCATGCCCTGTGCAATATATTGCGACCATCCATCACCCATGGACTACTGCACTGCAATTGTTACTAGAGTGGAGACACAGAGTAAGAAAAGTCTCACCGCAGTGAAATAATAACAATGTTAGGCAGGTACAAGCAGTTTTCAGTCTGCATTTCAGCTGCAATTGTCAATTTAATGCAACTAAAGTACAAACAATGATAAGGGGCAGTGCCTGTAATTAGAAGGTTGCTGATTGGAGCTTGGCATTGGCCCATCTGCAAATCCTTGAGCACGGCCCTAAATGCCCAGCTCCCTGGGTGCTGCTCTGGGTGGCTGCCCTCTGTGCCCAGCTCGCTCTCACCAACAGAGAGCAAGTTGAGAGAGGTGTGATGAGAAGCCCCCACTGGGGTTAATAAAGTATAAATCGTTATCAAGACAATACATGTGTATTCATTTTATAGATATGAGAAAGAGACATTGTCTTGTCTGACTATACTATTGCACATATTTTTTATACAATTGGACTATCTGCACCCATCTCCCACTTATCTAGAAAAGGGCTGCCGGGACCTGGAGCTTTTCTCCTTACACGGGGTGATCGCAGGGCACAATACTAGGCTCAGACCTTGTGGGATTATACATTTAACTAATTTTGGATACTGGCTCACACTTGGTACAGTATAATGGACTGTGAATCCTCAAAGGAGGAAATTTTGGTTACTTTTATTTAGGCATGGAGGCTTGAAATGGTGGAAAATTAAGTCAAAACTGAGGATTTGGAAAGGACCCAAAGAACTACTACTGGTTTTGAACTGGGATTGAAAATCATTAGTGAGATTTATATTCCCAAATCAGAAGCAGGAGAGGAGGAAGGAATTCTGACAGCTATGTCAACACTGAGAAGGTGTCCTACATATGGAAAGTACTGTTCATTCAGTAGAATCCAGTGCACACTGCCTAAATGTGAGATGAAGATTGTCAAGCTGTATATAGTGCCACATGTGTGACCCTCCAGCACAAAACCGTACGGAAGTCGCAGGGCCGTATTTTTAGATATTTTTTCAGGATTTTTTTGTGCTCTTTCATTTGATACCATAATCCTAATTTCTAATTTTTGACCCAAGTGTACAGTTTTGTGCTGGAGGGTCACATATCAAGTGAAACAAACAAAAAAACACTGACAATAAATCACATCTTGAACAGGTGCTAATAATTAGGGTGTACTTTGTGATTACAGTTTTTATTAGTCACAACCCTTGCCTGAATAATGAGAAGTCATATCTAACGGTAGAGTTTAGTGAAAACTGATAGAGTCTAAAGACTGCTCATGTTAGTGGTTGACTTGAAAGTTACCTTTAGAGCTAGTAATGGAGGGGGGTGTTGAGAGAACAAAGAGAAAGTTGAGCAAATAACAAGAAGAATTTAGAAGCCAAGAAGGCCAGATTAAACACTGAATGCAACTTGCAATGGTTCAGAAAGGCTGTAGGCCGGACTGACATAGCACATTACCCAGAGTAGCCACAGCAATCCCTGGAGCTGAAAAACAATAAAAATCTAAAAACACAAACTCTGATGCATAAAACTAAAAAGGTAAAATGAGAACTTCATATAAACTGGATTTAAAGTCCAGCTTTTAGCAAAATAGAGTGAGAATGTGACCCAAAACTTGCGAAATATGAAAACCCAAGAGATGCTTCAAGAACACAGAAACTGAAATGAAAAATGTATTGTTCTGCTGCAAAAGACAAAGAGATTGGGGAGGGGGGGGTGGACGAAGGGGGGGTGGGAGAGAGGAGGAAGAAGGCTGGTGTGCAGTGAGAGAGGAAGCACCATATAGGCACTGCTGCTGAGGGGGAACACTGGCAGAACCATCTACAGAGACCATAGGCAGAACCTCCAGGGACACTCGGGGGGGGGGGGGGGGGGGGAGACAGGGAGGGAGGGATGGAAGGTATGTAGGAAAACAAGGAAGGAAGGAAGGAAGGAAAGGTAGTTATGTAGGAAAAGAAGGAAGGATGAGAGAAAAGAAGGAAAAAAGGGAATGAAAGAAAGGAAGAAAGGAAAGGGGTAAGGGAAGGAAGGAAGGAAAGGAATTGGTGCCAGGGAAGGAGATGAAAGCTAGCAGAAGCACATAGGCAAACATGGTCCAGTAAGCAGTTGTAGGGGAAGACAGCAGATCAGGTTGAGTAGGCTGGTGGCAGGAGGCACATAGGTTAGTTACAGGGCAATTTTGGTAGTGAAGACCCATGTGGAGGCTAGCAACACTGAAAGGAAGGCAGCATTATGAAAGGAGTGGTGTGGGCACAGATGAAGGCAGCAGGCAAGGAACTTCGAGAGAAATCATTTTCAGAAGCTAACACATTATTAGCCATTAGTAGAGTGAGTCAACACAACCAAAGCAGGACTGCCAAAAGCAGCAGATATAGAGAAATGGTTTATGGGTCTCTAAATATGTGTTTAAGGAATACTTAGTTCTGGAGTTCTCTCACTCAAGGCACACTCTGCTAAATGAGAAGAGAGTCACCAGGAACGTTTCCGGCAGCTCTCTGGCCCACTCATTATCACAATAGCTATTATTTCAGAAGCTGAGCTTCTTATGTCCTTTTTGTTATTTTGAGATATGTTTGGTACATTATGTTTCTTACCTTTGTTAATCTTATTTAATGAGGTCTGTCTGCTATGTTTATCAAAGATCAAAGGATTATTGAAGGTAAGAGACAATGGGGATGTTCCCAGTGTTCATTACAGAAACCACTCTTAGGCCAAACATGTCAGAGACAGGAAAACGTGTAGCTCTGTTGGAACTGACTATTCCCTGCATGGAGAAAGTTCAGGAAGAGAGCCAAATATAAGGAGCGGGAAGGCGAAGGAGGCAGGAGAAAGAGGCACAGTGGTTGGCTATCGGGATGAGGTGCGAAGGCTTCAGAGGGCAGCCTCTCTATGGGGCCCTGAAACACCCCGACATCACAGGTCTGCACAGCAAGAGAACCATGCAGCACATTATAGAGGCTGAAGAGAAGCCTCAACAGGGCTGGGGACCTGGAAGGGTGATCGGGGGGCCACAGTGGCACTCGGTCTGGTCAACCCTTGCTGGGCCGCAAGATAAATAAATCACCAAAACACACAGTAATTAACATTTGAATAAAAGCCAATGACATCAATTATGTGCTCTGTTCAAATTTCATTGCACGTCATATGCATGTAAAAGCTAGGGATGTAAAACATTAAAATGACTTTGCAGCACTGGTACATAACGTGATTTTAGGTCCCATTGAAAAGGGGATGGAAAGAAAAAGAATCTGAATTATTATGAAGTTAGGTTCCATTGTTCTGCACCCAAATGTCCTTACAAAATCATTTCTGTTTAGCTGTATTACACAAATGTATTACATCCATTGATGCTACCGCGTACAACTGGTAATTAAATTGTTTATTTTTGCTGACTCAATAACATCTGTTGACATGATCCACAGTCCCAGTCCCCAGAGTAAAATTACTCTTTCAGATGTATTACCAGCACAGAAAATGAAGTAACCCAGCTCAGGGACTGTAGCCAAGGATCTGTGAGAGTTGGAACTGGCTCCCAAAGAAACTAGCTAAAACCACATTGACATAAACCGACAGACTTGAAAACGTTCTGCCAACTTGTGAGCCACAGGCTTGGTGTTCCACAACGGGAAAAATCACTCATTTTGTTTGTGTACAATTTTTTGTTTTCTCCTCGGTGGATCTGAATGAGTAAAACCAGTTCCAGCAAACAATTTCATGAATTGCTATAAGGAACCATGCTAGTTTATACTGAATTCAACAAGAGCTGCAATTTCAGCTGGATTTTCTACAGAAACGTGTTTGAAGAATGTAAACGAATTCCCGTGAGTTTATATGTTCTATTTGTGTTCCTTTCACAAAACAGTAGCTGTGCAACTGCCGGTTCGAAGTTTGGATGAGGGTTTCACATTGGACCAGTTACCCTACCTAAAAACCCATAGGTGCAAAAACATCAACAAGCGTTTGGGAAACCTCAGTCTGGAAACAAGATGGGTCTTGTTCTTTAAGAGATTCGGGGGATGGAATGGAAGGGGAGGGTGTGTTTTGTGATAACAGTGTCACCAGGCAGGCCGATTCTGGAATCCCCAAGGCAAGAAGAAAAAAAGGACAAGAAGGAACACCTGGCCCTGAAACCTTGAGGGAGACATGCAAAAATGTGGGCTTTACCTGGAGCCAGCTGGAGCAAAAAGCTCTGGCCGGAGATGCCTGGGTAGGCGTTGCTGGCAGCCTATGCCCCAGTAGGGATAGCAGACTTGAGTAGTAGTAGCAGCAGTAATGAAATAGTATGACATTTAATGAATACTTAGCACATATTAAGTTCAAGCTAGATAATTGACTAAATGCCATGATCTTATTTTCTATGATCCATTAAGTAATGAATTTATTTTTAAACTGCAGTTAATTCAGTAACTAATTAATATACTTTTCATTTTTATTTTCATATGGCAAAAATGAGCCAAACTTTGTATTTGCATTTATAAATGTGTATCTGTAAAAAAAATCAACAGCTTCCTCAAACCTGACCAATAAGACGGTATTTTTTACTGACATTGAGGTCAATTCTTCTACTTGCTTATATCAAAACAGGTTTTAAGTCTGCAGTTTACATGCACTTAGGTTAAATAGACCCTCCGGGCGCAGAAACACCAAAATAAGGGCATGTTGCATTTAAATGACTCTGCCATTCTGCCACTGACTCAAGGGCTTCCGTCTTTCATTACGTGCTCCGGGGGGCTGTATTAAGTCACCCACCTCTTCATGGCCAAAGACAGCATTCAGAAAGCTGAACATGCAACAAAACAAAACTTTCAAAAATGTCAACATGCCTAGTAGGCAAACCAATTAGGCTAGATGACTGGTTGATTAAAAAAATATTTTTTCAATTAAAGATAGTTAAAAAAGAAAACAGATTCAGAGGAAGTAGTGTTCCATCGCAATCCTAAGCCACAGTCCAGGTACTTGAGCTCCTGTGAAAGAGGGACAGACAGGGACGAATTTCCGGATGGATCGTGAAACATTTTGACCATTCATTATTTTTGTGCATACAGGCTACCATACACATAATACATGCACCGTGTACCCTAGGTCCAGGGTCCCCAGTGGAACTACCTGACCAGGACACTCACCCAATTGGTAACCATTTTACACCTAATGGAGTACATGTGTGACTTTTTAGTAGCAGTGACTAGCAGTCGGTTTGGAATAATACATTGCAGCCTATGCTGTAGCGTATAGGCTTGCTTGGACTTTGCAGTTGACTGCATCATTATTTTATCAGCAATGCATTCTGAACTTTCAGTCCATGCCACTAATAATACTAATATTTACACCTTATCTATTGGTTAGGCATATTTGCTTGTGTACAGAATTGTTCTGAAGTAAGACGGACAAAAATCCGAAGTTGGCCTATATGGATGTTCCAAAAACAAAATATGGGTCATTCTCATGAACTCCTTACTGTAATATACTCAAAAGTATGCAACTTTTTAAGTAATTTTTTGACTGATGAGAGAAAAGCCCTCATTGTTTTGAACATAATTGTTATTATATATTAATTGAACGGCGAGAATGTTTACCATCCCAGCATTTTCTGTACCCGCTTGTCCTATGCAAGGTTATGGGGGATTTGGAGCTGGTCCCAGAAGCTACTGGCACAAGGCAGAGAACAACCCAGGATGGGGTACCAACCCGTCGCAGTGCACACTCTACGCTCACACCTACAGGCAATTTGGTAACTGCATTTAACCTCAGCATGTTTTTGGACTGTGAGGGGAAACCGGAGAACCTGGAGGAAACCCAAGGGTGACACAAGGAGAACGTGCAAACTCCACACACATGGAAGCATGGCAGAGACTCGAATCCTGGTCCAAATGCTGCACAATAACAAAACTAAGCACTGCACCACCCAGAAATAGCTTTACGTTTAAAAAATTTAAATTTTATGTTATTGGCAAGCAGAGTGTTAAGTACTGAGTTTTATAAATTATGCGTAACTGTAAAAGAACATTGACGTTACTGATTTGGGGGCAGTGAGTGGCTCAGTGGGCTAAGCCTCCATGCCTGTGATCACAAGATCACCAGTTCAAGCTCAGTCTCAGCATATCTGCAGGTCTTTGATCAAGGCCCTTAGCCCCCAGCCCCCTGGGCACTAATATGGGTGGCTGCCCTTTGCAGCCAGCTTGCTCTCACCTATAGAAAGCAAGATGGGAGAGGCAAAAGAGAATTTCCCCACAGGGACCAATAAAGCATGCCTTATTATTATTATTATTATTAATATTCCCTGTATTGTAAATCTACAATTAGCCTCTAAAAATTTAATTACAGTACAGTAGTGGTGCAATTGTATAATTAAAAATTTGCATGCAAAAGGCTGTCACTGTGTCAAATGCAAAAATTAATAATAGGTAACTTAATAAAAAATATATAAATCAAGCACCTAGCCATGCAGTCAGGTTAGGAAACATTTGTGAAAGAATGGGTCATTCTGAAGAGCGCAGTGAATTCAAGTGTGGTACTGTCATAGGATGCCAACTTTGTAATAATCAGTTTATGAAATTTCTTCCCTGTTAGATATTCCACAGTCAACTGTAAGCGGTATTACTGCCAAGTGGAAAAATTTTGGAACAACAGACCAGGTAAAATAACAGCGGGGACGCCGAGTGATGAGGCGAAAGTCGCCAACGCTCCGTTGACTCAGTAACTGGAGTTTCAAACTTCCTCTGGCATTGACTCCAGCACAAAAACTAAAGCTGCAAGCAAGCCTCACATCACCAAGTGCAATGCTAAGCGTCGGATGGAGTGGTGTAAAGCACACTGCCACCAGACTCTGGAGTAGTGGGGACATGTTCTGTCCCGCAAGGAATTATAATCTCAGCAACCAAAGTTGCTTTATTGTCTCACGGTAAGATATGAGATGATCATTTTGTCACCACTTTTGAGTTTTGATTTGAGTTTCATTTATCAGTTATGCACAATACATCTGAGATCAATGAAAGAATCTTAATAATAAAATATGGAAGCCCTAGTAAGATATACTGCAGCAACTGTGGATTTTGAAGAACAACCCAAAAGTTGGTCATGGTGGTGGACGTATCAAACCAGATAAACGGGTTGTTTATGCCCAAAAGAAACCACAGAGAACAATGCACAATATGGGTATAAATATCCTTAAAAGGGAAGGTCCATCTGACGCTTTTGAATGATCAAGTAACCGTCCATTTAGAAGATGTGGAGGGAAATCTGCAGTAATCACTACCTGCTTTTAGACCTAAATGTACCGTTAGCACCCACACATATATTTCTTCAGAACATCACCTACTGACATCGAGAAGAGAATCTATATATTTACTACATCACCCAAAAATCACCCAAAGCCAATGCATTTCCATAAACATCTTGAAGAAGAAATAATGAGATGTAGAGTATACAACGAAATATAAACATGTTCATTGGACGTCTAATAAATTACATAATTATCACATTTTATACTCTTTATTAGTGTTTTTCTCCCACTTATGCAAGATTTTAGTTTTCATGAATTCTTTGTATCGTTTGAGCTATTAATAGGTAGAATCCTGACTGGAAATTGTATGAAACCATTAACTGCTAGTGTAGTTGAGCTTAGAGTGATCATGATGATCACCCCTAATATCAAAGCAGGAAGTCAGTTCATTCTTTGAACTAAATACCGTAGTCTTGCAAACTAATGTTTTCCTGATTAGTTGTGCTGTTTTCCCATTGCAGGTTTAATCTCTGGTTGATGTCAGACCCATGATGTCCACTGCAACCTCATTCCAGGAAAAACAAGGAAAGTAATAATGACACAAAAAAACACTACACCAGCATAACAGCAAACATGAGAGATAATTCAAGAAATGATTCAACTTCATGTAATCAAAATTCCATGCATGAGCTATGAAAATAAAACTGAATGGACAGATGACAAAAATGACAAAAAACATGATCCAATTAGCAATGCTTCTGAGTAAGTCTATTGGGGGCAATGAGTCAGTCATGTCCATTAAAAGCAGGGATTAAATATAGATGGAGCCCGATGGAGCCCAGCTCTTCCTACATATGCTTCCAAATCGCACCTTGCTGAAGTACAGCTCTGCTACGTTAGCCTTTATTATTTAATGTCCCAAAATTTTGTAAAATATTAAATGCGAGCGGCTTAATAAAAGGTCAGTTTTGCACTACAAATCACAATTAATCAGTTTTAATGTTATTTTCATTAGTTGCTCTGATTTCTTGAGTGGATGAGATATTCCTGCATGCTGCCTTGATTTCTTTCTCGTGTTTTTGTATTTTTACTTAGTTTGCTTAAGGTACTGCTGCCGAAACGTACTAGCTAGACTCCGCTTGAGGAAAGTCATGTGTAAGAAGTAATCCAGTTATATGTTCCATCCATCCATCCATTTTCCAAATCGCTTACCCTACTGGGTCGCGGGGGGTCCGGAGCCTATCCCAGAAGCAATGTGCACGAGGCAGGGAACAACCCAGGATGGGGGGCCAGCCCATCGCAGGGCACACTCACACACCATTCACGCACACATTCACACCTACAGTATGGGCAATTTAGCAACTCCAATTAGCCTCAGCATGTTTTTGGACTGTGGGGGGAAACCGGAGTACCCGGAGGAAACCCCACAACAACATGGGGAGAACATGCAAATTTCACACACATGTAACCCAGGCGGAGACTTGAACCCGGGTCCCAGAGGTGTGAGGCAACAGTGCTAACCACTGCACCACCATCTCCAGTTATATCTTCATATTTGTAATGCATTTTTACTGGAAAATTACGAATGAAATAGTAAGAATAGTACTAGAGGTAATTACTCAAATTAAGCTTGATTAATCAAATATTTAAAACCACTGACTTAAACGGTCCTTCTTGATTCCTTGGCAATATGGTGGAAACCTTAGTTGGTTGGAAGCACTTAACACGAGAAGTGAATGAAAATGCAGTCTGTAACTATTGCAAAGCAAAACTTAAAAATATCACCACAGAATGAACGCAATGTAAATATATCTCAAAGAAGACAGGTTTGATGGACCCAATAATGCGAGGTTAGCCATAGATATTTGCCATTTAGCCTCTCAGAGTAGCCTAGCTTCTCTTTGTCATCATGTTAACTTGAATTATTTTGCTTAATTTAGTTTGTACTATTCCTATATGCCAAAATAATTGCTGCTAAAATGGTTAGCCCACTATTATTATTATTATTATTATTATTATTATTTTAGAAAAAAAATTGGTGGCATGGTGTTGCAGTAGCACCATCACCTCACAGCTCAGGAACGAGGGTGATCCCCATGTGTGTGGAGTCTGCATGTTCTCTCTGTTGTTGTGGGGTTTCCTCCTGCTACTCTGGTTTACCCTCACAGGCCAAAAAGTTGCTGAAGTTAACTGGAGTTACCAAAGATGATTAAGATGGTCGCATCAAGATTTGAGACTGACATCAAGTGGTTAAGAGAAATAGGTGAGTGTGCCCTGCGATGGGTTGCTCCCCCCCCCCCCCCCCCCATTCTGGGTTATTCCCTGGCCTGAATGGCTGGTCAGTTTCAGAGGTGGATACTTCAGGTCCAGAAAGTAAAAATCCAGACCAAGGTTTTGTTTCAACCGACCAGTTGAGTATAAAAAGTCACAACCACAGAGCACTCAGCTGGTTAGTTGAACCAAAATCTTGGTCTGGATTGTTACTTTCTGGACCTGAGCTATCCACCTCTGCTCATTTTGAATTAAAAAGCCACTTATATAATACTGACTTGAATATTTTTGTTGTTCTTCCTGTCTGAAATTCGTGCTTCTATTAGTGTCAACCATATTACTTTGACACAGGGAAAGGCATGCAGATGACCAACCTCAACTGCCATAAATGAATATGTCATGTGAAAGCGGAGACTGTCACAGTGGCCATCTAAAGCAGCTAATTAATGCCAGTGTCACTTGGCATAATGACAGAGACAGCGTGTGCCAGGTGGCATTCAAATCCATGAGAATAAATTGTTTCTGTAATATGGTGATTTTTAAGCATCACGATGACCCTGTACATGGCTCTTCAAAGAAAGAGTCACATAAGCAAATGTGTTTCACAGATCCCAAAAATCTCATGTCAAAAAGAAACATGCAGAAATGTATCAAAAAAGGCCTGGGAACCTAACAAGATGCGATCACAGTTTCCATGTGTATAAAACAGCCACGAGCTTCTTCAACATCCATCCATCTTCCATAACTGCTAATCCTGTCCAGGGCCACAGTCAGCCTGGGGCTTCTCCAGGAAGCACAGGGCACAAGGCAGGGGAACACCCTGGCCGGCGAGCACACCCACCTCCGGGCTCACACTCATTAAATACGGATTATTTAGAAACACCGATTCATTTATTTAACAGATACTTTTTATCCACTGTGATGTCCAGTTGACAAAGCAGGTTCAGCCAGCCCTTGCAGCAGTGGACCTTACTCACTTTTAGAGCATCCCAGAAAGAATACGCAAACTCCATATCTACACAGCCAGGGCAAGAGGCTGCAGTCATAATAAGTGTATCACTGTGCCATCCATACCTATAATAAATAACCATACAGTATAACATTAACTGCCTTTTAAATCACAGTAAACAAGGCCGTACACCTGTTTGCCTTATGGTTGCCAGCACTGGATGTTCACAAGGTCAGGCTGATCTGGCTTCAGTCAAACAAAAGACAGGCAGTGATCCTGGAACCACTCATATGACCAACTGGTTAACGTTTAAAACCCCTTGACCACATCAACTTAATTCCATTAGTCCAGAAGTATGAAGTCTGAGTCATGGATTCTGTAAAAGTCTTTCTATATGTGGACAATAATTCATGAACTTATAAGCAAGAAGCAAGCTGAGTATAATACCATTTATGATCTACAATCTATAACCATATCACCAGGACCTATAGTTATTGTTGTAAATGAACAGCTAATTCTGTTGTTTTATAAATGATGAATCCAACAAATTAGGAAAAGATTGCTCGCTATCTTGAAGCACTGATGATTATGTTTTTTTTTTTTTTTTTTATGGGTGACACACAGAAAAAGCCTGAACTATGGTTATGATTTAATTTTGAGCTTAAACTGGGCCTTTATTCATACAAGAAGATTAGCTCTCATAGCTAATGACCCCTCCCCATGCAAAATAAATTAATATTCCTCTATCAAATCCAGGGAGTGAGGTTATCAATTTAGTGGGCTCATATTCCCATATGTAAAGTATATCGTCATTAAGCTGTGTGCCATTCTAATCTACAATGGTTTAATGGAGGTTCAAACACTCCATGCAGCACCAGTCATTCTGTAGCATCTAGCTACCTAGCTCAACTCCTACACTCTTTTACCAAGCAATTCTTATTGATGTGTATGTTTTAACAGGCTTTGGTCCCCTGAACGCCACCAACTCATTTCAAGCTGCTCTCTTTTCTGCCCTAAAAAGAGTGTGCAATGACTTGGGTGAACTTAGCTGTAAGTGACCACAGTCCCAAGCTAGAGCAAGTAAAAACCAGAGTCAACTGCAAGCTTGGGAAAAATCTATTTCTTAGGAAGCACCAGTTCAAGGGACGAGGAAAAGGTCTATGTCGGACAGATTGGGGTCAAGAGACCTGGGAGGGCAGGAAGCCAGAGAACTTGGGAGAGGCATGGTAAACAAAAGGCAGGGCAATCAAATCAAAGACCAAGCAAAAAAGGGCAATCAGTTGAGAAAGAGGCAAGATGAGAAGCTGTGGAATCACACAGTGCTTTGGCTTGGACTCGGGAAGAGAGTGAACACTAAGCAGGTCACTGTACAATGTCTAAATTGACTCCCACTATGGCCTAGTTAGTGGGCATGCCCCTGCTTTGGCAGGGACAGGAATCTCGTGTGCCCCTCCTACAGCAGTGTGCGGTGGAAGTGGGTCCAATTCTCTTCTTGTCCAGGTGCAGCCTTAACATGCTTTTTCCTGTCAACCTTCTATTGTGAGATGGATTGAATGGAAAGTTAGGTTACTATGCTTACTCCGTTCTCACCAGCAGACCCCCTACTCAAGCTTTTCCAATAATTGCCCAACCCAGGCAAATAAGTCTCTCTTAGCCGTTCCCAGCCAATTATAACCTTTCCAGGACAATCATAGGAATGCCCCCATATCCAAAGCACTTTATGTTTATATTTAGCCAGATATTCAGATTTAACAACAATCATCCATCCGTCCATCCATCTATCCATCCATCCATTTTCTGCTGTTTAACCAGGGTCGGACCACTGGGGCAGGTGTCTAAGCAGAGAGCCCCTCTATGAATCAACACCATATCATGGTGGAGTGCTTTGTGTGTCTCTATGATCCTAGGAGCTATGTTGTCGGGGGCAATTGCCCCTGGTAGGGTCTCCCAAAGCAAACTGATCCTAGGTGAGTGACCAGACTAAGTACGATTTAGAAAACCCTCATGTTGACAGAATATACACGGGACCATGTTACCCTGCCTGGATTCCTCGCCCTGGAGCAGGAACTCGAAGGCAAGTGCCTGGTGGCTGGGCCGCCACCCATGGGGCCCAATTGGGCATGGCATGAAAAGATAGTTCACCACCTGCAGGGGGAGCTGTGGCAGTTGGGTGCAATGTAGATTGGGTGACAACAAACAAACATGCTTCATCTGCCATTTGCACTAGTAAACACAGGTACATTTGAATGTTTCTCTTTGCCAACCCCATCATGCTCTCCATAGCATGGGGGTCACAGCACAGGGCCAGCTAACATGCAATGCCCCTGGATCTGGGGGTTAAAGGTCCTGCTCTAGGTCCCACAGACATGTGACTGGTCTGCTGAGGCCGGGGGACAAAATGGTGATCACAGGCACAGAGACTTGGCCCACTGAGCCACTCATTTCCTCCGCATATATTCATGTATTTCCAGGTATTAAGATGATCACGTCAACATTTGAGACTGAAACCAAGTGGCTAAGAGAAACATTTATATCTTGTTTTTCATAGGCATACTAGTTGCCACTTAGCTGTTAATTTCATACTTACCGACTGTTTCATTGCTTAGCAGAAGTACAAAATTGCTGTAACACTCTTAAAATTAAGCAAATAATTAGAGTCAACCAGCTGTCTACCTTCAGGTAAAACCCCTAAGAATTCTTCACAGAATAATTGCTTATTTTCTCCAAATGACAAACTTGGATAGGCTCTTTCTGGGAAGCATAAAAAAGGAAATAATCTTCACAGATGCGTGGGTCAAACCCTTTTACAGTTTCTCGGTAACCTGCTTTATTTTAATAAATCTGGGACAGACGGTGAGAGGAAAACCTAAATAAAAATGGGGACTTGGGCAAGAACAAACAATTCACTTAACTTAGACGATCCCACAGTTAAAAAGGTTTCCAGCTCATTAGTGTGTCACTGTATCAAGAGCTGGTAAACATAACCCATTTAAATTCTTGGCTGCAGAATAATTACATAGCCTGTATGCAACTGCAAAGAGCTTCAACGTTCTATGAAATCTGGGCCACCATCTTCATATAAAAACAATGCCTTAATGTAAAATTTAACGTTCCACAAATGGTCAGAGTGAGACCAGTAAATATAACTGAAATGAAAATGAAGTCAGCGTTCTTGGTGAAACCAGATCTGAGTGCATAAATTACCATATTGCATTTCAGTGGATTCTACTCAATAGCTGAATTTTCTTGGTGGTGACTAGCAGAACACAGAGGTCACCATCCAAGGAACAAGCGTGGCAGCCACAGTTTTTCTAGTTCAAATTTCAGGCTACACTCTGCCACACTGTTCCTTTGAGCAAAACTATACTCTAAGTCAGAATTGCTTCAGTAAGATATCCAGCTGTATGGCTGGGCAACTATGCAGAGCCGTAAACTGCTTAAGCCGAAGCTAATGTAATTCTAAGGCACTTTGATTTATATGCATTACAGAAGGCTTAAAATTCACAGCTAACCTCAATATGTATCGGTTTCAAGTTAAGTTTCATATTTAATTAAATGGAAAACAAATGCGGTCCTAATGCCTGTTACGTTTGCTAGACTTAAACGATATATCTCACATTTGTCTGTTGCTTTATGTCAGTGACAAGAGGCCAGACTAATATATGACATCGCATTACCAAAGTGGAGACAATGTTTTAGCTGAAGTTCAAGGCAAAACGTTTTCCTATAGGTGCTACCACTCAGCATATTGCTGCGAGACTGTTAATTTACAATTTCACTCACATTCATTCTTGTTAATGGGACTTTCCATTAAAGGATATTTAAAAGTTCTAAAAGGAATTTCTTCTCAATGGTGAAAGGTCTGGTATATGAAGTGTGACAAGATGCAGCTCTCGCCTCCTGAACAGAGCCTGGTCACGCACGCTTCCGCCACTAAATTTCGGACAATTTGGCCATTATTGGTCTCACAAATACAGATTCCAACAACACTGCGCTTCTTTTCTAGAAAATACCCTAAAGAGACACAGGTGACACACGGCTACCTAGCTGCATATTCAAATACATTTTTTGGGATTGTTCTGGACTGGAGACCCAAATTTACAGCGGATAAATCGAGCAGTCAGGGTGCCTAACTTGCTAATAATGTTGGATTACCTCTATTTTTCTGTAGATTCTGTGATCGTAATGCATTTGCATCTTAAAGCTTCAGTTTACAATAAGATTACATTTTGTGTACTTTAATGAAGATTGAATTGTGCACCCAATGGAAAGTAATGACTGTTAATTTAGCGAGAACAACATAAATTAATGGCTGTATCTGTTGTCTTATTAGCAGTCAGCAGCTATACTCACCCAGCCTGTGATACAATTGTTTTTCAGTTACATATTTATTTATTTATGAAAAACAGGCAAATTATAATCTAACCATATTACAGTAAAATAATAATTCAAACCAGGTTTCTCAGCTGTTAAAGGGGACCCATATACCATGGGGGAAAAAAAAACTTTAGAATACTTCAGAAAGCAAGGTCTCCTTTGCTGTGGACAGTGGGGGGCATTTTGACATTTCAGCTAGGTAAGAATCCTCCTAAAAACCTTGATGTTTTAATTTCAAAATAATGAGTAGTATAAACACAGATATGTTATGGACAGTAACTTGTATCTTCAGGTAAACCATCCAGGTCCCTTCCAGCCACATGTCTACTACAAGGCTGTCCTGGATTTATTTTATTTTATTTCTTGTGCCAGCACCTCATTTTAATGTTTTACTAACAAACATGTCCTATAAATGTTCATATGTTCCCGAAACTTCAATTATACGTTACAATAATACAGAAATTCCATGAAAGTTTACAATTGCAAGAATTAATTTATATGTGTAACTACTCATTCACACTTTTGAGAATTTCTGTATTGCTTCTAAATACTTTTCTTAAGCTCTTCTGTTTCAGTTCAGGGAGTCTCAATCTGTTTTATTTTTCTAAAATATTTTTGACACATTGCAGTACATTTTCAGTAAACCACAGTACTTGTCCCGTTAGGTATCCAAAGCTCAGTATTATCTTTTACTACATCTTAAATACTCCTAAGCTGCACTAAATGAACTAGAATGTACTACACCTACAGCGCTGGACTCCCCTCTGCTGTTCTATACGTCTTGCACTGGACACTGTGTCACTTGGCCCTTGTTCAAGGACACTCACCGTCGCATTTCACTTATTGCCATCAAACCTTTCAACACAAGATTAGAATTAATACACACGGCCGGCCCAGGTCCTAACCTACTATGACAATCAGGGCTGTAAATCTGCTCATTTGGGTTTGGGCATATGTCCACATGACAGCTCCTTCATACTCAACTCTCTTCTTTTCTGCTGTGTAGGAAAAAGGGGCATCTCGCTATCAAAGTAGGAGACCATAAATTACACTGAGCTCATGTCGTAGAGACCACTGATGTGAGTTTCCCCAAACCAAAGTGTCCATCCAAAAATATCTACACCACTGCAGCCAGTTAATTATCCCGGTTGGGCTGCCAGGTCATTTCTCGCTTGCACTAGCAGGTGATTTACACTGAGAACACAGAAACATCATCACTGCTGTCCATTCAGATTTTAGGGGAACAGGGCCAACATTCTGCCAGTTGTCTTGTATTTTGGCTCCATAGTTTAGGTGCTAATTACATCCCAAGAAACTCTACTATGCCTCACTGGGTGTCAAATCTGAGGTCTTTACTGCCTTGGGGTTGTCCACAGTCTTATGTCATAGTTTGGAGATTAAGTAAATCTGCAGCACATGTAAACACATTTATCATGATTACTATTATTATTATTATTATTATTATTATTTTTATTATTATGATAATAGCAGCAATAATAGTAATTATTATTATAAATAATTTGTTAATATGCTGTTTTCACAATGACCATACTTTGCACTTTTAAATCCAATCCAGGGCCACTTTTTTTTAATAGCATTGCAAGAGATGCTAGGCATCCAGTAAGATTTAATGGAGCATTCTTTGAGTAAGTAATAATTGTAATTACAATATACCAAAGTATAGAGCAGCAGCATTTACAGGGTGCCATTAAGCCTTTGAATAAGTGAGGCGAAATTAATGGCATTTATTGGCCTTGTATTACTCTAACACATCCAGCCTGGGAATAACATTGGTCAGCAGTATTATGTCAGACATTTATATTGATAAATGAACTATTACAGTTCCTCCCCATGCAATCTCATGCCACCTATATTCACACTAAGGAAAATGAAAAACTCGCACTGCCAAACTGATTTGTCTGCAGTGACTGGTATTGCCCCCATGAAACGATGATGGAGTCTCTCAAAGGGGGGGGGGGGTTAGGGTTAATGCTAAACTGCATATCCAAATTTGCCTGGTGCACAGCCAAGAGATCTCCATGGTGACAGAATGAACATCTGTCTTACCTCTGGCAAGACACTCCTCTGTGGGTCCAGGATCTGTGAAGAGATACAATGTTGTTAACAACTGTGAAATTTAAGGTACAGTGCTGAAGGTATTTCGGACAAAGCACAAAGTGTAGAATATATGATTAAATAACAAGTACATAGAAACATTCTTGTTTCTTGTCATTGCTGCTTCTTCAAAAAAGAATTCATTTCTTAAAATGAAAATTGCCTAAAAATTTTGGTCTATGATTCATGCGTAGATTATGAAGTCTTATTAACAATTCTTTTGGCCATGTGTTTTATGCGCATATGCTAAAACGTAGACTATAATGGTGCCTGACTGCATTTAGAAAGGAATAATTATTGTTGAACTTCTTGACGGATGAGTGATGACGGAATGCAGAAGCAACTGTCACTAACAATGCAATGTAACTTCTATCTATAGCTGTCTGCTGTATATGCGGTTTCACTTTTTTACTTTGTACTGTAACTTGCTCAGCCCTTTTCTTTTCTTTCCCTTAAACAGTTATAGTTACTTTCTTATAATAATTTTATGTAAATTTTGACATTTATTATTTTGAGCCATATACAAAGTCAATCTTTGTCTGTCATTGTCTATCAGGGAAAAAATCAGGGACTGTTATCTTGTTTTACATCCTTGCACCTGAATGATTATTATAATAATAGCAATCCACTGCTTTATTTGTTCTATAATGTATTAATGTACCAGACCAGCAATAAATTGTTTTCCTAGGGTTGAACATACTGTAGTCGCTATGTATTTTCAACAAATTATAATGGGCTTCCAGCCCTAAATATACAGAGATGACTATGGTAACCTCAAAAGCCCCCAAAAATGCGATAGAAGCAGTAAAACAATATTGAATTGAAAGCTGGATAAGTGCAATGTTTGGATGCCAAAAAGCCTACAGTAGGCTGTGTGTTGATACATGAAAGTGTGTGATTCTTTAAATACAAAATTTAATTTTAAATATAAATAAAATTTTTTATTTAATAAATCACATACACTCACATTAGTGTCCTTCACCTAAGCACAATTTCAGAAACGAGCAATGTCAAACAGGAAAAAAACGTACAAAAAACACGAAAACAAAAAACAGGATTCCTAGTGGCTTAGGTAAAGTGCCGTAATTGTGCATAATTTGGGTCCTCTTTCAGGTGCCTGCATGGTGCCTGTTTTGCAGCCCAGAAAGATGCTCCACTCTGCACAAACCTGCGCCAGCTCTCCTGTGCAGAGCAGTGTGATGTCTAATGTGAGGAGACGGCACTTTGCGTGTGCTGGAGGAACACGCGGTGTTCCTCAGAGGCGAAGGGCTGCTATGAAGCACCCAGAAAATGAAGCACGAGGAGTTATTAAATCCGGGCAAGACTGGGAGGACGGGTCAGAATGAAATGGAGAGATCCACGGAAGTGCTTCATGTTTAAAAAAAAAAAAAACATCATTTCTCCCTTCCCCCTTAGTACTCTCAAGTGTTTCTCTCTTGAAAAGTTGTGGTTTCCGTGGCAACAGACCTTCAATCGAGAATCCCAGCATCCACTGAGGATGCAACCTCTGAGAATACCTTTGTTTTCTGTTTATGCAATAAATGCAAGACCTTGTGCTGCAGCCTTGACCAACAAATGTCACAAGTGATCACAAATTGCAAAATGTCTGTGTTAATTGCAGTCGTTGTTTTTTTTTTGCCTGCTAAACCATAAAACTTAAATAAATCGTAAATCATGATGAATATTAGACTGGGTCAGAAAAGAGCAGGTCTAGTGGGGTGTTCCTGATATGTAGCGGTCAGTACTTACTAAAATGGCCCAAGAAAGACCAACCGGTGAACCAGCGATGGGGTCATGGGTGCCCGAGGCTCACTGATGCCCATGGGGAGTGAAGGCTAGCCTGCATGGTCCGATCCCACAGGAGAGCTACTGCAGCACAAATTGCTGAAAAGCACCTACTCTGGGCATGTGAATGTCAGAACTGGACCATGGAGCAATGGAAGAAGGTGGACTGGTCTGATGTGAACTGCCGGGTGCATGTGCATCGCTTCCCTGGGCTTATTTTGGTGCTTTTCGTTTCCATAAGCACATTAATATAGCAATTAGATTTTTCATGAATTTTGGTGAAATATAACGGAAGTTGACATCTAGGTGACCATGCATCTGCAATTGTCTACATTGATACATTAGAAGATGTACACTGTGAATGACGGCAGCAAATATAAACACTATTCATTCATAAAATTCAGATATAGTGTATTTTCTTGGATGACTAGGAACAAAAGACAACAAAGGGTGCTGGCTCGTCCTCAGATAATAGAGGAAATGGTGAAAGGCTGGTTCAATCATTTTCACAATAGGGCTATTCAGACTGAGGGTAGATCCTTTTCTAAATGCACATAAATACTAAAGAAAAACAGACAACAGACTCCTTTTCTGATTTCAAGGTCAAGGACGCATAGGAAATCATCTTCCACTGCAACCAGAATTAATAGGAAAAGCTGAAACAAATAGAATAATTACACTTAAATTGTGAATCTGTTTATATGAAAGATGTCTCTTCACTCAAGGCCTTGAGTCAAACTCCTGGACTGAGTACAAATGCTGGCTGGGTTTGTAAATATGCACCATTCAATACCATACAAAATCATGTCTGCCAGGGCACTTTGGAGTTTGCAGTGAATCGCACTCTTGTGAGAAGTTTTTCTTAAGTCTATACAGACGCACATTCATTTTCTGCTATGTCGAGTAATGCCAACTGGGCACTGCGCATACATGCATGACAGCAGTATTGTCAGTAGAGGTGTTAATTGCTTTATTGTTAAAAAAAAACTAGTTGCTATGATATATGTGCACTGGACGCACCATCTTAAGAGTTTCATAAAACATTATACTTTAGCTTTGTATGAATTTCATTGATCACCAACTGACTAATGGAAAAGACAATTAAAAATCACGATTATGACAGAACTGAAGTTTAGAAAAACTTATCAATGACCTACTCACAACAATACAAAACAAAGCTAATTTTACATGATGGTCATATAATTATTATCTTTCTTACCTTACTGTCATCACAATTTCAGCTACTTACAAATTTTAAGGCCTTAATACCATGGTTTTTACATTATTCTTCATTACCCCTTGCTCACTGAGGTATTTAATCCATTATGCTAGTAAAAAGGAAATTTGAATTATATAGCAAGGACCATGAACACTATTTAAGTGATAATGGCTTAGCTATTAACCATCAAAGACATCTTGGGAATGAAGAAATATGTAGTTACTTATGGAGAATTTAATGTCTCCTTCAGTCCTTTCAGATCTCCCCTTGGCTTCTTCTAAAAGCAGATCCCAGGTGCCCCCCCCCCCCCCCCCAACACCACAGCAATGCTGTAAACTGATCGCATCATTTTCCATTAACAGAGAGGGGCTAATGTTACACATACTTGTTCTTTTTGTAATACAGGCTTAAGTAGCTAATTATGTGGACAAAAATTATGTCAACAGGACAAAAAAACAAACATATTGAGTTTCATATTGACTAAACGATCACCTGTTCTTAGGTATTAGGTGAGCTTCATTCAGAAATGATAATTAACTGTGCTCTGAAGACCCACAACAAAGATGTTAGGTTCTTTTGTTGCTGATAACTGAGATTCCACATCAATTGCCCACGAAGACTATTTTATATGCGTTTTGAAATTTAACTTCTGTCTAACGAACTCTGTGTTTTGCAGAGCTGAGAAGTGCTCTCCGGGGCATGTGTTTTAGAAAGCCTCCATTGTCATTTACATTTTTAAGATAAGAAAAGGAGATTTAAGCTACTACAATAAAAAAAAGCTTTCAAGAAAAAACTAGCGATTCATCATATCAGTCTGGACTGGGAAATCAGTACCATGCAAACGCTAATCACCGCCTCAGTAACTCCGTTATCTGTGTATTTTTCCCTGTCTGTTATCAAACCAATCATCAGTAAAGCCTTTGAAACTTTAGAAAGTGAACTACAAACAGCTTATTGGTTTGTTTACATGTTAAAGCTAGGCTGAGAATTTCTAATTGGTTATGGATATTTTTCCCATATTCCCAGACACCTTTCTGGAAAAAAATAGAAGTAAAGTAAATATATTTATCAGGGTGGAAAACACATAACAATCCATTAATATCAAAACCTTAATAAGGATCAGGGCCTCCTTTTGGCTTCATAATGGCTTCAGTCGTACAACTGAATGCTGTCATAGAAGGAGATGAAATTCTGCTTCACATTATCGCATTATTATCCTGGGATATGGGGACACTACTGTATATCTGCACCATAGGGTGCACCTGGCTCTGTTAAATAGCCATTATAAAATCAAGCAAAGCAATCATCAGATGCAATATCATCAGACGTGATACCATCAGTCGAGATGACTTCCAGTACCAAAAGACACACTGGGGTGAAGGCATCTTATGTCTTTCTCCAAACATTAAGTCAGTCCTAATCATCTGTATGTAGGAAAAGGGATGAAAGATTCCTCACCAGCTCAATCAGCTTTTGTGCTTCGCAAACCAGGGAATGTGGCCATTGTGCATTTGGCCTTATATGCAAAAGGTTTTTCCAGTTCTGTGAAGCATGCAGTGTAGTTTACATTAAACACTGGCTTATCCAAGTGCTGTGTATCAGACCTCGTCGATAAAATATATATACGTCCAAGGTTGGAATATCTATACGGGTGGACATTTTCACACTGGGCCGATGGGAATGTGGGCCAGCAAAAAATTCATCGCAAGGCCTCCCCAGTTGGCAAATCGTATCGTTCGGCAAAAGTAATCATGGGATCCCCTGAATTTGCTCTACAAAAAAAAAAAACATGATGTCATCAGGGACCCGAAAGTCCGCAGCCAAAATTTTATTCCTGGTCGATTCCTAATGTAAATATACTGTATATATTACCTAATATATAGCACACTAGAAATAAAATAAATATATAATCCATGCAGTCCCCGGGTTAAGAATGTCCAACTTACAGACAACGGACTGCCCAAAAAGCCTATTATAGAAGAAAAATCAGTTTAAATACAATGGTTCATAACGAATGAACTTACTACTCTGTGATACTCATGAAGACACTGAGCGGCTTCAGTGGTTCATCGGTACAGTACAGTACTGCATGTAGCTACTTTTATTATTATTAATAATAATAATACTTACTGTATTATTACGTTTAAGATGTTTTCGTGTATTTAGAAGTACTTCTTAAATTTTTTTATGTACAGAAAGTTAAATACATGCTATGTACTAAGACAAACATTTGACTAACTTACAATAAATAAGAACTGTATCTACCTTTTCTGGTTTACCTGAAAATTTGACTTAGGGACAGACTTAAGGAATGGATTTCATTCATAACCTGGGAAGTGGCTGTATATATAATTTTGTACACAGATATATGAAAATTTACTATTTCAATTATTTATTTTTTTTTCGTTGAAGTTGGCGAGTCACATAAATTTCGCGAGTCACATAAATTTCGCGAGTCACATAAATTAAGCTGCTTGTGTGTTTTCGTCCAAAGAAGCGGAAGGGAGTAAACATAGGAAATGAGTTTCCTCAGAGTCACAGCAGACAGCATTGATTTATTCTAGGGTCAAACCTCCCTTCTTTCCATTGATATGAATACAGGATCACTGCATGTTTCACCCCTAAAGGATTCCTCTCTTCCTTTTCTGCTTTTCCTCTTTATTTATCGAATGCATCTGCATTATTATCAGCCTGTTGCAGGCAGCCACGTACTATCTGGTTGTTAGCGAATTCTCTTATCCAAGCACCATTACAATTAACTCCCAGGTATGTACCATTTTGCTCCTAGTCTTAACATTTTTACCTTTTTCATCAGAGTAATTACGAAGAGCTCTTTACAAAGGGCACCTTAGAATTGACGTGCTCAACCCAAATGATGGAAATCCCAGCCTGTGTGAGCCAGTAGTCAGCCTGAATCATTGATAATCAATATATTGACATTTTTCAAATGTGTGGGGGAAAATTACACCTAACATTTCAAGGCTTGTGTGGTCTGTGAAGAAATAATCAGTTTACAATACCCAAAGGGAACTGAGCCTTGCTTTAAACCAAAGAGACATATCTGAAATAAAGACGATGCAGCTTTGTAAATTGGCCTGATATTATGGAAATATTCACCACATAGTATTAAAATTAGCAAGCATAAAAAGCCGTTTAGCTGGCATTCAGCTAGCTCGTCTCTGCAACGTAACACCATTTTGAGTTTTTTATCCCTCAATTTATCAATATATCAAGATTTTTTCTTTGTTGTATAAGCAAGCATTTTGCATATTTTATTTTTAGAGCACAACACAATAAACCCACTAAAAAGAAAGATGGTACGGTTCATTAGATGTTTCATTCTTCTTTGCAATACTTTGAATTAATAAAAAAACACCATAGGTCTAGGCAAAAAAAAATACTATTTTTAACTGTAACCATATTTCATTTTTTTTTTTACAAATAAAATGTTACAAAACAATCAAATATATAGTACTAAATATAATACAAGCCCTTTTGCCAAAGAATATATTAACAGTAGGGTAGGCCTACTTTCATCGCTGTAAAGAAAACTCCCCCTGCAGTCATCGATGTAGTACTCAGGCTTTGACCATTATTCATTTGCAGTGTATTGTTATACATAATTTAACTAGACTATTCAAGCAAGCATAGCTTGATTCAAGAAACACGTTACTGGTTTGGCTTACACTCCAGCCTGCACTTTAAGGTTTATCTTCAACTGCAAATTTTTCCATTGTAATTTGGAGGGAAAATGCGGATATTTTTATTTAACACTGACACTAAACATGTTTGTGTGCACGACTTTGTTCATTGGATTTGTTTTTAATTAAACATTATGTTGCACAAAAGGATAACGACGTAGTGAATAACATTGGCAGATATTATTTATCAAACTATATCACGGAACTAAATCACTTGGTGCAGTAATAAAAATGTATAAAGACAGGTGACACGTTGCACATAAGCAATGGCGATCGATAAATCTACCTCGCCTTTGGAAAACACCGTCTGCTAAATAAGTAAAATATAGATAGTGTACGTGTGATGTCAAAACGTAAGACAATGTAGACTGGATATGAACATTAATATTTTACTGCTTTAAAAAAAGTGAGACGGCCTGTTCAGTTTTCTCACGGGTGCGATAATGACAAAAATAAGCGAGTTAAAAATAGCTGAAGGAAGCGGAGCAGGAAGTGGCGGCTGATGAATTATACAGCGGCGAAATGCAGCGCCTTGGATGCGAGCTGCATTGGACGGCATTCAGGTTATGAGCGCACGTGTGATGCGAGCATTACATACTGTACCTTTGAGGAGAGCTTGGGGAAGGTGCTCAGTGCGCTGTCAGGAAACGCGCACAACTACAGCTGGCTGTATATTTCTTTGCCGGTTTTAAATTAAAGTTCCATCTTTTTCTGGCCTGTCACATTCAGAATTGACTTGCATTTACCATTCCCCCCCCCCCCCCCCCATATGTTTAATTCTGGAATAGGCAATCAATACCAAGTCAGTCCTACAGTATGTTATTAAATGCACATCCAAGGTTAAAAAAAACATCCATCGGAGGCTTTTACTGTGTACAATACTGTGTACTTGTTATGTAAGAATAATGTGGTATTTACAATGAGTGTCATTAATCGAGGCCATTTCTACATGAGTACATGTATTCGTCCATGTTTCATAACCATTTATTTAATACTAGACTACGCTGTGCCTGGATTCCATGCTAGTAAAGAGGTCACATCCAGTATAGGATGCTGAAACACAGATTCACCTAACTGTGTGTTTATGGACAATCAGCAGTGAACCCACTCAGATTTAGGGAAGACACACAAACGCCACACACACAGAGGCTGGAAGATTGCCCACAATTCTGTGGTATCAAGCTCCTCGCTGAGCCCTGGTAAGGACCAAGAAATCAAACAAAATGACATATTTTATTTTCTTGCTCTTACATCTGGAAATTCAAGCAAGACCTTTTGTAATTACTGTAACTAAAGTGCAGAAGCACACAGATTGCAGTCTGTGATTACTGCCGCTTTATCATTGACTGAAGGTGCATATAATTACTTAATAAACATTATGAAAAGAATGATCTGTTCAAGCATTAACGCATCGGAATAGACTACATTGAGAACAAGGGTAAAAATTATGACTTGCTCAGGCACGTGAAATACTGGATGAACCATTGAATTTAAAAACAAATCTGAAATTTAAAACAAAAAAAAAATCACACTGTTACATATCTGGCACTTGCTAAGTCCCACATTTTATACAAGTTGTAAGCAAGATCACAGATGCTGAATGGCGATAGCAAAAAATCAGCATATTGCGATTTTGCGTTAATTAGTCCATTGGGGAGTCAGTTTAGGGTATCAGACAAAGACACTCCAGTGACTGCAGGTGGAAGCCGACTAGGTGTATATTATAAGTAGGTATTTGTGAGAAAATGTGGGAGAAAACCCCTATACATCAGCTTGCAGACTTAACAGGACTCATTTTCCAAAGGATGATTAAATTCCATTTATTTTGAGGAGAAGTGGGCAGATAATGATGACCAGGAAGGGCTCACATACGGCTGTGTCACCCGGGCCCACTTTTCCTAATATCTGAGTAGCACTGAGGGCCTCGTCGGTCTATCAGTCTGAGTGCAGCTCATGAGCTAGCTGAGCATTGTGTGAAGGGCATAAGAGACTGCAGAAAACCGATTGGTTGGTAGCCCAGGGTTTATAGGTTGTCGGTTCCATCCATCCATCCATCCATTATCTGCTGCTTATCTGGTGTCAGGTCTTCAAATCCTTGTACCTCATCCATCCATCTATCCAACCATCCATCCATACATCTATCCATCCATCCATTGATCATACATTCAGTAAAAATAAATAATGTGCATCCCAAAAAACTCAATTTTATAAGAAATTTCAAATCTGCTTTGATATGTGTAGAATAAGTCTGTGGATAAACCATTCAATAAATCTATCTATCTATCTATCTATCTATTCATTCGATTACCACTTGTATGATGTACATGCGATTAGCTAACCTTTGTGTTCCTGGTTGTTCATCAGTTTGATTAGATTTGAAATAACATTCATATCACATTGTAAGGTCTGCATTGAAAGAGAAGATCATTCCAGCAATTTTCCAGTTTCTGGTTTCTAAACAACCGTTTAGTCCGAAATACAAACCATTCAGCGGCGCTACCCATTACGCCACCTACTCATTACGCCAAGCCAGTTTTTTTCCCCCACAATGACGAGTCCTTCCACTTTCGGTGCTGACACATACCGCCTTATTATGTAAAGTAGCACTTCTCCACCAGGCCGCAAAACTGCAGTTCCCACGATCTTGACACTATCATATAAAAACAGCATATTGTGCAGATGTCTCATAGGTAAGACAGCTTGGCACCAAAGTTGTGTTCTTGCAACTAAATGCATTTAGTATGAGGCACAGCAAGATTTGCAATCCAATTAATAAGGGGCTGTTTGCTTTACAAGAAGACACAAAATTGTTTCAAAGCTGGTCACAGGGTAACAAGATTGCAGTGGACGATTTTTGATTAGTGGGGGATACTATGTGCCGTAGGGAATGAAAATGTCTCCAGGGAGCCAAAATGCACAGTGTATGTCAAAGAAACATGCAAACTAGCATGCAGTGAGCCGTCCAGAGAGCTTGAAAGGCTAAAACAGGGTAATAATTGAACCTCTGCTGGATTTAACTCTCTTTTGATTTCTAAGGCACGACCTGTATTCTTCATTAGCTTAGTGTTAAATTGCACAGTTTCCCAGAAAAGCTTTTCAGTCAGTTATTACTTTGGTAATCTAGCAGGAATATTTCATGATCTTACGAGCAATTTTCAGAATATTAAATAGGGGTCAGAACTGGGTTGTTTTGCAAACATGGGACTCTTATCACGCAAGGACGAGCTTGTGAGAGAGGAAAGCACATTTTATACTTTTTATGGATATCAAATATTCACTTGGGCTTAAGGCTTCCATTTGGGAGAGAACTCTGAATGCTTTCCTCGGAAGCCTTACAGTCCACAGCAATAAAAAGTGTTTCCACCGGTGCCTGGCTTTGTGTGAGGATGATAGGGTAGGAGGTGGAGAGTTACAGCGATTTCAATCTGAAGCAGAGCTAAAAATGGACAATAACTACGCTTTTATCCTTCGGCTGGCTAAATGCAAAATGGGATGTTCAGATATTCAAATGGAGGTAGCCATTAAAAATGTGGACTCTTTAATGGCTTTATCTTTTCACGGCCAATTTGTGAAACGCTGTAAGTCTTCACTTATGAATACTCTCGCAGCGCTTATAGCAAAACGGCTTCCTGGGAAAATGATGACATTTGGGAGAATCCTGGTTACTGACATTGAACTATTGCAGTATGCTTAGGGTTAGCTTTTAGTTAAAGCTTCCCTGACACGTTTCTGATGTGCCCTATTTGCAACGTAAGTATTGATTTTATAACAATAAAGCAATGAAACACATTCTTCCTTAATATTGTTCATCCATATTGCAACTACTCATTTGGTACAGCAGTACGGTAGAAGTTACCACTAATGCCTTTTTCATCAATTCTTTCCATTATTATGCGTAAGCCAATAAATACAACAAAATGAATGGTGGGGCTAGGCTTCAAGTTTCCATCCTCGCTCCATATGTGTGGAGTTTGTATGTTCTCCCGGTGTCGTCAGGGGCTTTCCCCCCACAGTACAAAGATATGCTAATGCTAGCTAGAGCTATGAAATTGTAAATAGTGAGTGAGTGTGTGTGTGTGCATATGTCAGATATACACTACATTGCCAAAAGTATTGGGACACCCCTCCAAATCATTGAATTCAGGTGTTCCAATCACTTCCGTAGCCACAGAAACTATATAAAACCTAGGCATGCAGGCTGCTTCTACAAACATCTGCAAAAGACTTGGTCGCTCTCAGGAGCTCAGCGAATTAAAGTGTGATACCGTGATAGGATGCCAACTGCGCAATAAGTCCATTTGTGAAATTTCCTTGCTACCAAATACTCCATGGTCAACTGTTAGTGGTATTATAACAAAGTGGAATCAATTGAGAACAACAGCAGCTCAGCCACAAAGTGGTAGGCCATGTAAAATCACAGAGCGGGTGCAATGCATGCTGAAAAGCACGTCGCCACTAGACTCTAAAGCAGTGGAGACGTGTTCTGTGAAGTGATGAATCACGCTTCTCTGTCTGGCAATCTGATGGACGAGTCTGGGTTTGGGGATTGCCAGGAGAACGGTACTTGCCTGACTGCATCATGCCAATTGTAGTGTTTGGTGGTGGGGGCGTTATGGTGTGGGGCTGTTTTTCAGGGGTTGGCCTTGGAACTCTTAATGCTGCAGCATTCAAAGCCATTTTGGGCAATTTCATGCTCCCAACTTTGTGGGAACAGTTTGGGGACGACCCCTTCCTGTTCTAACATGACTGCACACCAGTGCACAAAGCAAGGTCCATCAGGAGTGCGTCTGTGGAGGACCTCTTTGACTGGCCTGCACAGAGCCCTGACCTCAAGCCGATAGAACACCTTTGGGATGAATTAGAGCAAGCCATGCCTACTTCCCCACAATGTAATAAAAACCTGTTATTTCGACATTCTGGGGACCATTTTTCAGGTCCCCTCAAAGATCTGTAAATGCAATTAAAAAAGTAAAGATGCCAAAAGTCTCATATTTTGTTTGGTTACTTATGATTAAGGTTACGCTGGGTAGGGGTTAAGGTCGCCATGTTGGGTTTAGACTTTTCCTCATAGAAATGAATGGAGAGTCCCCACAAAGATATAATTACAAACCTGTGTGTGTGTGTCTGTGTGTCCTGCAATGGGTTTGAATTGCATCCTGGGTAATTCCCTGCCTGGTGCCCATAGCTTCCAGGATTGGCTCCAGACCCCTGAATATTGCAAGCAGGCTAAATTCTGACAAAAATATTTGCAGGCTTATAATTAAATCAAAGAGGACCAAGGTGTTTATAAAAAGCCAACCCGGTCCGAATAGTCCATCTTGCCTGGGTTATTGGACTGACGTCTATCAGATGTCTGAAAACCCTGTGGTGATTAACTGGCTGCTTATTCAAATAACAGAGCTGTTTATCTACTCAATAACTACTGTCTGACTCATAAAATCACTGAGCAAAAAAATGCTCAATGTGACACAGAATCAGCATTAATTGGAAATAACAAGACACATTCAACATTTTATACAAAAAAGTAAAACTGTACTTTATATTAATATATTACATGATGGTACTGTTTTTTCCTCATACAGGCATAGAAATTTAAAAATAAAAATGACTTTGGGAATATCTGTAATGAACTCTCATGATTCTATAAAAAGCATCATATAATTAGCTCCAATTGTTTACATATCGAATTTACACCTTCTACTGTCCACAAGGGGCATACCATTAACCTTGAATACAGGTCATACAAAAGTATTTGAATACTGAAGCTTTCAAATATTGTTTTTTCCCTTTTGTTTTCTTTATTATTGTTTCTTTATTATTGTGGGAGGTTATTTTGAATAAGTTTCTACATTCCCGTTTACGTGTTTTATTGACAATAATATGGACTATTCCATTTATTCCATCCATTTGTCAGCACCAAGAACGAACAAATTAGCAACCCATTGAGCATGCAAAATAAAAATGCAATATTTCTTGCAAATATGCATTGCACTACATTTTAAAGGGACATGAGATGTGCAGGATATTCATTTACGTCGTTGAAGGACGCAGCATCCCTGCCAGTGCCAGCCAGGTGATCACAAACGTGTGTTAGAAACATCAGACCCTCCTCAGCAATTCCTCCTACTGCTCCAAATACCAATCACAGCCACCGGTTACCCTGGAAACAGCACTTCTCTCCAATACAGCAAGCACCTGACTTGCTTGTTTGTTTTACCCGTCCTATACTTTGCAAGACACAGGCCCTCTTTACACTTTAGCAGCAAATCCTAAATGCACGGCTCCCCTCGACCCAGGAAAACCCATCTACTATAAAGCCATTTTATTTTTTTGTGGCAAGAACAAAAGAAAATACAAGGCAGGGAAAAATCCTTGCAAAAAAGTTAAAACATTCAGAAGCCTTCGGAAGAGGCTAGATAAGGTCTTAAAAAAAAAAAAAAAAAGTATCGAATGGTTCACATTTGAAATAAACTCCCTTACATTCCTACTCACCAAACCCTCTGAACTCAGCTATGTACATATAAATTGAACTTAAATTTCAAATCCTTCAAATCATTTTGTCACACAGCATCTCAAACATTGAGTGCTACTTTCAGAGAATTTCAGACATTGCTTCTGTGATGTACTGAATGGTAAAAAAAATCAGTGAATGCTGTTTCCACAGAAAATTCCTAACATACACAAATATAAGGAAAAAAATCAGGCCACAAAATCCAATAGTGTGTGTGCAGAAGCTCAGCTACTGAACAACCCATTTCCGTTTGTGACGCATTGCTGTGGCACTGAAGATTTAATTACATTATGTTAGCAATTCTGTTCAGCGCTGCTTCCAGCCAGACTTAACTGGTTTACGTTCAATAAAAGCCAGTTTCACACAATTTTCAGATACTACTATACTTTAGTGAAATAAAAACAATCACTCAGTTATGCAAATTGCCAGCAAAAAACAAACTTCAGTAACAACTAGATTTGAAAAAAACTCTTGGCCAGTTGAGGTAGGTTTAGGTATTTACCGTATATCTAAATTTAACTGATAATTCTTTCCAAATCAGCATACAGTGATGTGTGGAAAATTGGAACATTATAATAATAATAGTTCTGGGTAAGTGAGCATTTGGAAGAAACGAACTATAAGGCAGAGAACAGGCAACATGCCAACATACATCCATCTGTATGCATGCATGTCCGCGTGTTGCATTTGGAATGTTAGATCTATGTTTAATTGAATATTCTAACAATATGCAAAGTGATTTTGGCAGTCAAAAAGGGTTGATTTTAATCCAATTTGTGGATTAATTTAATGCCTAAGGACATGTGCTTACAACAAAAGCCATTTTCACACGGGCTTGTAAACTTGAAGTCATATGTCATTACCTTAAAGTACTCAACCTTCTGCCAGGTTGATTACAAAGACAAGCTGAGCATCCAGCAAATTAGATACTCTGACAACGGGGAAGCACCATTAATTAGAAAAGTATTCACAGTATCATCACATATGCCGGTACCTACATTACACATTTAGTTAAAAGTGCTAGCCTGAAACCCACATAGGCCTTAATCAGTAATGAGCAGTTGTCCTAATTATTATCATTCTGGAACCTTATTGGCTGGTTCCCTTGCAATCTGGTTACCAGCCAAGATACTCAATTCAAGCAGACTGCCGTTACGTTTAGGACCTATCAGAACCATAAGAAACACAATAATTTCATTATTATCTACAAAGTACCTTCTACCAAGTAAACTCTCTCCACTAGGTAACATCTACCTTTCAAGACAAGGTTGAGTAATACCTTAGCAGGAATTGTGCTAAGGTTAGGATAGAAGCAGTGGCTACTGATTCCAGCCGCACAGTAAAACTATGGGTATGAAACTTTGAATCGTGCCCCCCCCACAACACTTGTTTTCTCCCAACCAGGCACATAGCTCAGTAGTAAAATAACGAGTTAGAACCCCCATTGAAACTTGCCTCCCCTCAAAATTCATTTCTGGTTCTGGACCTGGCTGGTTCCCTGGATCCATGTTCAATCTAGTCTCTGGCTTTTGTAACACTGCAGTATACAGACCGAAACCTTAGCTACTGTACATTCCTCCAACTACTGTACAGACTATAAATGAATGTTGTGAAATCTCTCAAAAACACGCTGTCCTTTTATTTTATATAACCTTAGAATGTTTCTCTATATCTAATATGTCACACTAGTCTACTATGAGAACGGCAATGCTGCAATACAGTCTGGCTCAGCAGTTATCGGCTGGTTTATCAAACTTTGTCTATGTCACAGCATCTTATAAAAGATGCAAGCTGCCAAATGAAGAGTAATGAGTCATTAGCTTCTATTCTAAATCCTTACCCAGTCTCATCTGGAGGTGGGCGACATAAATTTAGAAATCATAGAAATCACCAGCCCCAAAGAGAACAATTAGGCAGGCAAAGTATTTAGGAATACTTGACTGGGTTTCATCATAACCTTTTAAACAGCCGGGGAAAGGTATTTGGACAGGGGATTTAGAATATTAAATGAATGTAATACGTTTTAAAAATGGGCTTATGTACGTCGCTCTACCAACAGCATGGAAAAATTCTTCAAAGCGTGGGAGAAAACCTGGGCAGCCTCCGAAGAGCCTGCAAACTCCACACACATGGAGCAGAGGTGGGATTTGAACCCACAACTCTGGAAGACTGAAGCTCTGGAGGATTTCTTTATAAGATTCCTTTGAGATTCTCAACCACCACAAGCAATTTCTGCAGATTTATTACTGGCATATTCATGCTGCAAATCTCACATTGTTTTCTATTGGATTCTGAAGAACACTGAACTCATTGTCATGTTCATGAAACCAGATTAACTCGACTTTTTATTTCTGACATGGTGCTTTATCATGCTGGAAGTAGCCATTAGAAGATGAGTAAATTGTGGCCATGAAGGGAAGCCCATGGTCAGCAACAATACTCAGATAGTTTCTGAATATGGTATTCAGGTGATGGTCAATTGGCATTAACAGGCCCAAGGCTCTCATGGAGTGTTGACACAAGGCAGGTTGGATCCAGGAATTCATGCTGTTGATGCCTAATTCTCATGCTATGGTCAAAATCACTGAGATCACATTTTCCCCACGGAAATCACAGTTTTCCCATATTTATTGATGCTTCATGTGAACTTTAACTGAAGCTTCTGACTTGTATCTGCATGATTTTATGCATTGCGTTACTGCCACATGACTGGATGGTTAGATAATTGCACAATTAAGCAGGTACAGTGGTGTTTTGTGGGCAAGGAATTGGTATACTCTAAGTCAGGGGTCTCAAACTGAAATTACCTGGGGGGCACTGGCTATATGGTGTTCTCCCAAGGGGACCACATGAGAAATCACTCACACACACACAGAGTTTTAGTTTATTGCTTACTACTAGAAACCTAGACAGTGCTGCTGAGTAAGATGAGTAACATTTGCATTAAGGGAGTTGAGAGTGGATGCTCTGAGAATGGCCTGGACATGGCTTTCAGAGAAATTTGCATTATGATTTACTGAAGCAAAAAAAAAGGTTTCTCATATTAACTGCTTGAACTGTTTAGACAACTCTAGCAAGGAAGAGTGTAACTTTCAAAAATTGTGCAATGAAGTCTTGGTTTCCGTTGGCATCTCTGAACTTTGCTTTGAGGTCAGTGCTGCACTATATGTCTACAAACTCCATCTGAATTGTTCTTACCAGTATTATCGCAAATACAAATAACACCGTCTCATTGTAGTTACGCTGGAACATCTATAAAGAAGGACATAACTGGTCTGAACTGTTCTCTTCTAAGAATAAATAAATAAAGACAAACGTACACGGAATTTCTAGTAAATGGATATTCAACTAACTTTGAGGCTGAGGCAAAGAAGTGCCTTCTCCACACTACCACTGACAGTGTATAATGTTCTTACAAGTGGAGGTGACACTAAACGCTTCAGTTTAAATTATTGACAGATAGTCAGACAGACAAACCATGCCATTTTCCTCCATTCCATGGTTTCAGCATCGTGCATTGAACTAAAAGTGAACTTACCAGGCATTCGCTATAAAATAATGGGTGGTGGTCATGAAGATTAAATACTACGGTTTGTAAGGGTAATACTCAGTTTTGGGAATTTTACCATGAAACTGGTAACAATTTCATCCCTAATACAAAGTAAGGACTGATTCGAGGGCCAAATTAAAAAGTAAAATAAAAACATGTGGGTCGTACGAAGCCGTGGGTCTTGTCGGCTAGTGGTTTGAGATGGTTTGAGGTTTCAAATGAAAGCATTAATTGTAAAGACTGTATAATGTTAATTTTAGCTACTCCAATGTATATCCTGTAAATAAAAACATTTATATTTTATTTGGTATTTTTATTGTGCGAAAGGAACATATCAATGTAGTCATGCGATTAAGTGTTGTCTTTGAAGGGTTTTATCTGTGTGTGGTTTGCTATTGGGTTGTATACATCCTAACTTTCCAAAATCCTAAATAAACTCTCCTAAGTTTAGGATAACAGCTCGGTTATTGTTCCTATCCTAACTTAATACAGGAAATGTGTATTACACAAGCTTCCTAACTTCCCAAAATCATAAATTCTATAGGATAACTGCAGTGCCCTGATTATGACACAAAGATAAAAATGATGTATATTGTAAAGACATTTTACTTCAGTAGTACAGTAGTGTTACGTTTTATTTAGAGCTCGCCCACTGAGTTTCATGGGTGACTTTGACAAGTAATTTTAATCGATGCTGATATAATTTATATTGCCATCTAAAAAATCATCTAAATAGCACTTGAAATGATTATTTAAATAGTTATTTAAATTATATATTTATCAATAGTCATCTAAATGACACTTTAAATTACAATTTAAATAATTATTTAAACAATGTATTTATAAATAATTATTTAAATGGAAATTTAAATTGCCTGGCTTCAGTTCAGTACTCTTCTTCGGTTCTGCCTGCGGCACCTTGCCAACCGGCTGCGGTCTTGCCTCTCATGCCTCGTCGGTTGCCTGCGGGTCCCGCGGCTATGACTCGTTGGTCGCCTACACCTTTGCCTGTCGTGGTTTCTGTTCCCTCCTCCCCTCCGCCAATGTCCCCTTCACCTTCCTCCTCGCCTCCTCTGTTAGATCCCCCGCATTCCTCCTCGCCCCCTTCGGCGTTCCCTCCAGCGCCTGCCTCACGCTCGCCAAGGGTCCCTTCAGCTCTGGCCTCACGCTCGCCTGCTGCCCCTGTGGCTCCCACCATTCGCCTGCTAGGGTTCCCTCCGGCTCCCTGCCCCTTGCCTTTGTGCCCCCTGTGTTTTTTCCCCGTCCCTCTGTGCCTTTGTTCACTCCTGGTCCCTTCGTTCCTCCGGTTGGTGTTCCCCCTGTGTCGTTTCCCTTGGTGTCCTTGGGTTCTGTGTTTTTGTCTTTGTTGTCTCTATGTCTGTCTGCGTTCCCTGTCATGTGTCGGTTGTTATTTAAGTTGTCCTCCTTGTGCCTGTTCTGTGTGTCCATACTGTTCCCCGTGGTGCGTTAATGTTCTTGCTTCTGTTTCCCCAGATGCTGTCTTGTTGTGCCCTGCTGTCCCGGAGTGTGTGCCTTTTAGGGGGGGGGGGGGGGGTTCTGTCATGCCCCGCTCGTCCGATCCTCCCATGTGCCACACCCCCTTATCTACCCCATGTGGAATCCCCGTGTTTAACACCTGTTTGTTGTTGCTGTCATTAGTTCAATGTATTTAAGTCCACGTTAAGTTTGTTTCCCCCATCCGGTCATTGAAGTCTGGCGTCTGCTTGATGTTAATGCTTTGTCTAGCATTTAATAAATCCTCGTTCACCCGATTCCTCAGCTCTGACTGCTGCTTCCTCACTCTGAACTTGAGTGCGGTCGTGAATCTCTACAAAGTGTCATTTTTTCACATTAAATATATAATACAAGACAACAGATTTGGAATGGGAGAAATATTATAATTATTATAAATATATGTGCTCAAGATATGCATATATTGGACTTTCCCCTACACTGTGTTAAGAAATAGGTGACTATAACACCCAATGTGTCATAGTTCAAGTTGTTTGAGAGGAAACAAATGTGAGAGAGTTTAGTTTTGGAAGGTGAGTTAAGTGTCCACAACTGTTTTGGTTGGAAATTAAAACAAAGTTCATTTACATTCTCTGTAAGCCAACTCATTTTCTCCATGCCACTCAGAGCAAGCAAAGTGTCTAAATAAAGGAACAAGAAGCCAGAGAAGACTACAAGGCAGGAATAATGTGTACATATCTATTATGTTTAGTTATCATCATTGCAGCAGAATTCTGCAGAAGAGTATATATTAAATTACAGTAATCCAGATGGAATAAGAAAAATGCATCTTTTTTTGTCTACTAGGAATAAACTTGTGTAACATGACTAAATAACATGTTAGTGCAAATCCTGAAAAAAAGTCTAGAAGCTTGTAAAATGACTCCAGAAGTTCACATGAAAAGCACATGAAAACCGGAGCTGTATCGTAATGCAGTTGAAGTTGAATGATCAATATTATTGAACAGACCACCACAGTTGAAGTAGAAAAGATGCTTTCGGAACAACAACAGTGTATTCTCCTGACAGCCCCATCACCCCCCCATCTCATCCTTACCCCCCACCCCCTCCTGCCCCAACTCGGGCTGCAGCCAAACCTTTTCCAAGGGAGTGGCCAGATTAGACAGAAAGATTTTATTGGCATGGCAATGAGGTAAATAGGGGTGTAATTTTGGGCCCACTGTTTGAATGTCACCTTGCCCCCCCCCCACACCAAATTTCATGTGTGATTTTACATTTCACCATTTCACTTTTGATATCAGATTCATTCTTACAATCCATTTTAATATTAAGATATTAATTTAATAGCGTTATTATTATATAAACTATTACCGGGGGGGAGGGGGGTGGGAAGATAGTCAGGGGTCCTGACACTAATGACTAGGGAAATATAATGATTGATCTGCCAGTCATATAAGAACAACATACACCCAACAAATGTACAGCAAAGTTGATTGAGTTAGTGGAGCACGCCACACGCAGCTGTTCTGGTAATATCATGGAAGAGATAAGCACACCCTCAGAAGGAAGGTGATGAAAGTGACAGCTCAGCATCCACAATATCCTCAGCATCCAAAAATCGTCAGGATTCATCTTTGTCTTATGCAGTTCAATCCATTGTCTCCCTCACTGGTCATCCCATTTTCCTGATGGTGGATAGCAACTCCAACCTAAACAGCTCATCTGATGTGAGCTAGAGGCTAGCCTCACCTTCTAGGACATTTTGTGTTCTTGTATAAACATTTTCTTGTATCTCTGTTTGGATACTTGTTTTGTACTTTAGTTATCCCTGATTGTTGTATCTAGTCTTGTAGAATGTTTAGTTCCCACGTTCTAGCGTCTCCTTCTGTTTGTACCTTTAGTGTTTATAACCCTCATCTGTTCCTTATTGCCCCTAGTGTCTTGTGTTTATGGTTGATTAGTAATAGCCCACACCTGTCCCTTGTTAAGCCCTCGTTACCCATGTATTTAAGTGCCTGCCCTTCAGATGTGGTTCTGTCATTGTATTTGTTCTGGTCAGTTCCCTGCATGTTCCAGATCCTGTTAATGGTTCCTTGTGTTCAGTTCAGTCTTTGTTCCACCTGCCTGCCTTCATGGTCCCTTTTGTTGCCGCTTTATCTTGCATTCCGTTTATATTAATATCCCAGTGTTTGTAAACTGCTCAGTGGGTCGTCATTTATCATGCCCTGGCACCAAAAAACGGTCCCTTTTTTTCCTTTCACTATGGAACTGGTGACGACTACCAGCAATGTCAAAACCGTTCCCTCGAATGAGTGTTGGTGTTCTCTAGCGTTTTAAGCTTTGCTATTAAAAAATGTTTGTGTGTGGGGGTTTTTGGTAGATTTATTAAAATTAGATGTCTCTTTGCAGTCTAATTGATTTCTGCTTTGCTGCTTAAGGGCACTTTTTTTTTTTTTTTTTGTAGAATTTTAAGCAAAAAAGTAAAGCCCTCCCCCAAGTGAAATTTAGCCTCCTTGGGCCACTGTGATAAATGGTGAATAGCTGGGTTGGTTGGAGAGGTTTAGGAAACCCTGTTTTAATGCCATGTCTTGTCTTGCGTGCATTGGGGGGTAGTGCAGTGGTTAGCACTGCTGTCTCAAGCGTCTTGGTCCAGGATTTGAGTGTCCGCCAGGGCTCTGTGTGTGAAGTTTGCATGTTCTTGTCACGGGGTTTCCTCCAGGTACTTTGGCTTCTCTGCACAATCCAAAAACATGCTGAGGTTAATTGGAGTTATCATAATGCCGCTAGGTGTGAATGGTGTGTGTGTGTGAGCCTACCCCACGAAGGGTTGGCAAGGGTGTTCCTTGTGCCCACTTCTAGGTACAAATATTTGTGTTTTATTTCTTATTTGCATTACCAATGTTTTCAACACTTTTCATTCCAGCTTAAGTTAACACATTGCATCCAGTTGTCCTTGATTATTTTTCATATAATCACAACCTACTTCTGAATCTTTGTATGGTGTTATGTGTTCATCCTTTTTATGTTATGTTTGACAGCCTACTCTCTGATGCATTTGTGCTCAGATTCTGAGTTTGGATTCCTGTTTTCTGATTAGTTACATTAATCAACTCTTGATTTTGATTCAAAGTCCATTTGTTTGGTATTGACCCATGTTTCCTGGATTTTGACCTGCAATTGTGGATTGTATCACTGAAGACACCTATCTCTGCACCTGGATTGAGTGTCCTCATCATTGCTTACACACTGAAATCTTTACTTTCCTAATGTACACAGAAATACAGGTGCAATGTTACATTAAGTTTGGTAATGTTATTGGTAACCATTATTTCAAGAAACGCAAAACCTACAGGTAGCACTGATTACATTTTAAATCATGTATTAGAAAATATTGAAGAGGCTATTTCAAGGTGTCGTTCTGGGAAAACTGCCCTGTTGAAATCCCTAACTATATTGTATCTAAAAATTTCGCAATGAACATGTCAACTAGAACAAATTAATTTCTTTAGCTTTTTCTTTTTTTGTGCTGTCTTAACGCAAAGGTCACTGTGTCATTAATATAACTTGGTTTTGTTAAAGACGGATTAAATGGTTACACTAGATTAAATAGAGAAATATCCTTTAAGTTCACTTTAACATTTCAGCCAAAATTACACATGACATTTAAGAAACACCTTTGGTACCTATGAGAGGGCCAGACAAATATTCCACATTAAATCATTTGGCACTAATTAAAGCTATAGATGGTCTCTTGCATAAATATTTCTATGCATGTTTCAATTACTCTCTGTTTGCATGTTCAACCAAGTACAAATAGGCTTATGTGAACTAATTAAATTATTTACAGTACATTATTACGGAGGAAAAAAATTAACTGCCCAATCAACTGTGCAACTTGGCATTATGTGTCTGACAACAGAATGATATTTCTAGACACATCCATGGATAGACTTTTTCAAAGTAAACATTAATCCATCTGTATTGAAAATCACATGTAAAACAGCTAAAATATGCTGGTTAGACGGCAGCATCCCATTGGGTCCTTCCCAAAATAAAGCAGACATGTACAATCCTAGTAGTATCAGACAGAAAAAATTAGAAAGTCACACAGATTTATTCTAATAGAGGAAGATGACCGGCAATAATTAACTTGTCCTGTTCCTTTAACGAGCAAGAAGAGAAGGGAACTGATTCTTTTGATTTTCTGATTCTCTGATCATTTTCATCTTACTTGGGCCACAATTAATAATTACTTTCCGTTCTATATTTAACGTTAAACATTTTCCATGGCACTGAACACATAAAAAAACATCACCAGTATCATCAGTGAAGCAAATATACTAATTATATTTGCTACTCTGTCAAGCATTACCAATATTACACAGTATAAAATTACAAATAAAAAGGACATTAGTTGACGTCACCCAGTCATACCGACAAAGTACTGATTGATTCTGATTTATTCACAGGTCTAGAGATGATTTTTGTCGACCTAGAAGTTTTTTTAATGCTGGATGTGCTACGTTTGAGTGCTGAGAAGAGGGGTTTTACAGCTGTGATTTCATATAAGGGTACAGGCGTATTGCAAAACGGGCAGAAGCGGAAGTAGCAGAAATGACATTCAAGCTGCCATCCACACCTCCCCAAAGCATCTGTTATTCCAGGGGGTGCTATCTTACAATTTAGGGAGATTTTTTTACATCTTTGATACTCAGAATAATCTCTGCAGCTACACCAGCTATTTTATTGTTTTCCTGCCTACATGTCGTTAACCAGTTTTAACACCAAAAAATATATAAAGGACAAACTGGAGAGAACACAATATTAGTAGTTTGTTTCTTTAGAAAACACTCTGGCAGTAAGACCAAACCCAGATAGTATTCGTAGAATTTATGCACTGATGGTCTAATAATAATAATTTTAAAAACACTTGATGTGACACAGCTGGTTTAATCACAGTTTTTGACCCTCATCCTACTGACATATTTTAATAACAACTTGATTAATTGTGCAGATGTATATTTAACTGACACAATTTCCACAATGATCACAAAGTACAACAAACAGGCTTCCACTTAATTAAATAATTTGGTATTTTTCTGAGCCAGATTCCCTTTCACAAAAGAAACAGAAGCTTCCTGTACCTTTGTCTTCCTTATTGTCCCCGCCAGACATTGCACTGTCATTCTCACAATTCAGCCTTCTGAACTAAAATATCTGGCTTGTGTCCCAAAGCTTCAAAGGTATTAGAAGTGGACCACTGGTGGCATACAATTGGATAAAACAGGTCAGGTGAAATGTAGAACAGTGTGTCATTGGTGCAAATTAGGTCAAAATGACCTTTAAAATTATCACACTTTCCCTTCTCTTGAAAACAGTTTGTACTGAAATTTTACTTATGAAAATAGATGTTGGCTTGAGCTTCTGGGGGAGTTAAATCAGACATTATTGGAATACAAGCTTGTCATGACACCAGCAATGTAAATTTTGTGGAGGTTAGATCCGTGTCCAGAAGGTCGCTGGTTTGAATCTTGTGGCCAGCAGAGTAACCATATCACCTTTGGGCCATTGAGCAAGGCCCTTAAGCTCACAAACTGCTCCAAGGAGTGGCAGAATAATGACTGCCCCTGCACTCTGACCACAAGCTTTGCTCTCTTCGTCTGTATAGCTGTTTCTGTGTCTCATAAGTAGGCGTGTAACGATGAATCTCGAATTCATTGAAAATCGATATAAATGTATGACAATTTAAACCGGTTGATGCGAAAAATGAATCGCTACTTTAGGAGAACTTCACGGTACTTTACTTAACAGAAAAACTGGTGTAATATTACATTTGATTTCACGACATCAGTTCGACATCAGATGTCACTGCATATTCACGTCGACGTCATATGTTAGTTTTTGGTTTTGACCGAACACGAGATGGAGAGCGAATTTGAAATTGAGGACACTCCCCCCCCTCCCCCCCCCCCGATCTTAAATCGGCGGTGTGGCAGCATTTTCGATTTCCAGTAATCGCAAACGAAAATGCCGAGAAAAGCATACACAAGACAAAACCTGCATGCAAACATTGTAAAACACTGATAACATACACAAATAGCATGACGAACATGCTTCAGCATGTCCACCGGCACCACAGTGAGCTCAATTCACCACCGCCAGAGCGAAGATTATTAAAAGGACAAACCATGCTAAGAAGCTGCACATGCAAGCCTTAGTTTATTTATTTGATTTTTTTACTTATTTATTTTGACATGGGATTTTTTTAAACAGTATGTTATTCAATTTCAGTTGCACTGTTAAGAAGAGGACACAGTTTAGAAAGATAAAGGAATATTTGAATAAATTTATCTGCAGCTCATTCTACTAAAAAAAAAAAAAGTGAGAAAATCATATCGTGAACTCAGAATTGTATTGAATTGTGAGTTGAGTGTATCATTACATCCCTACTCATAAGTGAACAAAATAAGAAATGTGAAGACTAAAGGAGGCCTATGTGTTTGTATAAATGGCAGATAAAGTATTGGCATTATCGGTATACGGGTTGAAAGGTTCAACACAGAGGGATAAAAGCTGAAAAAGCGATGAAGAAGATCGGAGACACTTGTGCTTGAAATAGGCGAGGAAACCACTTTAACGTCTGTAAGTTTAGCAGGAGAAAGAGCTACATCATCACTCAGAAGAAAGTGAAAGATAGATGGCTTGGAGGACACAGGTCTGCTCAAAAGTCATGTGAAGTCAACTTCATTCCAGCCACATACAGTCATGTTTTGAGGTCAAGTAATATGTCTTAAGCAACATTTATGAATACAATACAGTTATAAGGAATTACACCCCTCCTCCTCGTAAATTGGGGCAGGTTTTCTCCGCTTGTGGTTAACTTAAGTTCTATTGGTTGATCTGAAGTCATTTTCAGTTTAAATGAATGCGAAGTCTGTTTTGGGACGTGTTGCCAGGACGTGGAGAGAAGCTGTACAGCTTATTCCCTTTGATGTGCCTTCATCTTGCAGGGTATTATAATTTAATTATTCACTATACACTTTCATCCAAGGAAACCTGTACACCTCAGGAGTGTTCCTCATTCCTAAAGTTTCTATACTGTATCCTTGGGCAAATCAGGTCCTCATGCAATTTCACAATACTATGTCCCCACTTGGGATTCCCATTTTCACCATTCAGGTCTCTCATCATGTTTTCAAGCTATATCCATTGCTAGGACACCATTAATGGCCTTAGGTTAATTTATGACACTCATTGCATTTATTGGTGTGAAGACTGAGCTGTAACAAGCAAGGAGAAAATCCTGTCCCAGGATTCAGCTATGACTAACATCTATGGACCTCTGGGACATTATAGCCTGTTTTAGTGGTTCTTAATAATTTATTCTTAAAAAAAAATCCTCCCTGCTCCAAGGCACTTTTGCATAAATGCATAGCCATAGACTTCTGTGCAAGAGAACAACAAACAGAATAATCCTACGTACTGTAATGACATTAGGCAAATAAAATCAAAGGAGTTACAGGAGTCTCACATTCATCAAGGCAGTTTTTCTTCTAATGGATTCAGGAAAATAACTGAGTGTCAACACATTATTGATGTGTTGTTTATGCAAAGTAGAAATTTATACAGCTTCAACTATGGGTCAGAGATGGTAGTAAATCAAGCCCCCATTTGCTGGCAGTCATACAATGATCGTATGTACCCTTTGGGGGGAGTTAAGTCCTCACTGATAGGATGATCTTTTGTTTGTCCACCAGCCAATGCAATGAAAAGGCTAAACTCAGAATCTCATTTGCTCATGTTTCCATTATCATGGAGCCATGTCTGCGATCATGGCTCGGGTTCCTGATCTACAGAGCCCGTAAAGTCCCAAAGAATGATTTATTTTGTTTGTTCTTGTGCACATAATATAATCAGGGCACTGAGCACATAAGATTCTACTTCAGTCTTAGAATGTCTTACGCAGACATTCTTGTTACACCCTGGTAAAGATACCCTCACATTCAATATTCCGTTTTCTGGTTGTAGTATCTTTTAACAAAAGCAAACCAGGCAATTTTTAATCATAGATTCTTTATGTCCAGAACACAGACAAAGATGAACACCAAACATTTTTTCAGTTCAAGCCCTCCGCAATTTGAGTTTAATCTTGTTCATAGTTATGAAAGGCTATTTCAGCTCTAACAAGATGGTGGCTCAGCAATTACAGTTTCCAGGTTTTTTTTTTACAGGCAAAATAAATTTTTGAATGTTGCCATGTGCACTTCACATTCACTTACAGTCAGATGCCTTGAGTGTCCCTTCATAGTGTAATAACTGTTATAATAACTCTAAAACAACACGTGTAGTAAAGTGTACTTTGAACAGTTGACTGTGAGGGACAATGCACACCACTTGGATTTTCAGATTATGTATTGCCATTAATCATTATTTCTAAATGCAATCTGTACATTCAGTGTTCATTGGAATAAGTAAATGGACTAATAACTCAAACTAAATGACACAACAATTATATTGTGCTTTGAACAGTTCGTTATGGGACAGTGTATGGCATTAAATGTTCATTTATTGCACAGTGAAAACAATAACAGTATTTCTTCAGGAACAGGGCTGGTGATCATTGCTTTAAAGTTTGGATAATTTCTTGTATGCACAAGATAAAAATACCATCTTTACAATACTTTGTGGGCCGCTCTGATCACACATGAAAGAGCATTAAACAACCTGTGCGTGGAGTAGGAGATTCGCAACTAGCGTCTGGATTTTCTGGAGTAGGTGGATTAATGAAGTTAAATCAGATCACGTGGAGATATTCTTGCAGGGCTTGTAAAATTCATGCACACATCAAGAGGCTGATAATAATTCAAAAAGCTTTTACACGTTTCTTACACTTTCAAAGACTTAATATGCCAGGCTATTAACCTTCAAATGCTTGTAAATATAACAAAAAAAAATTTGATAGATAGATAGATAGATAGATAGATAGATAGATAGATAGATAGATAGATAGATAGATAGATAGATAGATAGATAGATAAAAGGGACTAAGAATATTAGTCACTATTATCCAATCAGGATCATAGATATGAATAATGTGTCTTAGGATTGGTTGATTTGGTACTCAGGAAGAAATCTGCATGAAGATAAAAGGCATAAGGACAACATAGACCAATACAGAGAGAAGTCAGGGCTTCCACCGAGAAGACAGATCGTGGCTCCTGCTGCAGCTGGGCTGTGAAATATGCAACCATACCCCTCTATTACAGGGAAAACATTTCCATTATTTCTTATGGAAAATTATAATTCATTCCAGATCCATCCAAGAAACACCAATTCATCTACCCAAAATATCCCTAACACTGAAAAATATCTATTTCAGCATGGTAAAGAACACTTTGTACACAAATGTCCTAAATACCAAACACTAAAGGGGGTAATAACCATGGATTATTTTGTCTCTGTGTAGTTATTTTTTGCAGTGCCACACATTACATTTTGTAGCAATGAACATTACATTTAGTAACCAGATTAATCCATCCATCCATCCATCCATTTTCCAAACCGCTTATCCTACTGGGTCGCGGGAGGTCCGGAGCCTATCCCGGAAGCAATGGGCACGAGGCTGGGAACAACCCAGGATGGGGAGCCAGCCCATCGCAGGGCACACTCACACACCATGCACTCTCACATGCATTCCTATGGGCAATTTAGCAAGTCCAATTAGAACCAGATTAATGAAAAAGAAAAAAAAGAAATCAAAATGATTGCTTAAGAAATTAAAAAATGTACGTTGTAACTCTGTTACGTTAATGATTTGTTTATGAAGATTCATATTTGCCCAAATTTCAAATATTCATGCTTCTCTTATTGGGACCCAACACCTTACATTGGTATTAATATATATGACCTGTTTAGCCAGAAACTGAAACAGTGAGAACTGAAATTCAGTGGTAGGGCCTTATATAATGAAAAATGTGTGCCATAAGAATGATGAAGACACAGCCCGTAGTCTGAAAGCAGCAATGAGTAGAAATGTATGCATTAGCAACACACAAAGGTACTGAAATGGCTTTTCCTCTGATGGCTCAATTCTGTCTCATACTGGAGAATCTGTTAGCAAGTTAATGAGGTCTCAAGAGTTTTTGCTATGTAGGAGGACAATGGGCAGTCATTAAAACTGCATCCCAGCCGATACGAAGAGGCACCGCTAACTTTCACATGACATGACGTCGTGCTCCATATAAATAGTAAATTGTCTGTTTTCCCTAAATATTCTGAGCATAGGCAGCATAACATCAGGATTCTCTCTGTTTTTCCCCAAACCTACATCCCTCGGCATTGTTCTCATTTCAATACATTTGCATGTCGTGTGCAGATTATTAATGAGAATAAGGCAAATGCCTCATGCACCAATTTGGCACTGTTCTGTATACATTTTCGTGTTCTTGATGACATCGTGTTAACCTCTGTGCCTAAATCAGCCTGGATAGCACCCTGCACAGTGAAAATCAAAATGAGCATACAGTATCTAGGAAGGGAAATCAAGCAAGGTGTACTTCAGAAAGGCCAGCCAATCAGATAATAATAATACGACTGGATCAGCACCCCAGAGAGTAATAGGTTTACCTGACTGAAAAGGTCTACACACATTCACTGGATCGTGAGTCAGACTTGAGTGGGAGATATAACAACTGAGACCAAAACTGTGGCTCAGACTCCATAACAGCAGGACTGCAAGCTATGGAAGTGAGGACTGATTTGTTCACAAGAACTGAAGACAAAAATGAAGGCGTCGGCCCCTTAAGGTAATGCAGTAACAGAAAAGAGCATTAAACCAAGGATGCTGACACTTCTCAAAGTTGTGCTTTTGCCTTTGGGGAATCCCGATAAACGGCAGCCAAAGTAGATTACATATTCCATTACTTTTGCTAATGTGAAGCAGCTGACTATCATTAAGCAAAGCTGTGTACAGGACGTAAATCACTAACAAAAAAATCCAGCAGCACGTCCTTCTGTGGGCTTGAGCCAGTTCACTATGCCTCGATAATAATGCGTAATCGATGGTAAATTATTTGATTGTTATTGATATAATGAAATGAGAAATGTTATACAAATAAAAATAATCCAATATGATTTTAGACAAATATTGGTTAAAATAACATTCCATATTACTGTTGTTTCTACATTTTTAAATTCTTTTTTTTATCAGACTAATTCATAAATGACTATTCACAGTGTAAACAGGTACTTAAAAGTTGAAACCACTAAACAGCCATTAAAAAAGCACACATGCATCAGGTGCAGTGTGTGCGTGTGCAGGCGCATGGACAATGCGATCTCCGCCTTCATCCTTCACTCCATCGTTCCCAGCTGGACATCGGAAAGGCGAACTATGTAAGGCTGCAGCTTATTGCCTACAGCTCCGCCCCCAACACCATAGTCCCCTCTAAGGCTGGTCACCCAGCTCAGAGACCTGGGATTGAGCTCCTCCATCTGTGATTTGGTTCTCCACTCCCTGACTGGTAGACCACAGCTTCACCAGCTGGTACCATCACTGCCTGGTACCATCACCACCCAGTATGGTAGCTGCGGCATCACCGCCTGGTACCATCACCGTCTGGTACCATCACCGCCTGGTACCATCACCGTCTGGTACCATCACCTGCAGGTACCATCACCTGCAGGTACCATCACCACCAGGTACCATCACCTCCAGGTACCATCACCGCCTGGTACCATCACCGCCAGGTACCATCACCACCAGGTACCATCACCACCTGGGACCATCACCACCAGGTACCATCACCACCAGGTACCATCACCGCCAGGTACCATCACCTCCAGGTACCATCACCGCCTGGTACCGTCACCACCAGGGACCATCACCACCAGGTACCATCACCTCCAGGGACCATCACCACCAGGTACCATCACCTCGAGGTACCATCACCACCAGTTACCATCACCTCCAGGTACCATCACCTCCAGGGACCATCACCACCAGGTACCATCACCTCGAGGTACCATCACCACCAGTTACCATCACCTCCAGGTACCAGCACCGCCTGGTACCATCACCGCCTAGTACCAGCACCGCCTGGTACCAGCACCGCCTGGTTCCAGCACCGCCTGGTACCATCATGGTCCCACTCAGCACCCATACCATAAAGCGTTCCAGTGGCTGAGCTCAGGTAGGCGCCTCCGGAGCCTTATTGCTGGAACTGAGAGACTGAGAAGTTTCAACCTCCAAGCCATTAGGGTCATTAATACCACCAATTAAAAACTAAAATTTGCTATGACTGCAACCTGCAAGTTAAATTTTTTTCTCACATTTTTCTTATAATTTTGCATCTTTCATGTAATATGTTTAGTACTATTTCGTTAAGTAATTCAACTTCACTATTATTCTACCTTGTTTATTGCACAGTCTGGATTAGCGGCCATTTCCTTTCACCGCCGGTGTTCCACCACATTCATGTGTATGACAAATAAAAACCTTGAATCTTGAGATCCCTCTGTAGGCTGATGTACCATCTGCCTCTTCCTCAGTAGCTTTTCTTTTGAACACTTTGACGTCAAATAAGGGGATTCTAATCCTAGCAGGCACTCAAAGCCAAGTACTACTGTCTAAATTCCATGCTGAATATCAGATATCAGAATGTCAGAGTATGAATGTGTTATTTCATACATAAAAGCCATGAGGCACGATGGCAGATCATTGGTTAGCACTGTAGCCTCATTGCAACATCCAGAGTTGTATCCTCACACAGTCCAAAAGCGCGTGGTTACGTGAACTGGTATCCCTAATTGGCTTTACTGGATAAGCCATTATGGAAGATGAATAAAGATTATTAAATTGCTGAGCAAAAACAGCCAGTATACTGCACAGAACATACACATCCTTGGTCTGTGCTTCAGTGCAGAGAGTCTGTGCTTCCAGCTGTAGGATAGTGCACCTGAGAGAGCCTAACTGATGGGCCCATGGGCTTCCACTGTTTTTATGTCTGACATTCCTTTCCCTCCACCCCCTCGAGCAAAACCAGGTGTACACAGTGTCCTACATTGGCCAGCCGTTCAATAGCTTAACTGTGTCATTGAATGAATCCATTCAGATAGCTCCTTGTCGTTTAAAATTACCCAGTCACTACCGCTGAGACCGCCAAGTGGTAACAAAAGAAACTATTTGTATCTTTGTGGGGACCGTCCACTCATTTCTATGGGAAATAGCCTAATTCCAGCAGTTACAACCTTAAGCCCCACCCAGCCAGTCTCGTCAATCACCTCATTCATACCGTCCCCTTCATAAGCTATTTATTCATTCTTAAGTAATTAGTTATGTGAAACGTTAGTTCACCTAATTTTTTATTCAGGTGAATATTTAGCTTAAAATTTTATTTTAACTTTTAAAAAATTACCGAGGGCTACAGCCCTGTACCCGGCGTAAGTAATCAAAGAAAATACAAGACTTTCTGCATTTTTAGGTTTTATCATTGCAGTCACATATTTTTAAAAATTGAGTTTCCCTTTGTGGAGACTGAAAAAAATGCTCCCCACAATGTCAAAATAAGAGGTTTTTATTACGTCTTGGGGACATTTGGAATCATTTGTAATATACTAAATGACCAAAGCAAACACAGCAGATTTATATTTTCTATATTCTAGATATCAGCAGATCATTTCTAGGTTGCATTAATCGTTTTGTTGAATAGCTTAGTTGTCATCCCCATTACTGTTTAGTTCAATATACATGTCTTTGGGACTTAGTTCCATATTTTGTAATATTTCTTTTGATAATAGCATTTGCCAACATATTGATAAGGGATATTCTCCCTGCTAAATCGAATCCATTTAGGCCCAACCGCAGTACAAGTAGGCTAATTATTCATACACATATAACCTACCGATTTATTTCCCACCAGGTTCATTCGCTTCGATGAGTCCAAATGAATCAACACCTCTCCACCCCACTCTGAAGGAGCTGATCAGATAAACCATGCAGAATCAACTGTGTCAAATGGATCATACAGCCCTTCATCATGCTGGATCGATATTGTAGATAATGCCCCGCCATCAGCGGTGTTCACAAGTCCTTTCCACACTCCCCTGTTGTGAATAAACTACAAGACAGGTAGGAGAGAAGATACCGCCGCTATTCTGTTTCCTTCTGTGGCCTCTGGTTGCCATAGAAACCCATCACTCCCACACCCAATCTATTGCCAAAAATAATTGCAAAGACAGCCAGACAAACGTCAGCTGAAAAAAAAACAATTACGGTGGTATCTGATACTTGTACTGTGGGAATCTATCACTGTGTTGTTTATTTATTTACGTATACTACGAGATGATGCCGTTCATCAGCTCACATAGTTACACAATTTCTCGTCACCATTGGTTGAATAAACACTTGTAATCGTAGGCTGTGTCATCTTCCCTTTATTGAATGCAATTAAATTGAAACTTGATTTGCCATTTGCACAGGTACAGGAATACAAGTACACTGGAATTCTTGGACCTTATACTGGACCTTATTTTGTTCTAGGTTTTAACTGCATGTAGCTAAAAATGTTATTGAATACTACAAGCAATTTACTCTAGTAACCTTTACAAAATATTTCACAATAATTTTTTTGATAAGAATTGCTACTTGAGTGATTAAGAATTATATCCAAAATGGCATGCATATTCCGGTGATTGCAAATACTCCTTTGTTGCTTTTGTGTACACGTCTCGAGAATACATGGCACAGGCTTCTCATACCTTGCCTGGATTTCAATTAACCTTCCAAAGGTACCGTAATTGGGGGGTGGAGGGGGGAGGGGGGGTAGTCTCGCTAGAGCTTTGATGCACCCAACATGGGAAATGAACTGCATTGCAGTAAAAAAAAAAAAAAACATCAAGAGAAGAGGTGAGAGCCCATTCTCCCTGGCCGTCAAAGAGAGTGAGAGCCCGTTCTCCCTGGCCGTCAAAGGGAGTGAGAGCCCGTTCTCCCTGGCCATCAAAGGGAGTGAGAGCCCGTTCTCCCTGGCCGTCAAAGGGAGTGAGAGCCCGTTCTCCCTGGCCGTCAAAGGGAGTGAGAGCCCGTTCTCCCTGGCCGTCAAAGGGAGTGAGAGCCCGTTCCCCCTGGCCGTCAAAGGGAGTGAGAGCCCGTTCCCCCTGGCCGTCAAAGGGAGTGAGAGCCCGTTCCCCCTGGCCGTCAAAGGGAGTGAGAGCCTGTTCTCCCTGGCCGTCAAAGGGAGTGAGAGCCCGTTCTCCCTGGCCGTTAAAGAGAGTGAGAGCCCGTTCTCCCTGGCCGTCAAAGGGAGTGAGAGCCCGTTCTCCCTGGCCGTCAAAGGGAGTGAGAGCCCGTTCTCCCTGGCCGTCAAAGGGAGTGAGAGCCCGTTCTCCCTGGCCGTCAAAGGGAGTGAGAGCCCGTTCTCCCTGGCCGTCAAAGGGAGTGAGAGCCCGTTCTCCCTGGCCGTCACATACTTTCTACAGGAAGAAACACACGTGGTCTCTCTCTGGCCGCAACTGAAGGGGAGAAAAAGATGCCAGGGCAGACTTCCAGGGCAATCAAAGAAAGAGTCTTTTTCTCACCTTGTATCGCTCAAGGACACGGCCCACAGGAAGGACTCCTTCACTCACACCAAAATCGATGTCAGTCATGCTGCCCTTCATAATAAGGCATTCAGGTCAGAGAAGAACATTACTCGGAGCTGGCCGCTCCTTCACAAAGACTTTTGATAATACGATCCTCTTACTGGATTTGAACTCATAGAACCTGCAATATTTTATGAGCCTCCATGGATGGCTTGAAAAAACAACATTTACAAATAATTAGCTGAGTAGTTGAAACAGAGACATAAGAAGACCTTGAGTTGTCAAGGTGACTTTTAAATATGAGTAATAATAGACAGTAACACTGGGGCTGAACAGGGAGTTATCTGTAGGATAAAAAGGTAGTCAGTTCATTTTTGGCACAGAAGAGTTATAAAATGGCTCCAGGCTGCCAGTATAAAAAGGACTTGGCTGGTTGCATTAAAACCAAGGAAATATTTAGAATTTGAGCCACTACACTGGCTGTTTTTGCTCAACAACTTAAGTGGTTTTAAAAGCAATAATGCTGGATAACTCCTGAAACAAACTCATTCTGGATCTGAAATGGGAGTATTTATCAACCTGGAGAAAGAGCTAAGCATTGTGAATTGAGAATTCATTTGTTAGTTAGAAATATACTTATTTATATTAGCTTAGAAGTGACCCAAAATTACACACACAGATTTGAGTTTTTTTTTCCACATTATGGTTTGGATTCTTACTGTGGAAGCTTTTTGTCCAGGTTATATACCCCTGTTCTCCCTGCCATTCCCATGATTTGCTGCAGGTTTGACCTGCTCATAGAAGCATTTAGTAGATTGGTGTTCTTGTTCATAAATACGAAGGTTCAAGAGTCGAACCATAAAGCAAACATAGGCAGCGTCCTGGGGTCCTGAAAACTAGGGGTCCCACGAAGACAGAATTTCCAGGAGTTACAATGAAGGATATGACATAATATGATCATTTAAATTATAACAGCATGTCTGTTATTTGAATGTTTAGTGACCATTTTGAGGATAGTTGCCCTCCGTCCTCTCTGTAATGGACTATTCCTACCATGACACTTAATGCTACCCAGGTTTCTTTTCCAGTCCAGTGGTAGGCTACCGGTTGTTTCACTGCAAAGAGAAGCAGCACAAAGTGACCTAACAGAAGACGAAAAGGGCAGAAAGATAATAGACTAACATTACATCTCCCCTGTCTTTGATACTTGACACAACTGAACAAACGTTTGCAAAAATTCAAGACTAGCGTTAGTCTCAGGGGCAGAGTAAGGCATAGGCTAGGCTAAGCTACAGTCTACAGTCCAGAAAAAGAGGGAACAGTTAACCTTTTTCAATCTGACCGGTCGATCCAACGCGATAGGTGAATTATACAGACACCACTCCGCCCCCCCCCCCCCCCCCCCCCCCCCCGCACCCCACCCGGATTGGCAAGCTTTACCACTGGCATCAAGCCAGATTAGTATATTAGTGATGTTCCATCTAGGGCCCCCAGAGAAGTTAGTCCACCCCTGCAAAGGTTATAAAACTCTGTTAGTATTGATACAATGATACCAAATTTGCAATTAACTTGAATTAATTCTAAGGCCAAGTATCAATATGTAATATCAATATGGAAAAACGATGTCCCTTGCCTGCAATGGGATCGCTGCAGATTGCCTAGTAATATTGTCTATAATATAATCTTGTGAGCTTCTGAAAAATTAGATTTCATTTTCAGAAAGCAGTTGTGTAGTTTAATTTGAATTGGACCGCATCGCTTTACATTTGCAGCTGCATCTGGCCTTTTCTCTTACTGCTTTTGTATCGGCACCGTTTCATTATTAAGTTAATCATTTACAACAGAACATATTTAGAATATCTTATAACATCACAATTTTTTGCTGTCCTTAAGACATTTCTTTGGTTACCAACAACGTTATTAAGAATACAATTTATCTCGTATCTAATATTTATCCATAAGTATTTCATGTACTAAATAGTGTGGAGTGAGCTTGTAATCACATTTACTCCTTCAACCAAACTGATTGCGTAGTGCGAATACCCTGCAAGCAAGAGCGATTTTATTTTACCCCTGACAAACACTTATGTTCCAGTACGAGACAACATGTCATGCTGGCAAAGAAACCAATTTCTGCGTGTGACCAGAAACTGTTCTTCACTGAGATACCCAACAACAGGACATTTTATGTCTCACTGCATCTTCAAGACCAATCTAGAGCAGGAAGAGTTCAATGCGATATCTTCTTCCCTAAAACAGGGCATCCTGCTGCTATATGGTAGCAAATATGATTTCTTAATTCCTTCCTTAAATAAATGTCACTATTTTATTTATCGGCTGTGTTTCAAATGCACTGATTGGTTCATTTATCACAGTCGGAAAACCCCTAACCCCTTGTAGCTCCCCTAAGCATCCAATCATATTCCTTCCGTCTGATTTGATATCCCCTCGTTTGGGAGGCGAAAGAGAAGGATGGATCTTCAAAGGCTGAGAAAGTATCTGCCTGACATTTCAACCTGTGTTTTTCTCCCTCCTGCTAACGCCGAGCGCACCTCCTTCGGTGTGACCTCCTTCGGCTGAGCTTCCCATCCGCCTGTCTGCCGATATCGCATTAATCTCGCAGCGATTCCGTGACGCCTGGCGACGGCAGAACAAATCTGTGCGCCGGGAAGACGATGCGGCCCAGTGCACACTGCCGAGGCGAGGGAGCTGTCAGTTCGCAGGGTGATGCTTCCTCTTTGAGATCCACTTCTGTGGCCGGGGAAGTGTGATGTGCAAAGGCAACGTGGACGCCTGGGCACGAGTGATAAAGCCGCAGAAGTCGCTGTGGTATACGTGCCCTCCCCAATACCAGCAAACTTCCTTAGCAGATAAAACACGCAATTCCGAACTGTTGTTTCACAAATGTTCGTAAGGATACATCAGGGGAGACAAATTACGATTTCAAAATAAAGAAACGTGGCTTTATTGACGAGGATTGACGCGATCTATGTACAAAACGACAAACTGGAAATTACAGCCTTATTTCACATATTCATGTAATTTTGTTTGACCGCGCAGAAATCATTCAGTCTGTTCCAATGACAGCGAATGGATTGCTGGTGTTTGTGTACAGTGTTATATATGTGTGTGTGTGTGTGTGTGTGTGTGTGTGTGTGTGTGTGTGTGTGTGTGTGTGTGTGTGTGTGTGTGTATATATATATATATATATATATATATATATATATATATATATATATATATAATATGGCTTGTAGGAATACACTTCAGTGATTTTTGAAGAAAAAAACTAAAATTATTACAGTCATACTGGCTTTTCTCTACACTGATACAACATCGTGACCAAACCCTCCCGGGTGATTATGACTAAATCCTTTATGCTCAGCAAATATTACGTTCCTTACATATGCAGATTCACTTTTTATTAGGGTCATTGAGGGGTCCATTGAATAATATTAATTCATTGTGTGAAAACACACGCCCACGAAATTACTGAGTGAATTCACATGCGTGCTCTAGTCTATTATTTTCCCTTTCAAGACTCGCATATGAATGGATACAAGAGCTTTTAATTACAGTTCATTCCTTTTAAGAAGTATTGCCAATACAAGCTGTCTTTAGGAAAAGCGTCGCGTCTTTTTATTGCTGGCAGATAAAACGAGGAACAGGAGACTTATGGACGAGCTTGTACCGATTCCTGTTTGCGTTATTATGAACAAATTATGAATAACATAGTAAATAGATTATGCGACGTTTAAAGTGAGGCATACCTTGTTGGGGGGGGGGGGGGTTACACCCTGAATAGGATGCTAGTCACAATCACAAAGCCCTGATGTATCCATTCTATGCGGTGCTGTTTCAGTTTCTCTCAAAATTTCATTTTCACCTACATACTGAGTGTGCAAAATCTGAAAAAGATCCTTCAAAACCTTTCTAAGTTGTCGCAGAAATATGATGTGTGTGGTGGCGATGGACGGTTCCCAAAACCATATGTGATACCTAGCGGGCAAGACTGCCACAGTAATGTGTCAAATTTATGATATGATGCGCAAAGGTGAATTCGGCAACTGCTTTCGGATTGGTCCAAAGACATCAGCACCCAGCAGGGTATTCTGTTAAAAATCACTTTAAATACTGAGCAAGAAACCCAGCATAAATGTGTATTTTAGCTTACATCTCTCAATTAATTATTGCCCAGCACTAATGCAAGTGACATGCAATTGACGTAACTTCTGCTAAGAAGAGAACAGTCTATAAAACCTGTTAGAGTTAGGCAGCCTTGGAATTATGCTAAAACTTTTCCCTAAATTAAAAAAATCATGTCCTCATGTTGTTGTAGTAATATTACTACTATTACCAGGGGAGTTTCTAGCTACTGAAAGATCAGAGGCTACATCAAGTCTACCTGGGGTTTTAAAAGGAGGATCGGCATCAGGACTAAGATACTCGGGGTTCAGCTTAATATACAGTACTCAGGGCTATTGCCCTGAAAGATCGGAGCTAATGACGCCCACGACTACTACTACTGCTACTACTACCACTACTCGTAATAATAATAATAATAATAACAACAACAACTACTACTACTACTAATTAAGAGTCCAAAGCATGTAGTGCTATGGATCATTGTATTTTTGTTAGGATTTTTTTCTTTTCTTTTTTTTCTTCTGTTATTATTATTATTAGTAGTAGTAGTAGTATTAATAGTAGTAGTAGTTATAGTAATTGTTGTTATTATTAAAAACAGGGGGATCAGTGGGTAGCATCGTTACCGCTCACCCCCACAGTTAGTACCCTGTCGCTGCTTTGTGTTTGTAAAGTTCCTCCCCATCTCATGTGACTTTCCTCAGCAGTCCAAAGACACACATTTAGGCTAGTTGGTGTCTCTAAAATGCATATTGTGTGTGTTTCCTGTGATGAACTGGACTGGATTTTTCACAGCCTTATTCCTGGATGGACAAAATAATAACAATTTACCTCAAAAAATACACCTGAATGGATGAGTGAATGAGAGATTCTGAGTTTCCTCATTCATTTTTCAGATCATTCTTTCCAACAAAAGCCAATTTTGAACCTGCATCGCAAATTTAATTAAAACCATTGATCAAAAACACCAGAGAATGCTGTTCCGGAACATGAAAAAGATCTGCAATGCGCTGGGTATCAAAACACAAAAGTAATCCAGGGGGTAACAGACACGGTGAAAGGCTTCCATGGATAGGAAACCTCCTGCTGACTTTCCTGAACACAGAGTCACAGAAAGATTATTGCTGCAGCCCCCCGGTCAACCTCTGCATCTATATGCTAGTACATCTGTAAAAACTCATGCTAATAGAATCATGTCCTTTCAGCATTCTGTATACACATACAATAGCGTCACACGTTGTCCCAATATAACATTTTCAAATTTGCAATGCAACATTTTCAAATTTCAAATAATAAGTATTTAAGCTGAATTAATTTCCTTTCATTGACCCTCATCCTCATAAACTCCAAGTCACATGACAGGCACATTGGAGGCTCATCACCCACTGCGATTCAGTGTCCTCTTTGTTCTTCAGGAAAGGCGGCATATAAAAAGAATGCAATTGACGCTGGCAAATGTCAAGGAGTGAGGCGAACAAAAACCACAAACAAAACAATGACCAAAAACATAATTTGCAATTTATAACATGCAAAGTGTAATGTTTAGTGATAACAAAAATGATTCATACAGCCCTTACACAGCCCAGAAAGCCATACAAAAAAATACTCATGTGAGTTTGTTACTGAACTATTTAGTGAATATTTATTAAAATAATTACTTATCCGGCTAGGGATCCATGCTATTCCAAAGCACATCCCAGGAGACCCAAAATACAAGACAGGATACTGCAGAGGCAGAACACCAGGTCACACTTCACACAATAAGGACAATTCTGATCTTCAGTTTCACCTGAATAATTTCTCTTTTTATGGAAGAGGGCCAATGCCACCTGTCTGGAGAGTATGAGCAATAAATGTCAAGCTCCAGCACAACTTTAAGAATCTGCTGCATTGATACAGTTCTGTTCTGTAATGCTCTGTAGCATTAGGCCTAGCAGGTAATGAATTCTCATGTTCATTGCATATACCTTTATCTATCTACCTCATATCTATAGACAAAGGGAAACTGGACTATAGAGACACCAGCCCATTATGTGAAACACTATTTATCCATCCATCTATTCATCCATCGTCTGGTTCATCACAGCAAAATATTGCATCATGTTAATTGTGCCACAGTGGCTCAGGGGCAACTTTAGGATTATTTCTCCAAAATAGACAACCTTTGTTAGCTGTTTTTAGCTACTGTAAGGTCTATTGGTCATTCCGTTTCACCACCCTGAGCTCAGAATGTCCATTCATCTATCCATCCATCCATCCATCCAAAGGGGAATCTGTTTTCTGCAGAGAATGCTGTCCGTAACATCAGATGTTAAGCCACACTCTGGGCATGTCCAGTCCCTTGCCATGTGTAAGGGAGCTAACTCTGCATGAAGCTGTAAAACTCCCATTCCAGCCCTGTTAGAAAATGAACTCCATGCAATCATTTGTTACTATAATAGCTGTATTAATAATTCCTTAAGTGATTATTGGAGAAGCAAGTAGCTCTGGCGAAAAGCGGCTGCTCGTTGCTGCTGGGAGAATGAGTCACACCTCCAAAGCGTAAAACAACGGCCAACTATGTAAATGAAACTGAGTATTATTGGGGCAGCACAGTGGCCAAGTTAGAGGTGCAAATTACCATAACTGCATGTTTTGGACTGCAGGAGGAAAGCTCCATCACACAGGGACCCCCCCCCCCCAACACACAACACAGTTGGAGGTGGGATCTGATCCCCAAACAACAGGAGAATCCAGTTAAACCCAGGACATGATCTTATAATTACGCTGCTGGACTCAAATGGCACCTCCATGTTTTACACGTCTGATCCATTATAAATAAAATACTCTTGAAAATATCGATTAACACATAATTACGTGTTACACGAAATCATGTTTACGGTGCCAAACAGTTGATGGTAAATTTAATGATGTGAGACAGTCATTATAGTAAGATCGCAAAGTGTTTTTGTTTAGTTTTCAGGCATTTGATATCTATTGAACTACAGCTTATTAAATACATTTCCTTTAAATCAAGCATGCGGTTCGCACGATCTGAATTAAAGATCCATCAGGAGAAATTTCACACATTTTCATCAACACTCTGACAGCGAGAAGGATAACTGATTTTCGTTCACGCTCAGAACCTTGTCAGAGTGAAAAAAAATCAACTCCCTGGGCAGTGCGTAGACATTTAACAGGTATTCCAATTTCAGATGGACTCAGAAATCACTCCAAACCCAAGGGACGTCTTGACCTTTCATGGCTAAATAATTGAAGATGTAACTGTTTTGCAGTTTAGCCATTAAGAAGACAAGAATGAGGTGCTGTTGACTGCTCCACCGGGGCACCTTGCATAAAAAATGGACGCCCATCCCCTCACAGACGCACAAGGAGATTCTCCGTTAATTCCCCTCCCCGTGCCTGTCAAATATCATTTAACCCGCTCCAGTACCCCCACCGGCCCCCATCCAATCAAAGCATCCCATTTCTGCAAAACTCTATTACATCATACGACCACAGAAGATTTACATGTCGCCTGCCGAATGCCGCCCCCCCCCCCCCCCCCCCAACACCCCCTTCCTGCAGTGCCTGCTGTCATCTCAATGCTAGCAACTGCCGCCCTGCGGGGGTCTCGAAGAAAAAATTGCAGAAGAGCTGAATGAGCGTTGAAGAGAAACACTGCCACCTGCTGTCCACAGCTACGATTTATTTTCAGTGGAAAAATGAAAACCGGCACTGATCAAGCAAACCCAGGGCAAATGCGCGACATATTACCAAGCCTTCTGCGAATAATTTTCAAAATAGCCTGAGATATTTCGCTGTGAAGGATTGTTTCATGTTGTCCTTTTTTTGTGCCAAAAAAATCATGCATTTCAAACATAAAACATAAAATTACAATAAAATATGTTCACAGCAGAGAGAATCACAGTAAACTTGTGCTCTGTAGATAAAGAGTGTAAAGTCCTAGGCTGTGAAACTGTGACTCCAGTTCTTTCCAAACTGTGTTTGCCTTAGCAATCGGAATATTAGTCAAAAATATTTACTTATTAAGTACATTATTGGCAACCTTAGTGTAGCTTCTTGCTTTCTGTGCATTTTCAGCAGATTTAGGCATCTTTGTGACTGATAATATAACACTGATGACTGAAGGAAATGGGATTATTCCTTACATGAATACCGGACAGGGTCCAGCCAAAAGTGTGGGAATATTTAAAAACAGCTGCTGTTGTATCTAACCCCCATGTTCTTTAAGATTATAGGCATAAATAGAACCCAATCACTTCAGAGAAGAGAACTAAATATATATATATATATATATATATATGGAAGTACCTTTAATTTAATATATATACATACATACATATATATATATATATATATATATATATATATATATATATATATATATATATATATATATATATATATATATATATATATATATATGCCAATGTTTTAGGTTAAAGTACATTGCTAAAAATTTCCCTTAGAAATCTTAAATCAGAAATTCTGAGCATTTTAGGTAAATGATTTAAAAATGTCTACTTAAATTGACTTTACGAAATCCAGGAATATTAACACAGCCTCCTTCCAAACACATCTCCTGTACAGTATCTTGGGGGAATAGAACATATAACAGACAGGAACCACATAAACAGCACAGACAGGACTCAAAGCCCGAACTCTGATGGTGAAAGGCAACAGTGCTACAGTCTGAGGCACTATGCTGCCCTGATTGGCCTTGACAATAATGCAATTAACTACTAGCTATACGACAATGTTTGTAAAAATGATACATTTCAAATACTTCATATCTTTATTTATAATTAAACTATACCACCTTCTTGAGATTGACAGGTCCCGGCAGATAATGTAGCAATTTGCATAAATCTTGTTAAAAGACCTAGAATGAGTGCACCCCCTTGTGTTTGGGGAAATAATTACAGCACTCAGTGCAACACAAAAGGGTCAAGAGGCTCTGATTACCTTTTTATGGATTAATCATGTTCTCCTGGGTAATGATACCTGCCACTCTGGGACAGGTTTTGTCTCGCTGATTTCATTAATATATCGCTAACCTTGGCCTCAAACAAAAAAAAAATCCTCTAAACAAAAATGCTAATATATCTGAAGGCTTTAAATAAAACTCACTAATGAATATCCTCTCAATGCAGATGCATCTCAAGCAAGTACAAACATAAAAGTAGGGCTTTCTTCAGGTATATGAGATGGGGTCATTTAAATTCGACGTGCTCCAGGAAGTAATTAGATTGACGCCTTCTTTTTTCATCTGACTTCATGCCTCTAATTCTTTCCTAGAGAAAAAAGGCTGGCATTTTTTTTGCCAAGATAAAAGCTTGCTTTTAGTAACACTTTTCACTGCTGTGCCAAAGCCACTGTGAGAAGCCAAAATTTAATTAATTTAATTTATCATTCTGTTCACGCATTAATGGCCGAGAGACAAAAGAGAGAGAGGGAGACAAAATTATACTTGGTGACGGTTGAAGTGAAAGCTTTTGTTGAACAAAGGAATGTTCCTCGGCTGCAGTCCTGTGACGTTTCTTACAAAGACCCCTTGACATACATCATTGTTGACCCTAAAGGTTGTATGTGCCATAAGAAGTTACAAGCAGCCTGGCAGAGACAAAAAAACACATAAAATATGCCAGCATTTTATTATCACTTATTATATTAAGGGACCAGAGTGTCTCACCTGTTAAGGACGCTGTGCCTGTGATCTGACAGTTTTAGGTTGACAGTTTAAATCCCCGGGTCAGTCGAGAGATTTTTTTTGCTGGGTCCTTCAGTAAGGCCCTTAACGGCCAATGTCTCCTGGGATTAACCAACTGTGCTTTCTCATAACAGAAAAAAAAACATAAAAGCAACTAAATGTCAATATTATTTTGCCAGTGCTCTCATGCACAAGCTTGAACAGATTGCTATTTTTTATATTTCCGCCCACACATAGAAGAGGGCATATTTTACTGAAGGTATTTACGTTAAGTATACCTTCTGGTAGATTCAGTATGGTTTTTATGGAACACAAATGTGACGTAATTGTTCGGTTTCAAGTTCGTTTTCAGTATTGATGCGATGTTCTCAATAGTGCGTTGCGTAACGGGACGTATAGTAGAGATGTGTAGGTGTGAGATGTGTAATAGATATGAAACAGAACTCTGTCAACTTTTGTGGTTGCGTTTATAATAATAAAAAAGGCAGCAAAAACAACAGAGTTGTGAACAAAATCACACTTGATGGTGAGTGTTGTTGAGAGACACCCACGGCTACATGGTGCACTCATAATTCCAGGAGCCACAGATGAAGAGAAAGTTAATTAAAACGTACCGTGGATTGTGACAGAATGGCAGCAGTTTTCATGGACCAAAAATGACTACAGCTGCATTTTACTCTGAAGACCCACGTCTTTCGTGTTGCATGATGAGCAGGTTTAGCCATGTTTGAGAGGGTTAAAAGGAGGGAGAGCGTGCAAGATATGGGATGCAGCGACAATGAGACCCAAGTCTACTACTAAATAGAACTTTTAACAAACACATGATGGATCCGCCTCTCCCAAATAAACACACGTTGCCCCCCCGCCCACCCCACATACACACACTATCAACTGATGTCATCATAGAGCTGCAAAAACCTCAGCAACCACTGAGTAGAGGACACCCCCAGAGGAGTTTGATTAAACACTAGATCTTCCTTCACAAAAACAAATAGCAAGGTAGGTCTTAAAAGTAATTTACGTCTCAGCAAGGCAATCAAAGTGACACGTAAATTATACACCTTTGTATCTTCCATTATTATTGGAAAAGTCAAGGAATGTATGAAAAAGTCAGCATTTGTTGTAGACTTATCTTGATTATACGAGTACAAAAATATATCAAATACCGATGGCAAATGATCTGACCCTCGCTTATCAACATGGCTGCTCCATGCAGTGGTTATGTCTTCAAAATGAAACCACATCTTTCCATATGTCACATCCCTACGCGGCCTTTTTCGCCACATTCAAAGTGCAACAGAAGGGGTGTAAGAGCTGATCGATGTGTATTTGTCTTGTAACTGGGATGGAGTACTGACTCTAAAATACCAAGACGCTAAAATGCTTTATGTTACAGGCTAAAGCCCATAAATACTCATTAAACTGCCAGCATCAAATAAAGAATGGTACGTACTGTACAGTACCTGCCTGAAACAGTAGATTAATGCATGGCAACAGGCTTCATTATAATCATGTCACAGTTAGCAGCAGCATACTCTATGGGACAGAAGGGAGCTCCACAGTCAAATCAGCAGCAACAAATCAAATTCTTGATGATCGTTTATGATAGTCACAGGAGCGCGATAATCTTTATACAGACTGGTTTTATTTGTGTCTCATTACATCTTTCATTCCCTTTTGTCTATTGGGGGATTTCAATATTTGGTAAATTATAAAAAAATAGGTGTTCATATGTTATATATGTTTCTCTTTATAATTGGTCAGTTTGCACTGTCTGTGACGGAAAAAGTTCATGGAAATAAATCATTAATTGGGCCAGATCCACATATATGGATTTGTAAGGTACCATCCATCCATCCATGTATTGTCCAAACAGTTTTCCTGCTCATTTTTCCTGGGGGAGGGGGGGTCCTGCATATTATTTGCCTATCATTGTAAGCAAATAAAAGACACAGAGATGGTACTGGAACCATAATCTGGCAATATATCATGGGTAATGCTGTATGCTTAATAAGGAAACACAAATAAAACAGAAAGACAGAACATAAAGCACTTATGATCTGCAAAGGGTTTACGGTATTACTTTTACTGTTACTGAATAACAATAAATTTCCCTTAATAACAACTTGAGATTTGACTAGCTTGTGGTCTAATTCATCATTCTCTAGCAGACACATAATCTACTTTTAGAGTTGAAGATCAATAATGAATTGAATTACTACTGCATTTATTCATTATATACAAAGTGGTGCTGCATTCAACAAAATGGAGATAGCCGTCCAGCCGTCTACACTTTGGCGGTAATGTGTCAAGGGACCGTTTCTCCACGGATGGAGAAGACGAGGAGAATGGAGGCAAGTATCAGCCAGATACACCTCCAGGCAGCAACAATATCTGTACCCATGTCTAATCCTTCAAAAATCCATCTTAAAAAACAAAGGAGTTTCAGTGCCTGGTCTGGAACAAAAGGAATGGTGGAAAAATGAAAACAGTCTGGGTATCCTTACTCACATTCCATTAATCCCCATTTTCGGAAGCTCATCTAGAATATTAGCTCAAAGCTTCCTCGTAATCAAGGCGATTTGTAAATGAACATGACGTATCAGTCCGGTGATGGAGGACAAGCTTCCCGGGGTCATGCTCGGAGCAGCCTGGGCTGTGGGAGGCACAATGAGGACAGATGTGAAGCACGCTGCATTTCCACATCTCTCAATGCTCCCTAGAGGCCGCAGAGCCCATGTGGCCAAGCCGTAAAGCTTGACCACGGAGCACACGCTCCCTGAATACCAATAAGCTGCTCCCCCACCCCTGTGACCCAGCCAACGCTTCTGTAAGGAGGGCATCAGTTCCTAGAGGGGCTATTTAATCACCCAGAGCCGTCAGAGGCAGCAGCAGTGCAGCAGAAACGATCCCTCTTCATGTAGCGTGTGATCCACGGATGGCTGGACCAGGAGCCTGCTGCTGGAGATGACCCTGAACCAGCCCGACACACTGCATGTCGGGTCTGCCTTTATGAAGATGAAAGGCAACAAGTCGTGGAGAGATGCAGCGCAGATTATGCCTTGGACCCATCAAACCTTCTCTAGATGATATAATTTAGCTAATCTGCCTGCTTACCGAATGTTTCCATCCAAATCGACTTAATGTATCATTTATACAGCCTGAATATTTACCGAAGCAATTGTGGTACCTTCTTACTATAAAGTACTTGAGTTCAAGTGCATCAGAGTATCAGAGAACGTCTCTTGAGACTTTAAATAAGTAATATATATTGCTTAACTGCTATCACAATAAATAAGACAAGGCAGCCTGACTACACAATCACTGTGTAATGTAATATATAAACAGTTACAACATAAATCACCCTAACACAAAACATAGAAAGGCTTTAAAGAATAAATAATTAAATACTCAGGAATTTATGTGACTACTTGGGATGTGTGTTTCATATACAGCCGGTATGTCACATTTACATTATGTACTATTTTGAGATTTAGTATTGCATAAGTAACAGTTTATCAGGGTGCCAGTTACTAAAGACCACACTGGTCATCTTAAAGAGTCTGGGAATATATACTGGAAACAAAAACCAAATGAAACACTGAACAGTGTAGTTTTAGTGGAGAAATAAAAAAAATAAAAGGCAAAACTACAGAATATGACTTTGATAAATAAACTTCTTCTATAGCTAAATATCAGGTGTAAGAAAATATGACAAGTCATTCAAGAATATCCAAAAGGCATGATTTTTAAGTAATTCCTTTTTTCTTCATGACTGGGCAAAAAAAAGAAGAGAAATAACTGGTTATATCTGGGATTTGAAATAACTTGCACTGCATTACGCACATTTAATACAGGACCTATTAAATATACATACAGAAGTGATGGCAATAAATATAGAATTAAATGATTAGTATAAAACCAACAAGTAGGATTGAATTTCTGGAACAGAATCAAATGGTAATTTATACTGCATTACAGACCTTTCCCAGCTTGGAAATGTCATTGATGTTAGTGAATTTTCATAGAATGCGTTATCCTATACCACTGATCCAGTTTGACATTATTCATGCCTCCTTTTAACATGTTAATTACTCCCACACAGTCTGTTTTAAGGAAGGAAGTATTGCAGATTGAGTGTAATGTTGGAGACTCACTAAGATTAGCCTGTAAGTGACTCAGGTTTGCCGCTGTCCTGCTTCACAGAGCACAGAAACATGAGCGTCTTGGCCTTGATACTACTGATGTCTTGTGCAACACATTCAGTGGCGGTTTTGTCTTATAGCGTCCTATTGGCCAGTGACTCTGCTAAATATTGCACAGCAGAACAACATAATTGCAGTCATCTGCTAGTGACCCTGCATACTGTACAATGTGACATTATTGGAACACTGTTGAATAGTACTTTTTTATTATGACTTATGTAAATATCTACAACAGACATTTGTCCTAATCCTTTATATTGCTTGCACCCTATATAACTGTACAGATGGATGTATAGTATCTATTAACAAGGAACCAGAGCCATGGAGGTGATTTACCAGAAAGGATCTACAGTGCTCTCCTAGAGTCTCTCTTAAAATGGCTGCCACATTAATCCATCACAAAAGGGAACATCTTGATTTGTAATGGATCATGGAAGAATCATATTTCCATGCTGCTTAAATTCACAACGAGGCATTTTAATGCTGTGTCATGCTTGAAACATAATGTAAACCTGTAATTAGTATATACACATAGTGCCTAATTGTAGACATATTTCAATTCCAATGGTTAACATGATGATTTTGGAAAACAGACACAATATGAGATTTTAACCAATCAAAGGAAAAGCAAGGACCAAGTGCTTTAGTCCTTGCTATGTGAAATAGCTAAGCATGACATAACTCTGTGTAGTGTTTAAGTGGAAGAGCTGTAGTATAAGGAAAGCAATTTTTTTAGGTGGGATAAAGAGAAGTACATCACAAAATTAATTATAACTGAAATCTATATCATGAGGGAACGTGAACTTCAGCATGCAATACAATTACCTTTAATTTAAAGGGATAAGAGAGGGCGACATGACAACGAAAGGAATTAATTCCAAAAACATTATTATAGAAAAATATTTATAGTATAACAAAAAGAAAATATTAAAACGTTTATATCACTGTACTTATAAAATGAACCATAAATTGATGACATCTCATCACAGGTTACACATGCAATTAAACACACAGACAATATAATTTGCTGAATTTCGTGTGAGTTTAGAACAAGATTTGAAAGCATATAACAGTATTTATTTTTCAACAAATTATACGTCAAAACGTTAAACACAATGCACAGCTGTAAATTCCAGGCGAAACTAGTATCTATCGTATTAGTTGGTTAGTTTTTTGACAGCTGAGCTGGTGTCTCAGTTGATTCTCTGTTTCTGCTACTGATACATACAAATACAATTTTTATCCAAAATCAACAAACATGCTGCTGAAGAATAACGTCAATGCAGATCGGTGCAGCTGTTAACAACCATTGTAAAACAAATAAAAATTCTCAAAGAAAATTCTGACAAATGTAATAATTCCGTCAATTTAATACACGCCAATTAATCTGTTACAGACACCACAGAGCATCTATATTTTTATACTCAATGAAAACGTGTTGATCCACACACCCCCTTTTCATCTGCCATTCATACCATGCCCACAGGTGAAGAATCAGCACCATGCGATGGACCAGCAGTATTTATGGTTACAGTCAGCATCATACCTTTGGCCACATCCTGCGTCTGTACAGCGCCCGCTTCGGTCGGAGATCTCGGCGGAGATTCATCGCACTCGAAGAGCTGGTTTACCTCGCCTTGTGTGGCCGGCAGGCATTTGCCCTCTTCCTTGGAGAAAGAGGTGACCGTAAACCTCTGACTCATGATGGGATCGGTGCGAGGCAGAGCTTAGGAAGACCGACGCGCCTTCTGGCTGCCTGCCTGCCTTTGCTCGGTGGAAGAATTCACGTTTTCAATGTAGACAACAGCTGGACTGTCAGGCACTATTATTAAAGTAGGCAGATAAATCAGCTCTATTGGATGCCAGGCGTCTCTTTCACAATATGTATTTTCCTGTTTTTTCCCCATACACTGTACAATATTTCCTATACCCTTTCGCAGATAAAAGATACTGTACAGCAAGCTTTCACATCAACCGGTGTCCGCGTCGAGATGTGCATCTGGGTCCTAAAGCCGATGATGGAGGTGGCGCTGTTGCAAAGGATGTGATATTTCTTTTATTGCACACAAATAAATAATACTAAAGATTGATAGTTGTCACATAATTAGACGTTTTCGTTTTCTGTGATTTGGTGTTTGAGTATTAACTAGCATTACTTGCAGTGCACTATAATTTAAATGTTACTAATGAAAGTAATTCCACGTATACATTAATGAGAATGAAATGTTGCTTTATTTGCCATTTGCACAAGCAGGCTTACATTGGAATCCTTCTCACCTTTGGGACATAAAAACAACTGAGGGTGAAGTGTGGGGTCCAAACATAGGGTCGAGCTATTTATATTTAGGGGGGTTAAGGGCAATGTTCAAAGGCTCAACAGAAATGTAGCTATTGTGCTGAAGATGGAACTTGAACTTGTGACTCTGCGATCACTGGATTAGAGACCTAACCTAGTGAGCCATACAATCTGCCTCCTTATGGTACCCTGTTACTCATATGCTATACAATCTGGACAAAAAGTTAAATCTTCTCAATCCAAATTGCGTGAACAATTAAATTAAATAGTCACCTACAGTACCTTATCAAGTTCATATATATATATATATATATATATATATATATATATATATATATATATATATATATATATATATATATATATATATATATGTATATATCTCAATTGGGTGATTAAACTATTAACCTATTTAAGAAAAACTGAAGAGAGTGCAACAGAAAATAGGAATACAATGATGTAGTTCATAGTGATGGCGTATTTATCTAACCCATTACTGTCTTTGCCTTTTATTTTTCCTTTCACTTTAATGAAATGACTAATTCCTAAGCCCACTCAAAAAAAGGTGAAACTGACTAATGCAATCTCTTGTGTAATTTTAAAAAAGGTTAATTTATGCAAAAATAAAAATGGAAATGTGGGACCATGATCTCAGCATTTCCATGTGCTTCATATGTTTGTGGGGACATTTTAAATAAATGTTATTTGTATGCTATGGAATGTAATATCACCATATTATTACATTATGGAGTTCTCAACATTCGTCCTGAAGTACTACTCTATAAGGCTTGGTTTTATTACAACCCACTTCTGAAGCATTGTATCACACTCTCTTTGGTAAAGATCTGGACAATATGTTTACTGTCTAAACATATTAATATTTAAGGATACTGAAGAACAACCCTATAAATTTAATACATTTCTTTTTGGTCTTTAGTGCAAATGTGTCGAACCTACTCAGGAAGTGCTGAAACACACCATAAATAGTGAGGGTTCAGGGACAGCGATGCGCTGCTCTATATTTCCCCTCCAAATCAAAGACTTATACCTAAGTCTTACATACTTGTCGGATGAACTGGTGCCCTTTCCGAGGTGAATCCTGTCCATTCTCCCAGGCTTCCTAATATGTGGAACACAATACATCTAACAAAGTGCTAATAGAAAAACAGAAAGAGGCATGTCCCAAAGAATCATGTTTATTGTTTTCTTACACACACACACACACACACATACATACATACATATATACATACATATATATGTGTGTGTGTCCAAATATATAATCAAAAGATTAACTGAAGCCATCTATGTGGGTAAAAAGCTTAATTTTATAACATTCGGTTACATGACACAATAAAATGAAGCACTCCTCAAACTCAGAGAACATCATACTGAAAAAAAACAGCATGCAATACAAACACATTTAAAGCAATTTTAATATACCTGTTCACAGACAGAACCAAAACACAGTACAGGTAATGCATGCACTATGTTCAAGGACAGGATAAGGCCCCCATGGATATGCTGTTTTAAGTGCAAACATTGGAGGTTTATTTATATAGTAATAAGAAACATTAAAGTTCAGTTACATCATATAAAATATGGGCTATATATAGCGCTAAAATTATTTTCTAATCGGATAGCTTCTGTGTTTACTACAGGGTAAAATAAGCATTGATTTAATTCATCACCTAAATGTCCAAGGGTTTTTGTCCATGAATGCAAATATTTTTTATTCTCCCCGCCTAACTTCATTTTATTTGCAGTGAATAGGAAAGCTGAAACTTTTATAGAAACATTACATGTATCATACAATTTACAGGATTACCTTACTTAGCTATTGATGTGACATACTGTTTCTACGTTTGTTATGGCAGTCTTGAAATTCTGCGCGTAAATCTTAATGTTTTACAGTGAATTGGATGTTTGGATTGGCAAATTGATCGCTCTGTGTACAAATAGAGTAAATGCTAACGCTTTAAACCTACACAATGTTTTATAAGAACGCAAAAATACTCAGTTCGTTGATTACCGTATTGGCGGATTAGTCAAACGACCAATTAAATGTCACACTGCATATTAATCTTTAAACAAACCGTCATATATTGAATAACTCTTCCTACGTAATTGTTTTAACTTGATGGCGAAAAAATATCCATAACATACTTGCAAGCTTACAGTGTTGAATTTAAACAACTGGGGTTTCAATATCCGTCCGCTTTCTCTAGTGTTCTTCCGCCTTTGGCTAAAAATTAATTATGTCTTCCGCCCCCAATAAAAGATAACCAAATGGCCTAACCCTTAAAATCGTCTAGCACTGTCGAATTCTAAAACAAACGGATATTAAAAGCAGTCGTAACATTATAGTTGTGGCTATATGTACGAGAAATACCTTGGCGAACATTTTATGAAAGTGAAACAAATAAATGAGATCCGGTTGGCGTCCTGAACTAACCAAGGAAAAGTTGATGGCGCCCAGCAAGAATGCCGGAGCGTTTATCTTTTTCTGTTAATCGCGGTTTCTGACGTACTGACGACAGGAAAATAATCCAGCGCTAAAGTCCAGGTAAGAAAAGTCATCTCGGGGTGTAGCGATTAAGAAACCCGTGTTAAAAAAATTCTTGAAGGAAGAGGGTTAGGCGGTCTGACCATGTCGAAGAGGCCCTCGGGGGTCCCTCAGCCTTCGATAGGAGTTTGAGGACTGCCTGAATCGAAAAGTGACTTAGGAAAATGGCGGCGCGCAGCAGGCAGTGGGGAGGGCAGCACGGCCCGGGTTTTTATTTGAGAAAGGGGCTGTTATATGAAGTATCTCTGCTGTGATAGGAGTCAGATCGAAACGCCTGAGAAAGACAGCACTGCTGTTGTACCAAATGGGATACATTAGTAGTTTCTTGGTTCACGTACATTGTTGTTTAAATTGAGACGGTTTGGCTTTGTGTATGTCACAAAAATACAAATAAGGAATATGTGTCTAATAATATATTCACCCACACAGCACTGACCGTGCGGACACCAGTATGTCCGTAACCTTGGTGTTCAGCTTCCTAGGTATTTGTTTAAGTGCGAACATTAAATAAAATTTCAGATCGTTGTTTTATTATAACATAATTCCTTGTTCACCAGGCCTGGTTACAGTGTCGGCACATGTTCCTACAAAACTAGAGCTACTACAGTGCTAGGCTAACCATTATTGGAATGCTTACAATGAGATAGCCAACTAGCGAATTGTTACTGTGATAAGAAAGGATTAATGAACGATTATTAGCAAAAGTAGTACTATGGCGATTGGCTCCTAATAACTGAATAGTCACCATTTCGGTCTTTGTTACGAATTAATTGGGAAGCGCGTTCAGATACGCTGCGCTTTCACAACATACGGTCCACCATGTTGAATTAACATACTTCAGTTTTTTTTCATGTTACCAAATTCCTCCCTAAAAGCGTTTTAAATAACACAAAAACGGCAATCTCAGATATCTAGCTACTTGTTCACTAAACACTTAATAAGGTCTCAGAGTTTAACCGAAGAGGAGAATCCAATGCTGAAGTGCCACGATAGTTCACCCAATATCGGTCCCGATGTTAATATTTATTACGCTATTGAAACAGCACGCCAGAAGATGTTAGTGTCTTTCCAAATAAATACTACATTTGAAACAATATGTTTTTTGGTTACCATAAATGTAGCTTTATAGTTACCGTAAGAGACTGTAGTACATAAACACACTGACTGCCTCAGTGTCCTTGCGATTAAGGCAGTGGTTTCACAAGTGAAAATAAAACTATGAGAAACACTTAAGTCTTAAGACCAGCTGAATTTATAGTATCCTAGCTCACAATACCCTTTGCAGTATACTCAGCAATGCTTATTTGTTTGGTGAATCACAAGGTCACTGTCATCTTGTAGGTGTAGTTTGTTAAGGTAGGTGTTGAGGTTCTTCTTGCATATAATCAGTGGTTGCACTGTTCTTATGTGTTTTATGTTTACTGGTCTGTTAGGAACTAGGTAAGGAAAAACAACTGATTTTGTCATTCAGGGTTCAGAGAAGTACCACAACAAAATTATAAGTTGCACAGAAGGAGGAGTATTGGACAATAGCAGATTGCAAATTACATATTAAAAGTAAGCAGGGGCCATAAGATGGAAAACGCATCTTAGACCAGAGGAAAAGGTGGTGTGTAGTAGTAGTGTCAGTACTACTGGTAGTAAAGTGTCCTACATTTGTGAAAGCAAACAGGTTGAGGAGATCAGTGGTATTAAGGTGAAAAGAAAATTGGTCTGATCCCTGGGGAGTATCTTTCAAGAAAGGAGTAAGGTAAGAAGCAAAGTATGATATGTTATGCTCAAGTAGCCATACTGGTGTGAGTCAAAGTAGGTGGGGACTTGTACAGAGATCCAAAGGTACCTGAGATAGGAAAGGCAGATTGAGTAATTGAATTTGTCATTTGCAGTTTTAATAAAAGTCACTTGGAATAAATACCTTTGTGTCACTTAATCTTTGAGGACTGGATGTGCCTTTTTGGGTCAAATACATTTTCTGTCATAGGCTCAAACATCCATGTGTCAAACTTGGATATTTTTATGTTAGCTAGAGGCTTTTTTTAAAAATTGGTTTTTATGTAGAGTCAACGTGGCATTACCAGTTGGGTCAGAAAAACTCAACCTGGACGTGGAGTAGCCTGGCTTGGTGACAGAATTTCCTCTTGTGTCTAATTGTGTGCGATGTACTTTCAAACAAACAAGATTCTTTTATTTGCCTTCCATCCCATCCAGTTATTCCAGTAGACTGTAGTAGATCACACCTTTAATGTTCTTAGGAGAATACACATCCCTTCATAAAGTATTAAATGTGCTGACATAGACCGGGGGCAGTTTTATAGTAATCATTTGCTCAGAAGCTCCTATCTCTGTGCTACTATGCTTCCAGACACCTGGATAGCTTTTAAAATTATTAAAAATTTATGTACATAAAGTGTACATTTTTCTGTGTGATGAAGTTCTTAATAAAGTAAAGTTAATGAGACAAATGAACACTTTCTTTCAAGAATATTCAAGCTATACACTGAAAATATCAAGACTTGGTCATAAGCTCCATCCTTCAGAAACAATGACCCCATGACAAGCCCAATTTCATTTTTGTTTCATGCAGGTCAAAATGGATTCAGAGGACAATGAGGTGGAGAGCAGCAGTGATGCAGGCCCGTCTGGTCTGGAGCAGCCCTCAGAAAGTGGTATGGGCATGGAGTCATCGGAAGCCATGTCTGCCGACAGCAGCGACACTGCAACTGTGCCCACCTTGGCACCCGAGTCAGACTCCCATGTAGGACAGAGCTCAGAAGGGCTTGTGGTAGGTCCGCGGCAACCTGACGCTGATCATCCATCTTGCTTCGACTAGAATGATTTCCACTAGATTTCACACTGCTAATTGTTTTTAACAAAGTGGCACATATGAATTTTAAGGAACGTTTTGTAAAAAGAGCCATGGACAAGAACTCCCATGGTTGATCACTGTGTTGTCCAAAAGTGAGCTTCTAGAACCCTTGTGTTCTTTGTGTGGTTTGCCCATGTGGCTTCCCCTCTGATTGTTCTCTATCAATTCTTTGGTTTACGTCTTTAGGAGCTGATACCTGAGACCAGCTCTAGCACTGATGTGCGGGGCATGATTCATCTCCCAGACTCCTCCTCTGTGGCCCAGTCAACAAGTGTGTCCAGTGTCTCCACGGTGACACAGTCTATCCTGGTCTCCGAGTCGGCCCAAGTGCTGGTTCACTCCAGCGTGGTGTCAGATGGGGGGATGATCGTGTCAGACTCCACTGCCTCCACTTCTTCAGACCTTGGATCAGCTATTGACAAGATAATTGAGTCTACCATAGGACCTGACATAATAAACGGTAGGAAGAAAATTCCTTAAGGAAGTTCAAGAAAAGGAGTTTAGAATCGATTTCTGCTTACAATAAGTGACACTAGATAGCGTGTCATTAATTTCTCTGCATGGGTTCATTATTTTTGCTAAGAATCCTGTCTGTTTTGCAGGTTGTATTGCAGTGACAAGTGCAGAGGATGGAGATGCTGAGACTACTCAGTATCTTATTCTGCAAGGTCCCGATGATGGTTAGTCTTTATGTAATTCCATTCATGGAAATTTAGTGTAAGTTGTATTGTTATTTCATTACAGTTATTTAGAATTTAGTATCTATCCATCCATTCATCCTTTCATTCATTCATATATCTTCGAAACACTTACCCTGGTAACTGTCATGGGGGGCATATCTCACGTAGGCATATGTAACAAAGCTGGAAAATTTCAACCTATTGCAGCACAGGCATCCACACTAATAGAAAAAAACCTCTGGGAAAAAGCAACTGGTTGACCAACTGCCACATTTCGGTAGATAATGCTGTAGTTTATCCGAAGACCATAGTGATGTGCCCCTTCTGGGATTTCTGGTCCATTTTTATTATTTTTGGCTACATTACCTGGGGCCACAGATGTTTATTGAAATGGGTACAAATGGAAACACCATGTTTTCTCTTATCAGGTGCCCCCATGGTGTCTGAAATGTCTTCTACTGCTCTGTCTAATCGCATCACCATCGATGCCCTTGCGGAAGGACCGACATCCACTTGCCTGGAGCAGTCCGACATTGTGGAAGACGGGAGGAGCATGCTGCCCGACCACGAAGCCATGGACCCAGATCAGCCTGACCAGCCGGGCCACTCTGGCTACACTGACCAGGAAGACAGCATGGGTGTGTGCCACTTGCGCCGGCCCCAGCGTTCTCGAGGCTTGGACTGCGCTGAGGAGGGGCCTGATCAGACACGCCATTCCCACTACGTTGACTGTGGGGTGGATGGGCCGGACAATTCAGAGCTTCACTCGAGGGGCCCTAGGCCCTCACCTCATTCCAGAGTGCACCAATCCCGCTATCTAGAGAGTGAGCCCGATCGAGTTGGTCACCCACAGCACTCACAATACATCGATTGCAGCTCAGATAGCTCGAGCCGGCCACAGGAGTACCTGGAGTGCGTGACTGGTGGACCCGACCAGACCCAGCACTCGCAGTACATGGAATGCTGCATGGATGACCCAGACCAGACGCAGAACTCCCAGGACCAGCCGCAACATTCCTGCTACATTGAGTGCAGCATGTCCCAGGGCTCCATCTATGTGGAGGAGAGCTCATTGGATTGTCCTGACCAGCCCCAGCACTCCAGCTATATGGAGGGTAGCAGTGTCAACGTGGATGATAGCACACCTTCTCACAACTCGGATCAGCCACAAGATTACCACTATGTGGGTAGTGGTGAGGACCAGCCTAGTCAATTCATTGGTAGCACAGGCAGGTACTCATCACATCCTAATGAGGTCGTTTCACCGGGAGACGGTGAGCTCCCAGAGAGACCGAGTCACTCGGAGGCCCATGGTTCAGGGGTTGCCGGACCTGAAACGGGCGCTGGGCTCAGGGATCAGCCTCCAGACCTGGCAGAGCTGGAGGAGATGATGGAGGTGGTGGTTGTGCAGCAATTCAAATGCAAAATGTGTCCATACAAGAGCGTATCCAAAGACACCCTCATCAACCACATGAGAGACAAGCATTTCAAGCATGCAGGTACGCCCGGGCAGCCCCAATAGGCTTCACAAGTGTCAGAATATAATAGAAATTTCTAGAGGTAAATTGGGAGTTGTAGACGTCTCAGCTGCATGTGAGTTTGGATGCATTCAAGCTAAATCGCAGTACCCCAATCCTCTGGATGTCCAGTAGCTGTATTCAGTGATGGTTGCTGTGTTGCGTAGGTGGGCCGCCGCCCAAGAAGAGAGGTCGAGGGCGGCCACGCCGCAGTGATTCGGCCACTGCTCAGAAAAACGAGACAAAGACTGAGGAGCCGCTGGAGGAAGACGACGATGACATCGTTGATGCTGGCGCCATTGACGATGCCGCAGGTTAGTCTGATGATGAATCTGTACCTGAGGGGCTGAAATAAATAAAATGTGAATAGATTTTGTTATACGTTCCATCTGTACCTGTAGTGAATGAAGCTCTCATTGAGTTGTTTTTTATTCAGACGACAGCGACTATAACCCTGCTGATGAGGACTGCAGGGGGCGCCAACCGGCGCTACTCCGAAGTGTTCCATCTTCTTCCAGCCTATCCCACGAGCGACCACGGCGTCGGGTGGTGCGGCCCAGGAAGTTTCCGTACTACATGAATAATTCCCGTAGCCAAGGTGACACTCCAAAAACGTCAGTAAATAAAGTTAACGTTGTATTTCAGTCAAGTTAGCTTGATAGCTTTCTTACTTGGCTTGATTGCAATATGTTGTGTGTAAGTTTTAATTCCATTGTTCTGGGCCGTTTTCCCTCATTCAGAAGCAGCAGCAGATACCTCAGTAATGCCTGAGCAAAATAAGAATTTAGATCCCCAGGCGCCCGAGGAGGCCAGTTCCTCTGGGCTGGATAGTGGACCCGTCTCCTCAGCCAATGGACACGGAGCTGAACCTGGCATCAGCCAGTCTGATTCTGAGAACAAAGATCCATCCTCAAATACAGGACCAGAAGAGGCTGAATATTATCCCAGAAAGCGGGGGCGACCTTCCAAGCGATTTCTTCGTAAGAAGTATAAGAAGTACCTGAACCGCAAGTAAGAGACCACCAGCAACTGGCGATCAGAGCATGCTGTTCTAGCAGGGAAATAAAATACATTTTGTTTTTCCTTCATTTTTTTTTGTCTTCTAACAGTAGGTACTACAAATCCCTGAAGCCTTTGCTGAGACCCCATAATTGCCGGATATGTGGCTCTCGGTTTCTGTCTCAGGAAGACCTTCGCTTTCACATAGAGTCTCATGATGGCAATGACCCAGAGAGGTTCAAGTGCCTGCAATGCAGCTACAGGTGCAAACGCTGGTCTTCGCTGAAGGTGAGCGGGAGCCATGTTCTGTCCTTAGGGTTTGCAGCAGAGCAGGCAGCCCTGCAGCTAGGTAGCTAAAATGAAGTTTGTGCCTCACCCCATAGTTAAGTATGTGTTAATTTATTTACTGCAAATTAATCTAGCTTGTATTTGTGAGTGAAGAGTACTGTGAGATGGCTCTTCTATCATGTTTTAGTTTCTCTTCACTTGAGATGTCTTGGCAACAAGTAAATTCTTAAAGAGATCAGCATGTTGGCATTATCATAATAATAGAGGCCTCTCCTCACAGAGAAGCAGCTATTGCTCAGTTTCTAAGTTAGAACCATTTGTGTTTGTTGAAAAAGTGCTTTGTTGTTTTTTTTTATACAGAAATACCTTTCAGTATTTATAATGAATTGGTTTCATCCAAGTTTCCAATGTCTAGTTGCTTGAGTTTCTCTCACTCTGACCCAGGAACACATGTTCAACCATGAGGGAACAAAACCGTACAAGTGTGACGAGTGTGACTACACTAGCGTGTACAAGAAGGATGTCATTCGTCACTCTGCCGTTCACAGCAAAGACAAGTAAGAGCTGCCACTTCCTTCTCAGGACGAACATCTTGGCCTCAGAAAATATATATGATGATTTATCTTTGTGGAGTATAATTCTGCTGAAATAAATAAAATGTGAATAGATTTTGTTATACGCTCCATTCTGCATTAATTCTATAAAATATGGAAACATGTTGGTTTAGTTTGGAAGTGATAATCTGCTTTGCTCATTTGATTTTATTTGATTCTCTTCTTTTTTAAGGAAGAAGAAATGTGACCAGGTAAGTTTCAGATATTTATCTTTAAATGGCTGATGTGTTTCGCATGAACTGTAATATGATGTTTCATGTGCTGTCATACTAATGTTAACAGTTAAGACATTTCTGATATCTTTCATGAACACAGAATTTCAAATGTTAAGGTTATAAGTGAAATAGACTTACAACAGAAGTAATAATTTAAGTAAAATTCATTATATAATTATTAGATGTAGTTGAAGTTGAAGATTATTAGATTATATGACGTAGATGTAAATCAGAACAATCAATGGATAAAGCAGAATCTAAAAATGATTGAAAACATCATCATGCAATTTAAATGGAATATTTGTAAATTCTCCATACATATTGTGGTTCCTGTACCAGTCAAACGTTTTTAAACATCACAGTTTCTCACCACTTTTCCAATTATTTCATAAACTGAAGATTTTTTATTCTTGTTAACCGTTGGAAAGTTGAGCGAACAACTATAAATGAAAGTCAAATAAAACAAGTTTACTTTGTAACATGGAATGAGTATGTCTGACATCATATTAACTGGTTGTGTGGTGATGGTGAGTCAAATTCTAGGCTGTGCTTTAACTTTAATTGCACTAGTTAACTGTCATGAAACAGAGCAGTATTTAATGTCCTTTGTATAAATGAACGTCTTGAATTTTCTCTGCTGTTATAACTGCTATAGGAGGTTACTTTGATGAATCAAAGATATGACATTTTCTTGTTAGTAAAGGTACTCAAATGGTGAACCTACAGTAAATTTATTTGTTAGCACAAAACATTGAGTGTATTTTTAGTAAATGTTAAGTGAGTAACAGGCAAATGTAGAAAATCTCAGTGTGAAAAAACTTTTGTCTGGTAGTATGTGGCATGTTAATATTTAATGACACTGATGTTTATGTATGTATGTAAATGTGTAAACACCACTTTCCTGAGTATCTGCTTTTCATGCCATAGAAGGCTTGTTTCGGTGTCCTGCAGGCCCCGAAGGTCACGCAGTACCCCTGCCCGGTGTGCAGCAGGGTGTACCCCATGCAGAAGCGCCTCACCCAGCACATGAAAACGCACAGCTCAGAAAAGCCACATATGTGCGACAAGGTGAAGGACCTCGCACAGGCTGTGGAAGGAATTCAAACCCATGATGCAGCCTTTATGTTTTCCAGTTAGTAATAAATTAATTTGTAGAGCTCGAAAATATCCAAGAACATATTGGTGGATTAGGGCAGGTAGAAGAACTTAAAACGTGTACATAGCAGCAGCAAAGTCATGCAGGGGGAGTCTTCTGCAAAAGAAAGCATTTTGGTTTGGATAAAAAAGGAAAAAAAAACAGGACATGAGAGCAAATGTTACTTTTGGGAAGTGAAAATTGTGGCCGAAGGCATGAGCTGAGAATCTCTGATAAAGTTTGAAAAATTAGGACCAAGCACCTAGGCCAAGCAAGGTAGGCCTATACTCCACAAAACAAGTGTGTGGCTGTTTTTGCATGGATTTGTTTTCCAGATCTTTGCAAGTGTGAAATGGATTATCATTTAAAAAATGAGACCGATTTGAGATCAAAGCAGCTGCTTATAAAGTAAATTACTGATCTGTATGAAAGTTTCTTCTTTCTTTTCTATGAAAAATTTGTTGGGAAATGCAGAGTTTTTGTGTAGCTTTTTGCTCTCATGTCATCATTTATGCAGAAACACTGATAAATCTCAAAGTATATTGTCATTTATGTAATGCATAAATTTAATCAGGCCTTGATATTGACTGTGATAGGCTGCTGTAGTCACATGGGTATTTCAGGTGATTTGACATGTATGTAATTTGTTCATTTTGTTTGTGTTTCAGTGTGGAAAGTCCTTCAAGAAACGGTACACTTTCAAAATGCATCTTCTCACACACATCCAGAGCTACGGCAACAGCAGGTGAGCAGGAAATCCAGTTGGCACTCATTGTAACTTTTACTCTCAGTATTATAAGACGCTCTAGTGCGTTTGTGTGTTAACGAATAGGAGAGCAGACGCGGCATGTTTCCCTCCAATCAGGTTCAAATGCGAGTTCTGCGAGTACACATGTGACAACAAGAAGCTACTGCTGAACCATCAGCTGTCACATACAAGTGACAAGCCGTTTAAGTGTGACTACTGCAAGTACTCCACCACGAAGGAGGACTTCCTGGTTTCCCACATGGCCATCAAGCACACTGGTGAGATACCTGCCGGAGCTAACGGATGGTGCCTACCAAAATCACCTTTACAGTGACTATGCTCCTCCTAGCTTCATGCGACCTCTAAGATTTTTCTGATACTTTATGCATGAGCAGGAGTATGTTATTTTTTGTCTGTTTCTTTGATTATTCATGCTATGTTTTTGATCATTATTATCAGGATCCTAACGTCAACCTGTCCATATATGGACAAACATGTTTGTGGCAAGAATAGCCTATGTCCATAGCATGATGTTTTGATTGAGGGGGAAAAACACTGTGTGGGCAACGTTTTGAAATGCCATGTATGGTGCTGACCTCTAATTATCCTTTAGTGCTTGTCAGTGCATTGGAGCTCATTAGCATAGCTTGTTAGCTGCCTTCCCACAAAGAAATCGTGTGTTCCATTTGCCTTGGGATCCGATTTTCGGATTAGAGATTCCATCACATCTGCTAAAAACTCGGGAAAACCGAGTTGGATACGTTCCAATTGCCACAGAAGTAGCAATACCATGGACCCATATGAAAAAACATATTTTTTGCTTAGCCGGACAACTTGTCGGATTTAAGGTACCTCAGTTTAAATGACCTTTATCTTCATTCACTTAGAATTAGTCTGAACTACCTTAAATCTGACAAATATTCCGACTAATCATGAAATCCAATTTTAGTCCGGTTAATCGTTAACCATTGTTAGCAATATAAGTTGATAACGCATTACGCGTGGTGCTTTACGTATAAAACTCCATAGCAACACGTCCACAGATGAGTTGGACGGTATAGTGTGTGTGTGACCGATTTAATGAGCCATAAATGAGAAGTAGTGCTTAAACAGTATAAAACTACAACTTTCCCTTGTGTACTGCTTCAAGATATTTTTCAGATCTCCGAGAATCAGGAGCGTGCATGTCGTCACTTCGGGCTTCAAAACTCGGAATCCGTGTTCCGAGGGCAAATGGAACGCACCAAAAGTGACACCATGCAGGGCTCCTGGTCTCATTAATACCTCCCCCCCTCCATCTGCGACTGCCCTGCTCTGTCTTCCCAGGTGAGAAGCCATTCTCCTGTGACTTCTGCCACTTCATGACCAAGCACAAAAAGAACCTGCGGCTGCACATCCAGTGTCGCCACCTAGATGCCTTCGACGACTGGTGCATGACGCACCCTGAGGAGCCCCCCCGCCGGCGCCGGCCCTTCTTCACGCTGCAGCAGATCGAGGAGCTCAAGCAGCAGCATGACCACACGCAGGCTGTGCAGGACGCCATCCGCGGGCCCGTTGTGAGTCCCCTGGTGCCGGTTCATGTCCGGGGGGGGGAGTGATCCTCACCTTCATCCAACCACTTGGTTTGTCTTCCAGGTGTCCGTGGACCCCATCGAGTTCCAAGCACTTCAGACTATGGAGAATGCGTCCGTCTCCCAAGATTCCCTGGGAAATACCACCATAATCTACGAACATGGTCAGTGGAGGCTTCATTGTTTCTGGGGCCCGACTTAAAAAGTTATTGCAGGGTCCCCTGGACCCTGTAGCATACCGACTGTTTGTGGCCAAAGGGGAGGCTGCAGTCCCTACGGGCCTCAAACAAATGTGTGCTTTTGCTGGTGGTAAACGGCGCTGCTCCGCATGTTTGGATGTGGATTTCTGTGTGTTCCTGTCAGTCATCTCTCATTTTTGTATTCATTAGCCTACAACTCCAGTCCTCTTAGGCGGCAGGATGAGCTGGACCTCATTCCGGCCAAGCTCGTAGTTAATTAACCCCTTTTTTAATTTTCTAATTAAGCCATTAAGTGGGGAAATTGCACGGTGTAAATCATGCCTGCATGCTTTTAAAAGTGGAGGAAATTAAAAAATTTAAACGCCTGCTTAAATCCCTGAACACATTTGCCGGTCGTGTTAAACCAGATGGGGACAGATGGTGGCAGTGTGGCATAACTGTGCCCTTAGGCCCATTAAGGAAAGTAACGGCTTAATTCAGTTTTAATCACCCGTACAGTGTCACCTTGTACGACAAATATCCTATTTAGTGACATTTGTCCTGGAGTTTTTATCACTGCAGATAAATAATTTCACTGTCTCTCATGCAGGCAAAGAAGGTGGTTCTTTTTTTACCTTGGAAACCGAGCCTTCTTGGCAATGTCAGCTTAAATTGCAGATTTATTATGTGTGGATGCTTCAAATTGCTGATTTTGTGGGTGAAATATAATCACACACAGTGTGAAATTAGATGACATAGCTGGTACCATAACCTGTTTCCGTAATGATACAAGATGCCCTGTTAAATCACTATTAATTTACAAATGCACAATATTTGCATGGTTATCTTCTGTTGAATATAGGGTAATGTAGTACTATCCATGCTTGTACACAGTTCTACAGGTTTTTTTTCCAAAGATGGTTGACAGAGTAGTGGGTGAGGTCTAATGCTGTTTGTATGGAGTGATCGTTATCCAGTCCGATGAATTCCCCTCTCTGGTTCGTTAGGAGACTCCTCAGACCTCTCTGCGCAGAACGCGCTGGACCTGCTGCTGAACATGAGCAACCCGCGAGATCTGGCAGGGGGTTCACTGCAGGTGAGGTCCCTCGGAGGCGTCCCATCGCTGGTGATGGGCACGCTTGGTGTGACGTGTCGTCATTAGGATGCGGCGGCAGTGACATCCTGTAATTATGCCTCGGAGCCCTCGTTTCTGTCACAAGTCCTTCTGAGCCGAGCTTCTCAAATGTAACGGACAAATCAAAGTACCAAAAGGTGCTTCCCGGGTGACGTAAACCCACGTGGCCTCTAGGTGGCCGTGCTGAAGTCGGACATCGACGGCTCTGCCACAGAGGAGGCTGTCTCAGCGGGGCAGGCCCAGAAGGTCGTGACCTTCCACGTGGCAGAGCATGGCGCCGCCTTGGAGGCCGCGGCCGTGGACGAGGCCGGGGAGATCGAGCAGATCTCCATCAACGCCTACCAGGGTGCGGATTTTGAGCAGGTTGGGGAAGAAATCCAGAACAGCGCCACCATTTACAGGTAAAGGGTCCTGGACGCTGGTACACTGCTGCAAACAGAGCAGGTGTAGCTTTAAAGCCAAGCATCACGCAAAAAATCATACAGCAGCGGAGATCACAGCAGTTTTTATTTAATTTATTTTTAGGTTTTTAAGATTTGAATGTGATCCTTTCAAAGACTGAACAGTTAACCATGTGGGGCACTAATAGTGATACTTAATTCATCCCTGTGGGGGAATTGGATATTTTTCACCTATCCCATTTTGCTCTCTGTTTATATTCAGAGCACAGGGTCAGTCAGCATACTACACCTACGGGGAGCTAAGGTTTGGGGCCCAGTGGGAGCCATTACTCTGTCAGCAACAGGATTTGAAGCAGTAATCTTCCCACAGTAGGTAGCTTAATGGTAAAAAAAAAACTGGACCAGCATCTAAAATGTGGGCCATCCAGGTGCCAGAAGGTGCACATGAGCACGATACTAAACCTGGGTAAATGGTGAGCGGAGCCATCCTGAATTATACTGCATGCTCAAAATAAGCACAGAGGTGGCAGGATATAAATAAAAATGGCGGCGCATCTGCTTCCTAAGGATAGAGACGTACGTCCTTGGGCTGGCTCTCCTGACCGTCCCCGACCCCCTAACCCCACCTCTGTGCTTGTTGGCATGGCAGCAGCGCGGAGGGGAGCCCCGGGTCGCACCCCATTGTCGTAAGCAGCGGCTCTCTCTCCGGCACTATCAAAGAGCACAAGGGCAAGTACTACCTGACGACGGGGATCGGAGGGAGCGCCGTGCAGCAGGTGGAGGTGAGCAGCTGGGGAGGGGAAACCCCAGGCACCTCATTTATCGTGTGCTGTGCAGTGCGCTGACATACCACTCTGGGGGTGCCCCAGTCCTGCCCTATGCTGCCTGGGATGGGCTCCTCTGGGGCCCAGTTAGAATAAGCAGTTGGACCGTAGATGGATGATTTATTGACTGAGAAATAACATATGGCTGTAGTAACTAAGGTTCTGCAGATCCCTGCAAATGTAACCCAAAACACTCGTCTTAGCCCATAAAACCGGTGCTCCTACTAAGTATAGATGCTGCGAATGTGTCATGCTCTGTCTGGTATGACTGTAACAGGCTAAGCTTAGTCACTGCCCTAACTACTGTCTAGTTCATACCTCAATTTTACCTCGAGGAATAATGCTCCGGCGTGTTTGGCGAGTGTGGTAAGTCTCTGTTTAAAAGAGTCTGCCGGGCAGCAGTTAGCGGGTTTTCATTTCTCTCTGCTGTGATTGGGCATCCCCAGCTGAGCACTGAAGACCCCGGCTCCCCCTCCCCGGGCGGCTCACCTCAGCAGCAGGTCAACTCCAAGCGCTTCTCCTGCCGAATCTGTATGGAGTCTTTCCATGGACGCTCTGACATGGAGAGCCACAAGAGGGCGCACGTGGACCCCAGCACTTTCAAGTGCCCCGACTGCAACTTCACCGCGTCCTCCTGGCCGGAAGTAAAAGTAAGTTCCGAATCTTTACTGCAAATTTACTGCAGTCATTATCAAATTCGAAAAGTTTTTTCGAAGCCCAGTAATATTTTAGTTATAAATTTTTGCCCAAGACCCTTGATTGCATGTCCCCGCTTCCATGACAATGGGTGATCTCCCCCCATGACCCCCAGATGCACATGGGCATGCATGCCTACCTGCGGCCGCACAAGTGTGAACACTGCAGCTTCGCCTCCAAGAACAAAAAGGACCTACGGCGTCACACGATGACTCACACCAACGAGAAGCCCTTCGCCTGCGAGGTCTGCGGGCAGAGGTACGCATGATGGGGACTCGTCATGAAGCCAGTGTTGAAATAAAACCGAGTCTTGTTCAAAACTGGGACTTTGAGAGTCATAGGAACCTGAACTCCATGGTTCCTTCTAAAGCCGTGAATGTTCCTTTTAGAAGCAACCATGTCCAGATCAATGAAAGCACGTATGTTAGTGGGAATGGTGACATCATCAGTAGGGTGTGGGTTCATAAAGGGGATCCTGGATGTTTATTGGACAGAAACCCTCTTACCCTCTTATTATTATCTTATTATAAGAATCTTATTATTGGTACTCCTGAGTGTAACCTGTAAAGTTAGGGACACAGTGCTTCACTGTGGCAGATGGTCGTGTGTGTGTGTGTGTGTGTGTGTGTGTGTGTGTGTGTGTGTGTATGTATGTATGTATGTATGTATGTATGTATGTATGTATGTATGTATGTATGAATGAATGAATGGGGTTTCAGATGTAATGCTGTAACCTCCCCACCATTAAAATCCTGTGCAGGTTCAACCGTAACGGACACCTGAAGTTCCACATGGAGAGGCTGCACAGCCTGGACCCGCCCCCACGCAAAGTGCGACCAAGCTCGTCTCAGCAGGCCATCATCGTGAACAGTGACGAGGAGGCGCTGGCCACGCTTCAGAGTGAGGGTCTCCTCCAGGGCGGCGACCTAACTGGCCCACCCTCTCTCCTACCTAGAGTCTCGGAGTCTCGTACTGGCACAGATTTTCCAAGTAGTTTTCAGGTTCCTACTTAGACGTTTGGCAATAAAATGATACTAGCTGCTGATTCCTATACTAGGGTTGGGTGATGTGTATGATACAGTAAGGCACGTGTGGTGGGGGGGCTTCTCTTTTGATGTACCAAGTGACCAAAATCCCCCTCCCTCCCCCAGCCAGTTCGCCACGCCCCCTGTTCCTAGAAAAGTGTGTGTACATCACTGCCAAAAATGTATGATATGTAAGCAGTACCCAAGTCCAGAATTGTATGTAAATGTGTGTGACAGAAAAAACAAACTTTTGATGGCTCTTCCAGTACGACACCTGTATTATGTCTAAGCTTGCCCCTTCACTTTGTGTGCGACAGTAACCCCAGTGCAGCTATGAAACCAGTTTGTGTCTGACCTTTTCCCTCATCTGGTCGTTGTTCTGTTTTTATCACATAGATAGCATAGCTAGGTACAGGGTGTCATTTGAAACAGTAACTGGGTTTTACTGCCTGTTGACTTAATGCCCATTGGTTACTAAATAATGGACAGTACATGGTCTTTGGAATTGGGAGGGTGCCTACTAGCCTAAGAAGAAAGCAAAGGGTAAATTGGTCTCATCACAAGCCCACATATGGGCTGCTGAACTTAATCCAATAGACGGCTATTAAGAACTTTCATTTCCATGTCATGGTTAAGATGGAAAGCTTTCCATCCATAGGCACTTAACTTGGTGTAGCTTTTCATGATCTAGTCCCATGGAGCTGGTTTGACCACGGACCTCCTGTCCCTTTACCTCCCCGCTGTCCCCTCAGCAGCTCTGCAGGCCGGGCAAACGGTCCTCACCCCCGAGCGGCTCCAGCAGGCCCTGGCCCAGGAGCATATCATTGTAGCCCAAGAGCAGAGCCTCTCGGACCAGGTAGGTACTGAAGATTCCCGGACCACTGTCGGCTCGGTCTAATTCAACTCACTTTACATGTATTGGGTTATTTGTAATGATAAGCTGATGAAAGTTGGATGTAAGCAGCCTGGCCTTTAGGTGCTGAGGGCAGACTTTGTGTTTGCAGGAGGAAGCTACGTACATCCAGCAGATCACCACGGTTGATGGGCAGACTGTGCAGCACCTGGTCACGGCTGAGAACCAGGTCACTGAGGTCGAGTGTCAATTACGAGAATATTTTCACTTTTGTCAGTGACGTCCGAGACAAAAGTCTGGGAAATCAAAGAGTGGCTTTGCTTGCTATCTATGCTTGCTTAGTGGTTCCTGAAAAATTAGACGAGCTCTGCTGGTCCAAAGCACAAAGCTTACTGTGAATTCTGGCCCCCTCACTCGTTCTTCCATCCTCATTTTAACGTGCCCCTCACTGCCACCTGCAGGTTCAATACATAATCTCCCAAGATGGAGTCCAGCATCTAATCCCACAAGAATATGTGGTCGTTTCTGACGGCAACCACATCCAGGTACGGGTGCTATAAGAACGGAGAGCAGAGAGTTAGCATAGTCATGACGCTTCTCTTACTCTTCTGCCTTTGGCTTCTTTACTCTGGCCCAGATGCAGGATGGACAGATAGCTCACATCCAGTACGACCAAGGAGGAACTTTCCTTCAGGAGCAGCAGGTGGGACATTTATGCGGAATGAGGAAATGATGCATCAGTTCCATTCTAGTTCCATGTTAGCCTGTAGGGCCACTGCTGTACTGGGTTGATAGATTCACTTAACCAGGAGCATCTCTTGAACTTTTCTGTCCATGGTCAAGAACTCAATGGACCATAACCATATATTTGTCCATCTTCGTGCAGATCGCCCTGAGTCATGACGGCCACATCCAGTATGTTCCTATCAGCTCGGAGCAGCAGATTGTCAGCCAAGAGGATCTAGAAGCTGCTGCCCACTCTGCTGTGACTGGTACGTCTGCCCTTCAGAGATGGATTTCGAAGCAGTTGTTTATTTAATGAGGAAGAGGGGCTTAGTTAATGTTGCAGTCTCGGGAAACAAGTTAGAGATGGCTAGCTATAACATTGTGAATAAGCGGTTTGTTTCAGTGGTTTTCGCTTAAGTGGTCACCTGACGGCATGGGAGTGTCAGATACGCTCAGAATGCTGCTTTATCTGCGTTTCAGCCGTGGCGGATGCAGCCATGGCACAGGCGCAGACGGTGTACGCAACGGAGGCCACACCGGAGCAGCTGGAGCAGATGCAGCAGCAAGGCATCCAGTACGACGTCATCACATTCACGGAAGAGTAGTGGCCAGCTAAGAGACCTCCCTCACTTGTAGCGTAATAGGTCATGGGTCAGGTTTAAAATCTGAGTTTTAATCATTCTTAGCAGTGTTCATTTTGAAATGTGAGCTTGGTGAAACGGTAACAATAGCAGCTTTTCGTTTGTTTCGCTGGAGCATAGTATACCACAAAGACTGGATGCTAATTCAGCAGGTTCATTTGGGATTTTTATTTATGCCATTTTCTTTGTATAATATATAAAGATTGAATGTAAATACTATAGCCTGTTTGCAGCAAAAGAATTTAGTATGGTTTCTGAGGAATCATAGTGTAGCAGAATGATGGTCAATTGGAACTTGTAAGGGGTTCAGGTTTCGGACTCTGCTTTAATTATTTTTTTTGCGATTACCATTCGATTGTTTCGCAGTGTTATGAGAATCCCGGCATGTACAGAAACAATGGACTTAAATAAACCAGTATAATTTTCTTGGCTCTGAGCACACAATACGTAAGATGTTGTTTTTTTAATTTCCTTTGTCTTTTGGGTTGCAATGTTGTAAATTCGATTCTCTTTTAGGAACTACAGCATTGCTGTAAAACACTTTGGACTACTGATAGGATACAGGATGTATAATTTTACTTTGTATAATATTGCTATTTTGTTCTTTTGTGAATTGCTACATTGCAATTGTACAGCGAAAAATACGAATATAGAATACTATAAGCTTATACCAAAGACAATACTGATTTCATTTACAGTAGTGCGCAATGCTTGTTACAACTGTAAAAAAAAAAAAAAAAGATATTGACCATCAAATTGTATATACACATTTCCATTTGAGGTGATTAAGCCATTTAAATTTAACCTTTAAAATAAGTACCATGTTGTATAAAGGGGTGACAAGTTCAAAATTACGAATGTATATTCACAGGGATTGTTAGCCTCCAATCAATGTGATATGCAAGGAAATATACGATTGATACAACACAAATTAGTGCTGTAATAATGTTAAGAATTTAGTTCTGTACACATAATTTTAAGGTTATTTTGATAACCTTCCCTAAATAATTCAGAGATTCAGAGGTTTAAAGATTATGAAATGACGTGCTCCCAAAATAACCATATTTCTGGTGCAGCCACCAAGAAACTGTAAAGCAATAGCAATGATGAAATAATTCAATCGGTTGCTTCTACGTTAAATGGAAAATAAAACTATATGCCAGAAATAAAACGTCAAGTCATGCTTTGTGATTTTTTTTTATTCTTTAAATATCTTGAACTTTCAATTTCATGAAAATTAAAAAAATCTATTATCTATCCCGTTACACTAGCATTTTTAAGTGTAATTTCCAGTGAACATTGAAATGAAGCAGAAGTATTTAAACAATTTAGCCTGCTTCCAATTAGATGGTAGTGATCGGATATGTTTATTAAAAAAATCTAGCTGATTTCCAAGCTGTGGTTTTGCTGCCATTTTAAATAAACATTTCCAGCAAATATACCCTCTTAGTTGGTGGCCCTATTTCCTCTGACACAGCAATTGCTATCCCTAACACAACTGACAAAAACTTGTGCCTGACTGATGTCAATATCTGCACAAGAAAAATAGCCATGGACTTTTGCATTCATGGGATATTTGCACCATTCAGAAGCACTTTGATGTTCTAAAAACGTGGCGTAACTTTTTCTTTCACCTGATTTCATACATAAATAAACATGCAGGTCATTCTCAGTACAGGGTTCAAGTCTGTGACATGATACTTGCATTTCTGTCATCTCAATATTAAACTTTTTTGTGTGTTCTTGTACTTGCTGTCCACCCTGTCATATTCAGGTAACTGTTCCTTTAAGAGACCGACTTTTCACATCAGTCATATCACAGCCATTATTTTATCTTTCCAGCAATGGAGTAAGTACAACTCCTGCATGCTGACCAAGTATTAATACCTATTTTTCCTAATTTTTGCCACATTGTCCATAGTTGGCTGTGGTCAAACTTAACATCATTAATAGATGTCCAATTAATTAATATTTTATAATATTAAAATATGCTTGAAGCACAACAATGCCTCCTTGAACAACTGATAACTTTGCAAACTGCAGGTCAATTGTATTTTCATCAAACGCTCACTTTAGCTAAAAATGTCCACATTATGCTTCTTTCCCAACAGGATTGATATACTTTTTGAGGTCCCAAACATTTATAATTAAAAACTTAAGTAAAGTTTTAATTTATAATTAATTAATAATTAATTTACAATACAATTAATAAAACCCCAACAAATGAGACCCACAGTTCAAAGAAACCACACAAAACCACATTGTGGCTTTCGCGCATCTGGGCAAATCCTCTCTATCTTAACCCTCCAACTGGCCAAGGATATTTAAATTTAATTATTTCATCTGAAGCTGTACACATGGTATATTTTGGGAATGATAACTGTCATGTGGTAAAGTAATTCTGTCAATTAAATTGCACTATTTATAAAAGGACAGAGTGGAACAGCATCTTCACAGTAGTGGAGAGAATGTGCATTAAACATAACAGTGTTGAGAGTTGGGAAGACAGCAGGGTACACAGGAGTCAGGCGTTCGGGGCTTGTGACCTCCGTGTCACAGCAGCATTTCCATCTGCAGGAAAATGATTTTCGTGACCCACGTGTGCCAGTGAGGACGGTGTGACAACGTGTCTGTGTGCGTGTGCTTGAAGCCAAGTCTCAGATAGAGCGCTATAGCTGCCGTCTGGATGGAGCTGGTCCCCAGAACTACTCTTGAATACTTCCGTTCCCGGCAGAATTCGATAGCAGTCCGAGTCAGTCGGGTACCAAGGCCACTACGGCGACAAGACGATGAGACGATCATGCGGAAAATCTCGCCACAGCGCTCTTGCTCCTCATCCTCGCCATCATGCGCCTTCCTCACTGCGGCAACCATGCCAAAAATCCCAGCCTCTCCGTCGACTGTGCCCTCTGCGACCCAAAAGCAGTTATCGGGGCTGTCGAGAAAGCTAGCCTGGATATCCCGCATGTCAGTTTGTAGCTTCTCTTCGACATAGCCGGCGTAGATCTCATAGCAGCAGTAGTACACGATCCCTACCCAGGCTAAGCCGGACATTAAGGCCAAGCTACAGGTGCATCCGCCCAGCAGGTAGATAGTAACGGAGATTATTGTAGTCAGAGCCACATTGTCAGGGTGACACATAGCCTTGAAGAACGCTGGATGTATGTGCTCCGAAATCCCATTGCGAAAAAGGGTTAAAACCGCCGCTCTGTCAGAGGGTTTGTAACGTCTTATCACCGACTCCACTGAAAGACATGGAAGTGTTAATAATTTGATGCCACTTTAGCGTGTGCCCTACCAGCTCAGTTTATATAAGTGACTTAAACCTCTCCCTTGCCTTATTCTAAATGTCTCCCTTAATTATTTGAAAGTCAAAAAATAAAAGTAGGTAAAAATATAACACAAAATGCATGCACCACTGAAACGTAAATATTTATGTGTCGCCCAGAGGTTAAGCTCGAAAGTCGCTAGAGCACACGCTAAAGGAGTCATTTAATCACCAACAATCTGAAACACTAAAGAACACGTTAGATTGACTTACTTTCACATAGAATAACTACGTAAAAAATTAAATACTAAAATCTACCGGATACCCAAAATAGTCCAACAGGTGGCTTGACTGTGCCCAAATGCCCCGGAATAGAGCTAATGAAACTAGCTTTTTCCGGGAGCGTGATCACGCGATCATGATTGGACCAAAACAGTCACGTGACACACACAGCAGGAAGACAATAAAACAGGTGCAATGTGTAATATTTGCAAAACATATAGTTGCCCTAACTTTCAATAGAATAATAAGTTCGTAATTTACACATATTATAGTCTTAATTGTGAAATTAAAGATGAGTTTTGTAAATTGAGAAATGAGTGAAACTAAAAAAGTTGCTGTGATCTCTTAATTTTTCCAGAGGTGCATGTAACCACTCCCCAAATCAGTAACTAAATTACAGCTCAGGATGTCTCAGTTTAAAGTCCATAAAAGAAATGAGGTTAAGGTTGTCTAATATCGTTTGGCTGACTGTGAAGGATTAATTTGGCAATTTCTGGTATATATTTCAACATATAGTGGAAGGTGTACGTGGAGACGATATATTCAGATTATTTGTTATATTTCCCCAGAAAGGGTAAATCTTAAGATGTTTCAGAACTGAGCTTAAGGCTTACTTTTTGCATGATGATATTCTACATCAGCAAATCTTATTGATTAAAGGTAACCCATTTTAAAAACTCAAAGGATCCATTACATGGCATCAAGACATTTTGTCTGGTAATAATCCTTAAACATGACAAAAACAAAAAAGTGTGTACACTGTGCATCACATCAAATGGCCATTCATCACAACAACAGGAACACATCCAAAAGATTGCAGAGCTGAGCAGTGAGCCAGGAGATTTATTGGTACAGATACAGCTGCTGTACTTATCAGAGATTAGGTAGATTTCGGATAATGAAGGGATAATTTGCAATCAGATATGTTTTGTACTGCAATAGTTCAAAACAGTACAAGAGAATTATAAACCATGTGCTTACGAAACATATAAGGTCATTTTTTTTCTCTTTTTTGGTAACAATTTACTTGACAGGACCAAAATACTTAGCAATAATTCTGTTACTACTGAAGTACAAATTATGAACAAATATAGTTGCTATTTCAGATAAAAGATACATCACGATTCATTAATAATGAGTAAATATGACATTAGTATCTCACTTGTGTTATTCATCACTTGTTACTACAGATCGGCCAGGGACCGAAATCGGCCCATTTTTAGCGTGCTTCGCCCGGACCAGAGACCAGCCGGTCAGTCTCATATATTCCCAATACCGAACCGGTCCATTTTACACATGCAGCACACGTCACACGCGACGCGTCGTGAGTGTGGAAGTCGATCGGTCACTGTGACTGAAGATGACACTAAGACTGCAGTTTGTAAAATATGTAAAGCGCAAAGTAAACCGCCGAGGAACAATCACGAAAACCCGGTGACATCCGAGGTAAACTTTAAACTGATTATCAAACATTTACTAGATAATCTTGAAGATAAATAACCATTAACATTGCAAAGCCAACTAAGGATTTTTTTCCTATGACAGAGTAATTTTTTTTTGGTGAAACTTTAACCGCCTGCGCTATAATGCCCGTGCAGTGTGAAGGTATGAAAAACCCTGATCTTAATCTAGCTTACTAACGATGTGAGAACTGTTTGTGCGTAACATGCGACGCTGGTATTAATAATATTACTCTGCACCTGTTTTTTGGAGTAGAATATTACACTTAGGTTACAAACCTTCAAATACAACTGTGTGCTTTTTTAAGTCGAGTGAAAAAAGAGAAAAAGGTCAGTTTCGTGTTATCTAGTGAATTTAAACATACTGGAAAATGACATTTGTTATTTAAATCTGTTGCACCTACTCTTATGTCAGATAAAGTTGGGAGCACAGAAGCTCATTTTCAGTTAATTGTTATTTGTACCTCTTTCAGGTCACAGAGCACTTCATTTTGACAGTTAAGTGAGAAAAGATCCTGTACAGTAACTTAGTGCAGTTTGGGTAAAGTTTAACATTTTTATTTTCTATTATGAAAATAAAATTTTGCATTGAAGAAAAGTTGATTTTTGTTTGTATATGCTGGCAATTATAGTTCTAGAATGACAACTGGAGTCGGTAAAAATCGGAAATTCGAATCAGCTAAGAAAATTGCAATCGGTGCATTTCTGCTTGTTACTTCAGTGGTTCCTTCAGTAGTTCACAGGTTTACAGAATTAACAGAAATAGTAAATATAGTAACTGCTTAGTATGAAAGATGCATCATGATTAATTAATTCATTAACAAATATGAGATTGGTATTTAACTTGTGTTCATGAGTTGTTGTTTGAGTAGTTTACAGGTTTACAGAATTAACAGATATAGTAACAAATATAGTTGTTTAAGACACAACATGCATCATGATTCATTAATGATGAATTAACACGAGATCAGTATGTAACTAAGACTTAGTTTATGGTTAATTAATACATAAGTAATAGTGTACTACTGTATCAGTTGTACCCTGTCAAGTATAGTGTTACCATTTTTTTTAAAGAGTAATGACTAATCTTTTAGTCAAACAAACATAATTTAAGACCTTGTGCTGGCCAAATTGATTATTATAGGATTGCAATATATAATTTTGCAACAAGGTATTGCACATAAAAAAATTTGCATTAAAACAAATAATTCATTACAAAAATACATGTATAAGTCTCAGGGACAGTGTGATTTGTATTTCTTGATAATATCTCTTTTAGTCAGTCAAACATATGATTTCAGTTCCACTCATTAGGAGAGACAATAAGGCAATTACATTCAATTCAGTTCACATTACCCAGAGGAAAATTCTAACATAATTTATCTAATGTAAAGGAAACAACTACTTTTTTTCATTTTATCTATGATTTTTTTTTCTTTTTTTTAAGTAGGTCCAGGACTCTCAACTGTACATAGTCTGCTTGAATAACATAATTTGCTTTTCTTCTCATTTTGTTTATCAGTTAGTATATATGCATACAGTCCCGAGTCATAGTGCTTCCCTTTTTCTAAAACATGAAAATAAATAGTGCAAGTCACCTGCATCAGTTTAAAAGGAAACAAAATAACCAACAAAAAATAAAGCAAAAGTTAAAAATAGGATGTCATTTTTGTTTTCTTTTTTTCAAATGATGGGTAAAAACTACCTTCATGTCCATGTCCTTATAAAAGAATAGAGCTCTCTTACTGGGGTCTTAATAAAATTAGCAGGGAATATAACAGTGATACTGGAAAGCTAAAGACAGTGAAGTTTTGGCAGCTTTAATCCACATTTTTCATCAGTGTTGCGGTCCATCAGTGAGCCTCTTCCAACTTTGCGCTTCCATTTGTCCATTTCTGCAGCTGTGGGTTCTCTTTATATCAAAAGCTCGAAAGGGAACGGGCTTTTCTTTTTGTTTGAGAAAGAGAGAAATTTAAAGAAATGATTAATATAATTGTGAATGTAATAAAAAGTATCAACTTTGATTAATTAATATTTTTTAATACTTACAGCAAGTTAAATGGTTTTTGTATTACCTAGTAAAAGTACACATCTGTCAATCAATATGCTTAGAATTTAATTTTTTTTTAATATATTATCTAAATATCTTAAGGAGTTAGTACCATTTAACTCTAGATAGCATGCAGGTTATTACTGCTGTGGAGATAATTAGCATTGATTAAATGTTGAGTGAATTCACAAACTTTATTCAAAGGAAACACATTACCTGAGGATGTGATATTGTTATTCAGTACTGATATCCCGAATTAGTGTTAGCTGACTGCAAGAATGGAAAGAGAGAAAAAAACTGCCAAAGTCAATTTTATCTGAATAAAGTATTCCCCCATTTTTTAGCTTTTACAAAATTATAAAATAAACTTGGATAAATCTGTTCTGGAATTATCTTACAACAGTGATTATGAGCTGGGAGTAACTTATTAATCATTCGTTAACAATGCACAAATACCATGTTATGTAGTTCATAAGGGGAGGAAATTGCACGAATATACAGTACCAGTCAAAAGTCTGGACACACTTGCCTTTACTGCATTTGTCTCTATTTTAGCTGTGTTATTCACCTTATGGTAAACCGCCTCAAGGCAATGAAGTAATACATACCGAACATCACAACGACAAAGAGAAGCGTTCAACATCTCAAAGTTTTTTCAAATTTCACACTCTTCCAAATAGCCCCCTTTGCTTTGATGACAGCATTGCAGATTGTTTGCGTTCTTTAAACTATCTTGCAGATGCAGCCACCCGGAATGCTTCTCCAACAGTCCTGAAGGAGTGTCTCCAAGCTCTGGGCACAAATTGGCTACTTTGCTCTTACTCTTTGATCCAACTCATCCAAAACCAGCTCTATAGGGGTTAGGTCAGGGGGCTTGAGGGGGCCAGGTCACCTGCCACAGCACTTCACCTCTTTCCTTGTTCACAAGATATTACTTACTACATAACCTCAAGGTGTGTTTTAGGTAGTTATCTTGACAAAGAAGTTTCAGTTGGTATGTTCATACTTATGACCAGTACTGTACATTTTTTAAAACACTGCACATGTATTTCTGTGAGAATAATTTTTATAGATATTGTTATAGATTTCAGGGCAACAGTTTTCCTTGTTTTGAATCTGAGCATTAACTCAAGGGTGTAACTTATTGGGTATGCACTGTGACCTTACACATCCTGATTTGTGGGTTAGATTCTTGTATGTCAGATTGATGTTTCTAAATAACCCTCTGTGTGCGTGCTTTGAGGCGGGGGGGGGGGCTTTACTCCTTGTGCTTCCCGTGATAAGCCTTATCCTTCACTGGACAAATAGTTATGGAGTCCGAATGGAGTTTATTCAGACAGCAGCTTAAACAAGCTTAATTAAATGAATAGTGGGAATTCTCATACTTCCTAACCTTTGAGTCCTAGAATTGCCCGTTTGCCCCTGCTCTATACGTTTACATTTCAAACCGCTAAGAAGGTGATCCAGATCAAAACCCTATGAGCTAGATTTACAACATAAACATTATGGATTCCCCAAAAGAAGACAAAGAACTTTGTCTGTATGTCACTTTGGAAGGAAAACATACTGAACGAAGCATAGATGTATTTTTTTCTTATTCACGAAAAATTGACAGCATGTGGTAATAGTAGACATTTGCTCAATTAGAAAATATAGTTTTTCTTTCATTTGCATCTACATTTATTTAGCGGATGCTTTTGTGCTGAGTAACGTTTGAGTGACATGCATATCTCATGGACAAATCCAGTCAATTGTAAACAGATCCTGGGCAAGCCCAAGGGACACTTGGGGGTGGGGCAGGGGGATGGGCACTGGCCCAGCATACTTGGCATGTTGTAAATGAGACGCAGTGGGGGTAGCAGGCAGCATTTACCATTGAAGTGCCCCGCTGGCCGCATGTTGCTCTGCCGAGTGACTCGCGGCCAGAATTTGCTCAGCGGCAGAAACTTAGCCAGGTTCACAGGCGCTGAGACAGCCTCACCCGAGATCCCTTCGCCCTGTGCGGAGGGAAAGGGGCTCATTATTGGCGGGGTGAGTCAATCAACACCTGCTATGACATCATGAAGATCCAAAAACAACCCCAATGAAATAGGGAAGTACTAGACCACATCTATTGCATGTAGATCTTTGGTTACAATGTATTTTTTTTCTGTGGCTCCAGAATGCTTCTTTAATAGAAAAGTCCCACATTATATATGTTACGGTAATGTGCGAATCATAGCAGAAGTGAAGCGAGGGGCGCCGGCATACTGCAGGCATGGTGCTCAGCCAGTCGCACTGTTCGGCGGCGGCCAGCACCGCGGCATGCAGCCTGCTGTATATCGCCTCTCCCTCCCGGGTCTGGAAGGTGAAGAGGCCCTCGCCTGTTTCGCACATCCTGAAAGGAGCAGACGCGAGATGTGGGCACTCCGCTAGCTAGAGAGGAGCATCATGGGAAAGCAAGAGACGCCGACGGTACTGTTAAACGTCACTGCTTTGCATGACCATTTGATATTTCCAGTTGTAATGCATACTGTTGATAATATATTTTGCACTTTATCAACATTATGTTCTGTACTGTTGTCAATTTGCATCCCTCATTCCCATATTGCATTACCTATTTAAAGCTTATTTTTTTCTTATTGTTATATTGCACTGTTTTGTCTTGTATTGTACTCCTGTGCCTGTCCCTCCCCTGCCCCCGCCCCCATGCACTATCCCTTCTCTAACTGTGCCACAAGAATTGGAATCCAGACGTGAATTTAACCAACCTGCCGGCCTCGATGGAAAACCACGTCTGTCCCTGGCCATAACGACGGAGGCCAGTCAGAGGCCAAGATACTATCTTGAGGTGGGGCTCAAACACATCCCACAGGGAGATGGTCTCTGCGGTGATCTGAAGGACGCACTCCCCGTGGAAATCCAGGTTTCGACTAGGCATTAAAAACACGTGGAATTCCCCTATAAAAAAACAGATTGTCATATGGAAGCATTTGCAATTAGATACAAAGTTTACTGGTTTCACTATAACAGGCGTGCAATGAAAAAACTGCAGAATGTTTCTATAAATGCATACATGCTTCCTCTTTTATTTCTATTTTAACTTATATTTTAACTGAAATATATGCTGCTGTATATATAGTTTTATATATACACGCACATACACGTTTCTCACAATAACACCTCCATGCTGAGAAGTATCAAACGTGTCTGTAGCCCCAGTGACCAAATAACCTACCGCTTCCACCTCTATATACTCCAGTGGCCAACAAGTCGGGCTCCACTAAGTTAAAGTCATTCATCTTACTCTCAAAACACTCTGTGTACAGAGCTTTGCACCATTCATTGGCTTCCAGCTCTGTAAGGAAGAAAACAGACATGAACTCAATTAAATTAAGTCTAAAGGTGTGTACAGTAGCCGAAGTATTAAGCGGTTGTTAGAAATGAGTGCATTTTCACATAGTATTTGCACAAAAATTTCAATCAAAGATCTTGAAGAGTTTGTTAAAGCAGTAAATAAAAATGTAAATGTCTGAGTCCTATAGTACTTATACTAAAATGGTCTGAAAACAGTTGTTTTTTTAACCATATTTTAAATTTTTCAGTTGTTGTTTTGTTGAAGTATCATTTGCTGCCTGATATATGGTGCAGAATGTTTTCTGATGATTAATTCATGAACAATTTTTAAATTTGCCTTACACAATTCATTACACAATGAGTTACCTTGCGAAGTGTTTTTGCCTTTCAGTGGATGGATTGTTGAATAAACAGCAATATAAAATGCTCCATCACATCTGAACACGCCAAATAACCAAACATGACAAATGCGAAAGCTCTGTTAAAAATGACCAAATATAATTGTTTACTTAATTAGTATTTGCAGAAAAGGGAGAAAATGCAGCTCATTGTGTTTACAAAATATATATATATACAATCGTCTAAAAATAAAACTAACCATTTGCTGACCATTATTAATAAGACTTAATTTATATTTCAAAATATGATTTAATCACATTGATGTGTATGTAGTATTAAGAAATGTGTAACTATTATTTTTTACTGTGCTATACTGGAACTCCTGCTTAGCAGTTGCCTAAAACATTATCGTTGGTGCCACCATCAGGTGCTAAAGGCAGTTGCAGAAAGTATATCCGCAGCCATCAAATCCTCCAAGGGTCACCACAGTACTAAGACCATCACGTTTCTCCGAGCTGGAGAAAAACCCTATGCACCACCAAGAGCACACACTGCTGTTCTCACTACTGCTACTGATTGGAAGCTAGAAGCGGACCTTGGCAAGCAGCTGAAATTCCCAGCCAAAATAACGACACTGATGAATGATCATTCTGTCAGATTCCACCAAGCAACTGATCGTGCTTGAACTCGCAGTTCCCTGGGAAGAACGTATGGAGGAGGCAATTGAGAGGAAGTGGAGTAAGTACCAGGAGCTGGTGGAGGAGTGCATTTGGCAGGGTTTGCAAACTTGTCACCAAAGGGTTGGTAAAGTTGTGAACCTCTAAAGGGGGGCTGCAGGGGCTTTGGTGGTTGATCTCTTTGCAAAGTGCTCACTCTGCTAGGTATCAATGGGCAGGAGAAAAGGTAGGCAACAAGAACGAAAACTGAAGCCGCAGAGATAGTCACTAGGTGGCTTTTGGATAAATGAGAATAAAGGCTGCTGGGACACAGGTTGTGGCCTGATCAACCCTGGCCAGGTCGCCTGGGTGAGGGTGTATGATGTTGAAAGACCCAAAACACCCTATGAACCCAGGTAACATCACTGATGATGTGTCCCACGGCATCTGTATGATGTATCTTGCACACACACACTAATACATTAATAATGGGCAACTTGGTCTTCAGCAGAATACCCTGGAAACGTATGTACATTGCTGGCTATGTTACTGTGACCCACCTGACTCACAAGCAAACGTTTTTGATGAGTTGTCCTTGAACGTCACAATAACTGCATGCTTCTTTGTTCCCTTTGGAACTCTTTCAACATGCTTCACATTATTCAGCTCTGTTACCTGAAATGTGTAAAACAAAGCAATTAAATATCCACTTTGTGTTTATCGGTATCTACTCACATGCATACATTTTTAAGAATACCAAATAATTTAACAAAAGCATGCACATACATTGACATTAAACTGATATCACTATCAATAATATTATTAAATCCAAGCAAGCTAATATGTCCAGTGATGTGTGTACCCCTGCCTCGTGCCCAGTGATGTCTGTACCCCTGCCTCGTGCCCAGTGATGTGTGTACCCCTGCCTCGTGCCCAGTGATGTCTGTACCCCTGCCTCGTGCCCAGTGATGTGTGTACCCCTGCCTCGTGCCCAGTGATGTGTGTACCCCTGCCTCGTGCCCAGTGATGTGTGTACCCCGGCCTCGTACGCCCAGGGATGTGTGTACCCCTGCCTCGTGCCCAGGGATGTGTGTACCCCTGCCTCGTGCCCAGTGATGTGTGTACCCCTGCCTCGTGCCCAGTGATGTGTGTACCCCTGCCTTGTGCCCAGGAATGTGTGTACCCCTGCCTCGTGCCCAGGGATGTGTGTACCCCTGCCTCATGCCCAATGATGTGTGTACCCCTGCCTCGTGCCCAGTGATGTCTGTACCCCTGCCTCGTGCCCAGTGATGTGTGTACCCCTGCCTCGTGCCCAGTGATGTGTGTACCCCTGCCTCGTGCCCAGTGATGTGTGTACCCCTGCCTCATGCCCAATGATGTGTGTACCCCTGCCTCGTGCCCAGTGATGTGTGTACCCCTGCCTCGTGCCCAGTGATGTGTGTACCCCTGCCTCGTGCCCAGTGATGTCTGTACCCCTGCCTCGTGCCCAGTGATGTGTGTACCCCTGCCTCGTGCCCAGTGATGTGTGTACCCCTGCCTCGTGCCCAGTGATGTGTGTACCCCTGCCTCGTGCCCAGGGATGTGTGTACCCCTGCCTCGTGCCCAGTGATGTGTGTACCCCTGCCTCGTGCCCAGTGATGTGTGTACCCCTGCCTCGTGCCCAGTGATGTGTGTACCCCTGCCTCGTGCCCAGTGATGTCTGTACCCCTGCCTCGTGCCCAGTGATGTCTGTACCCCTGCCTCGTGCCCAGTGATGTCTGTACCCCTGCCTCGTGCCCAGTGATGTGTGTACCCCTGCCTCGTGCCCAATGATGTGTGTACCCCTGCCTCGTGCCCAGTGATGTCTGTACCCCTGCCTCGTGCCCAGTGATGTGTGTACCCCTGCCTCGTGCCCAGTGATGTGTGTACCCCTGCCTCGTGCCCAGTGATGTGTGTACCCCTGCCTCGTGCCCAGTGATGTCTGTACCCCTGCCTCGTGCCCAGTGATGTGTGTACCCCTGCCTCGTGCCCAATGATGTGTGTACCCCTGCCTCGTTCCCAGTGATGTGTGTACCCCTGCCTCGTGCCCAGTGATGTGTGTACCCCTGCCTCGTGCCCAGTGATGTGTGTACCCCTGCCTCGTGCCCAGGGATGTGTGTACCCCTGCCTCGTGCCCAGTGATGTGTGTACCCCTGCCTCATGCCCAATGATGTGTGTACCCCTGCCTCGTGCCCAGTGATGTGTGTACCCCTGCCTCGTGCCCAGTGATGTGTGTACCCCTGCCTCGTGCCCAGTGATGTGTGTACCCCTGCCTCGTGCCCAGTGATGTGTGTACCCCTGCCTCGTGCCCAGTGATGTGTGTACCCCTGCCTCATGCCCAATGATGTGTGTACCCCTGCCTCGTGCCCAGTGATGTGTGTACCCCTGCCTCGTGCCCAGTGATGTGTGTACCCCTGCCTCGTGCCCAGTGATGTGTGTACCCCTGCCTCATGCCCAATGATGTGTGTACCCCTGCCTCGTGCCCAGTGATGTCTGTACCCCTGCCTCGTGCCCAGTGATGTGTGTACCCCTGCCTCGTGCCCAGTGATGTGTGTACCCCTGCCTCGTGCCCAGTGATGTGTGTACCCCTGCCTTGTGCCCAGGAATGTGTGTACCCCAGCCTCGTGCCCAGAGATGTGTGTACCCCTGCCTCGTGCCCAGTGATGTGTGTACCCCTGCCTCATGCCGTGTGCTGCCTGGGATCAACTTTCCCCATGACCGTCACCAGAACTAACAGTTTCAAGTTTTCTTTTTCTCTGTAACCAAAATACCAAAACTCCCCCGCCCTACATTTTGTCTCTTCTATCTAAATATACCAGTGAAATGCAAAGGTAGAAGGCAATGTGTCAGTCAGCCAACTGATCCTGACTAGAGCTAAGATGCTACTTTTGTTTTTGTCTCTCATGCTTCTCTGAATGGTGCGTTGTGGAAATTTCACTGTCTAAAACTTCAGCAACAGCAAATGATTTGTCATGTTAGAATAATCCAAACAGTAGCATTTTAAAGAATTTTTTGATGAAAAAAAATCTTCCCAATTTTTAGTCAACCTGATTAAAACAACTGTTGTTTTTCTGTACTTTTCTTGAATATATCTCAAGACTTGACAAGACTTGAGACGAGTGCTGTGTTTTTTAAAAAATACCCATTGAAATATAATTCGCTCTGCCTCATGCCCATTGCTTCCGGAGCTCCGGAATCCCCGCGACCCAGAAGGATAAGCGGTTTGGAAAACGGATGGATGGATGGATATAATTCACTATAGGGAAAAAGTATTAAAAAATAAAGGCTCTGTAGTCTTAATGATATCCAGCATCTGCAGCTAAACACGATTCCTTAATTGGTGCCTTGATTGAGATCTGTCAGTCAAGATGCAGATGCAGCTTCATCATTGCACAGAAGACCCTTACTTCTTACCTTGTTTGTTGTTAAGGACTAGACAACGTGACTTGCCTTGTGATAGCAGTGGAAGCGTGCTGCTCGTTCATCCAGGAACTTCTCCAGCCGTCTTGGGCCTTTGCTGGATGCTCTCCTTAACACCAGCCAGCATCTCTGGTAGATCTTCAGAGATAAGAAGAACAAATGAGTCTAACATATGCATTTCAATACTGGACGATATCACTGATTTCTCAAAGAGACCTCTATTAGAAAGGCCTTCACTAACAAAATATTGCTCCCACTTCAAGTCTACAACTTCTGAAAAACAATCAGGCTGTCAACGATAAAAATCCAGAACAGTTAACACTAAATCTACTTTATATATTTACATTCCACACTATGCTTTTGCAGTTGCTGACAGTCTTACAAATATAGTGAGACAAGTTGTTGCTTAACATGTGGCTAAAGAGTTCAAGTTTCGCTAAGTTTATTTTAATCCCCTGTTGAATTGCACAACCCAAATTAGGACCTCTGTCTGTAAGTTGAAACCAACAACTGGCCCAGATTCCAGCCCCATAACGTACTTTTTCCAAAGAGCTTTTAACTCAAGAAAAGATGATACTGGGAATGGATTCCCACCATTTAGGTGTTTGATCACAGGTGTGCTTTCATTTTTAGCTTTGACAGAATCCTGAAAAGTAAATAAATCTTTTGCACATCAAAATCACTAGTGTTGCTGTTTGTTTCCAGTGATTCTAAGACTTCTACTAATAAGAAACTGTCTGTAATCTCCTTTCCACTGCCTGTCAAACATACATTAAAATGTAGATTTAATTGGATGATTCTATTAAGGGTTTCTAAAAGTCCTGCCTACTGTGTGATAACATGAACATTGCACCTTTGGAGGTAAAACAAAGAAACCTTATTAAAGTTATTTTTAGAGAAATCAGACCTTTCAAAGTACTAAAAATATTCAGTTACCAAACGAAATTACCATACTGATAAAAATACAAACATAATGCCACTGTACTGGCATACTTGATGACAAGGCCTGGAACTGATATACACATACATTTTAATCAATTTTCTTAACCTTTCGTTCAGTCCAATCTATTGCCACTTGATTTTTTGCCAGTAATTTGAAGTTGTCTGGCTTGACAGTACTTATGTTTTTATGTCACAGGTCTATCGCCAGATAAATAGTGATTGTTTCACACATGCGTTTACTGCACCGGCTTAATATTGTCTGTAGGGACAGCAAAGATCACAGTGGATAAGGACCTCGACTTCTGGTTGCTGGCGTCCCAAGTCCCAGAAAGGACACTGCAGTTGTACCCATTAATTTAGTGCCTTGAGGAAATTGCATTAAAAATAGCTCTATAAATAAGTGTAACTATAAGCTAGGTGAAGTCTTTGGTTAAACTTAAGTAGTTAAACAGGTTCTATCTTGAGTGCCTGCATTTAACTGCTACTGCACACTGTTAGATTTGCTGTAATTCCATTATGGAAACTGTTAACACAATTCGGAAAATGTGATTTCTTTTTTCATACTAAATTTTTATCATTTGCAATCTAGGATTAAAGGAACCTGTACTTTCCTGGTGTCTAATGACAGCAGCACATCAGCTAAATTTACCTCAGCCTATGAGACGTGTTACTGGGGAAATGACACCATGACAGTGGACACACCTGGATCACATGAACAGATGTTATTACCTCTGATGACATAAAGCATCTTAAGAGACTCAGTATCACCATCTGTTTTTTCAGTCTGTGTGTGTGTACCCTGCCAGGTAACCTTAGGGTCCTGGGAAAATTCCAAATCCGGCTCTCACAATCTGGTCGGCCAATCATATTGCACTTGGCTGTGCTAGCTGTTTACTCCAGCGAGTCTAACTGGCCGCCAAAGCAGATCACCTGCTTCAAAAACTGAAATGGCAAGAAGTGAACTTGTGAACTTTGAATTAAATGTTTTTTTTTTGAAGGATAACATTGTATTTGTTGATCATAGGGATTTTTCTTAACTTTACAGTTCGGAATATGTCAATAAATCCATTCAGTTATTTTAACATACGATAAACTGAACACATGGTTGAAATCGTTTCCATTCAGAGTGCTTTCTTTGGCACGATGCAATAAGATATGAAATTATAATAAAAATATCTTTTTGCATGTAGAACACTGGAAAATTTTGTACTTGCAAAAATATTAAAATCTTTCTGCACAATTATGACTATGAAGTTCATTCACTTTTTTGTATCTGACTAGGATATCTCAAAGTGGCAAATCCTAATTTCTTAATAATAATCCTAATAAATCTTACTCCATTCATACTCATGAGACCAGTCATATCAGCATATCACCTCAATGTAAAATCACTTCTCAGAATATGTCAACATGAAGAGAAAGTAAAGCACTATTTGTTGAAGACCACTTTTGTAGTCATGCGTCCAATCATAAACACTTTTTAAGTTTAGCTATTACTTAGGAAACGTATCTGTAGAAATATCAAATAACAGCAGAATCGGGCAGAAGATAGAAGAGGGGCAGCTGGATGGTCATACAAAGAGATGTCACTCACCCGAAAGTGTCTGCTCTGAATCCTTACATATCCCTGTTTCACAATGTCATTAAAATTTGCGGCCATTGTTTGATGCCCTCCTGTCCCAGGAAGAAGCGGGGCCTCGATTGTGTCTCCACTCCTCTCCTAGTGGGGACTAAGCACTCTGATCCAGATGGCAAACTCAGCAGATGCTCGATCACAATGGTCTCGGACATATGTAAAAGCCCATAGTAAGGGGGAAAGGCTGAGTGTGGGTGAGAGAGAGCCCAGGCGCGGCATCTGAATGTCTACCAGGACCAATCTGGCAGCTCGCTCTAAGGAATGTTCCTACTTGCCAAGACTCTAAATGGACGCCAAGGGGGTCTTGTCAACTAGAGGCTATTTCAGCGTCTCTCAGAGATTAAATATAACCTTTGGTGTCTGTGGAACTTCCCAAAGGTCAATATAATGTTGACCAAATCTCCATGAATTTGTTCAGACTGAATTTCATTATTATATGTTGTTCACCATTAAAAATGTCCCTGTCTCACATCCCTTTCTTGATAATACAATAAGCACAGTATGATCCATTAGGAAAACTGTTAGGAGTAATTCTGAAAGACAGTTCTATGGATAGATATTTTTACATAATAAATAGTTCTTGGACGGCAATGGTATTTTGTGATTTTTTTATTTTTTTTTAGGTAAATACAGGATTCTGGAGAAACCACCAATGAACTAGATAAACAGAAATGAGTAAAATTCCTGAGCCAAAACTCAGGATGAACTCAGGCAAATATGTGAAAATATAACTGTGGCATGATCATCAACATTAGTATATTATAAGAAGTAAATGAATGTAAAACTGAATGTAAAACACACCAACTGAAGCAGTTACACAGACTTGAATATTCTGAACCATACATCACACAGAAACAAGACATGAGAAATAATCACTATCACAGAGGAAAATGTTCAATACAAAATATCTTTAAAATGATATTTAGGTTCACATTTCATAGTTCCCAAACACAAGTAAGAGTTGAGGTCTCTTCAGACTTGTCTTCTGAAGTTCAGTTAAGTTCAGTTGAATTTTGATCTGGACTGGATTAAAAAGAAATAAATAAAGAGTTTAAAAGCAGATTACAATTCTTTCAGCCCCCCCATGGTTGCATGTGTGTGGAGTTTGCATGTTCTCCCCATGTTGTTGTGGGGTTTCGCCCTGTTGCTCCAGTTTCCCCCCACAGTCCAAAAACATACTATAGATGGATACTATGGATAATTGGAGTTACCAAACTGCCCAAAGGTGTGCCTGTATGAGTGAATGGTGTGTGAGTGAATGGTGTGCGAATGTGCCCTGTGATGGGTTCGAGCCGCATGCTGGGTTATTCCCTGCACTTTGTCCATAGCGTCCAGGATAGGCTCCAGACCCCCCGCCACCATAAATAGGACAAGCGGGCTTAGAAAATGGAAGGATGGATGGGTAGGCGGGTTACTCTTCTAACACTACTAGGCTACACTGCTAACATATGCAATGACATAGATTTGATCTTAAACCTACTGATCGGGCTGGTTAATTCTATAGGCAACATAGCGCACCATCTTGTGAGGGGTTGCCACACAATCTGAGACAGGATTGGCTCAGTCATGCCCCTAGAAGTACTTGTGCCTTCTGCACTCTTGCTCATGGGTGGCATGGTGGTACAGTACACATGGATGCCACCACTCCATTCTAATGTCCTCTACTGCTCTACAGTCCAAAAACAAGCTGGAGCTGTCAAATTGTCCATTTGTGTGAGTGGTGTGTAAGTGTTCTATGTCATAGGCTGGTTCCCCGCCCTGGGTTATTCTCTGCCCTGTGATAGGCTGGTTCCCCGCCCTGGGTTATTTCCTGCCTTGTGATAGGCAGGTGCCCCACCTTGGGTTATTCCCTGCCTTGTGATAGGCTATTGCCCCGCCCTGGGTTATTCCCTGTCCTGTGATAGGCTATTGCCTCGCCCTGGGTTGTTCCCTGCCCTGTGACAGGCTACTGCCCAACCCTGGGTTATTTCCTGCCTTGTGATAGGCAGGTGCCCCGCCTTGGGTTATTCCCTACCTTGTGATAGGCTATTGCTCCACCCTGGGTTATTCCCTGCCCTGTGATAGGCTATTGCCTCACCCAGGGTTATTTCCTGCCTTGTGATAGGCAGGTGCCCCGCCTTGGGTTGTTCCCTGCCCTGTGATAGGCTGGTGCCCCGCCCTGGGTTATTCCCTGCCTGGCATCCATAGCTTGTGGGATAGGCTCCACAGCCCAACATCAGACAAGTATGGTATGGATGCCATGGTCCCTTGTTCCTACTATTCTCCTATTGGGGTATTAAAAGAAATAAAAACATATTACGACTTCAAAACGTTTTCTAATGTTTTTTTATTTCATAATTTCATATAAAAATGTTGCCTATTATAGGCCTGTTATTTATCGTGGCAGGGCAGCGACAGTGATGCTCTCCGGGCGCCACATGGGCTGGGTCTGGCCCTGGCTATCGGTGAATACATAAGTCATGGTGACAGCTGGAGGCAGCGTAGAAGTGGATGGAGCATATGGGGCATAAAAAAGTATAATAATGAAGAAGAGTCCAATCTGTCAATTAATGGAAAAAATGAAGCATACATGTATGTTTCAGCTCTGTTTGTTTACCTATATAATAACTATTACTCAGGCTCCTAAACAGATAACGCAACATTAGTTATATGACTGACGCTGAAGGTCATCAACTCCACTTTTATCACTGAAAATATCTCGCAACACTGCTCTTGGGGTGTTGATATCACAAAATCACATTTAGAAAGCATACTCATCAATAGTTAATTATAATTACAACAATCTGGTGCACGCTTCTGCCAATACCAGCCCTCCCAGCAACAATTTACACACATGCCAAAGCCACGTGTAGTCGTGTGGCTATGGGGTATAAATAATGGCAGGCATCCTACAAAACAGCTGGACCCTGAAAATATCATGCCGACAGACGGCTATCCATCTTAAAACCCTCAGACACCGTATTAAGCCCATTGCATAGTAACAATGCCATGGCACATATATATATATACATAAGCATGTAGATAGACATGATCAAATTAAGACTTATAGATCTGGTTAATATGCTCTGAATGTTTGTTACTGCATGTGAGAGCATCACTAGACATTCATGGAAAAAAGAATTCTAAAACATCCTACAATATATTATGCTTCCCGCATAGAGAAGCAAATCTATTCTAAAAACAATGGGACTGCAAAATATGACGATATCATAGATTCCCAGATTTCACATTTCACTTTACCAATAATGTCAGTTTTTTTGCTTTGAATAATTTCACTGTTTTGTAAACGGGGATGGTGACCAATTTAGTAATATTAATATTACCTAATGAAATATATGTGTATCTGAAGCGTTGCAGCACAATATGAAGAAAGACTGAGAGTTGTACTTTAACAAAGCTAGATTAATCCCAGCATAACTGAATGACCTTTACCTCAGTCTGCTAGATGTATTTATATATTACAGTCAAGTGACTAGTGCCACCTAGTTGTTGAATTGTGTTTTGACTTTTAGGATGCTATAACAACATAGGGACCTACTCTCTCATTTGTTAATAAGATATACTGTGTTTTACAAACAAACAGTGATAATAACATCACTCAAAAGTAATGGCATTTACATTCTATATTGAGTTTGGGAGCATGTCAGTAGTTCGAGTAAGGAAGGGTTCACCCTGGAGTCTATCGCATTTTTACAACCTATATTTACAAGTGACAAAATACTGGTCTCAGCCCAATTCATATTTAGTCTGAGGCGTGCAAAGTTTTTGAGAAGTGAATGGGATAAAGTTGCAGACTACTGGTCAACCTGCCAAATATCACACATGTTTGGTATTTACTGTCTCCTAAATCAAAGAAGAAATGCATTTCAATATAATCCAATAATAGCTGTTTGAATTTATATACATTACAAATCATGTAGCTGGGTGGGTAGCACTGCAGGCTCACATCTATGACCTCCTGGCTTGGTGTAAGTGGAGCTGTCATGTTTTTGTGGGTTTTCTACAGCAATCAAAAAACGCAGGATTGTGTCAATTTCGTGGAATGTGTCAAGGCGTCCCCCTGTTCTTGTGCCCTCTTGTATGTGTGAGAGTGTGAGCCCCGTCATGGAGTGACACCCCCTCCCGGGTGTCCTCTGCTTTCTGCATGGCAGAGATTCCCGGTTGACTGAATAAGTGGTGATGGAAATTGAATGTATGCATGCTTGGATGGATGGATGGAAATCTTTAGCTTCACTTTTGCTAGCATGTCTATATGAGAATGATGAATTACCAAAACAAAACACAATATTAAACCACAAGACACTCCAGAAAAAATAGGAGAGATGATGGTGATGAATGTGATGTTCAATGGAAGACACATGCACATAAAATAATAATGAAATATTATTTTACAAATAATATTATACAATCCACTGAGCAATCATTATAAAACAATTTAAAACACAGCAACATTTTTCATGTACAGAGACAATGCCCAATATACAAACAACTGTCTGTTTTGCACTCACCTGTATTCACGTTTTGTCTTGAAACATTTTCGATATACTGGCTAGTTTTAAAAATGTCTGTCTAATTTGTATGGGTTTCCTGTCATTTGAGCACCAAAGCACTCAATTCTATTCATTCCTGGATGCCAGGGGAGTTTCTAGCAATTGAAAAGATCGGGGGCTAAGTCAAGTTTATCTGGGGCTTGACTTTTTATGAAGAAAAAGGATAATTAACATTAGGGCTGAAATACTCGGGGCTTTAGACACCCATGTCGGACGCATTACTGTAACTGAATTTCTATACCATTCTGACTCATTAATGAGGTTGTTAGGTAACTAAAGAAGGCTTGAAAACTGAAACATTTTTGAAACGCTAATGATGGAGCGATACACAGGCAGCTCACTACTTACAAGTTAAGTAAATTCGGATCTAGGCATAAAATATCCGGCACACATAACATTTATGGAAGTGCTAATGCAAAAAGGCGACACACACTCACTGGTTACTTTATTGGGGACATCTGTTCAATCTAATCAGCCAATCATATGTCAGCAACACAATGTACAACATCATGTAGGTACAGGTCAGTTAATGTCTACACCAAGCACCAGAATGGGGAAGAAAGGTGATTTATGTGACTTTGAACCTGGCATGGCTGCTGGTGCCGGATGGGCTGGTATGAGTATTTCAGATAATGCTGATCTAATAGTGTTTTCACACACAACCATTATCAGGGGTTATTGGGAATGGGCTGGAAAAGAAAGAACATACAGTGAGCGGCGATTCTGTGGGGCCCAAAATGCCGCGTTGAAGTCAGAGAAGAATGACCAGACTGGTGCAAGCTGACAGAAAGACAATAGTAACTCAAATACCCACTCATTACAACCAAGGTATGCAGACCACACTGGGTGCCATTTGGAGAGAAGAAGGCTGGGAGAACATTGCCTGGTCAGGTGAGTCTTATTTTAATGAGCATCATTTAAATGCCACAGCCTACCTCAGTATTGTGGCTGACCATGTCCATCCCTTCAGGATCACAGTGTACCCAGCTTCTGTTGGCTACTTCCAGCAGGATAACAAGCCATGTCACAAAGCTCATATCATCTGACTGGATTCTTGAACATGACAATGAGCTCACAGTATTGAAATGGTCTCCACAGTCACCAGATCTCAGTCCAATAGAGCCTCTATGGGATGTGATGGAATAGGAAACTGACATCATGAAGGTGCACCAAATAAATCTGCAGCAATTGGTGTGATACTACCATGTCAATATGGACCAAGATCACTGGGGAATGTTTCAAGCACCTATGCTTGACACAGCTAAAGAACTAAAGAACTTCAGAACTAAAACAGTTCTGAAGGCAAAAGATGGTCCAACCCAGTGACATGTGCCCCCTCGGTTATTTTGGAAGTTTTGATTTTTTTTTGTATTGAAATTGCATGACATGATTGTGTTTCAAATGCAGCACAGCTAATTTTCATGTCATTTCCTAAATGTGAGCTTAGATTAAATATCTCGTATTCCCTCTCCCTCCATCTCCACTTCTTGTACACACTGCAGATATTTATTGGTGTAATCTGAATCGTGTCCTCTTTGAAAGCAAGTGCACGCTGCTGTGTGTCCCGGGCCTTTGTATTTACGAGGTTATGTCCAAACTAAACATTCAAATAAAGTCAATCATCTTCTACAAGTTGTACTATTAGGCTGCCCTCTAGAAGTAGGAATGCAGTAAATATCAGGAACACAAGTAGGTGCGTAACCTCAGCCTAACAATGCTGAGAGAAACCGATAACTGAGTTAAACAGGTTAAACTACGGCGAAAATTAAGCTGTCAAGCTATTGAAACAACACATTATCCAAATAGTTTGGAAGCATGTAAAACATTGAAAAATAGACGTTACTTTAAGTATCATATATAGTGGAGGCTAAACGCACATAGCCTAAACAAGCACCTTTTTTAAAGGCCTAACCTTGTATTCACGCTGGTGGAGATCTTACATTGGTGATGACAGATTACTGTGTCTACTGTGAGTTCTTAACAGTCTTAGGAAAGCATTGGATTTGTAAATTCCTTACATGCTGTGTTTCATTTAAGCTAGGCTATGCTGGTTTAATAGGTTTTTGTTCCATTATAATTGTCAGTGTGTCAGATAGATTTTGTGATGCTGATCACAGAAATACCTTTTTAAAAAAACACGTCACAAAAGGTTTTTAAGAAGCAGCCAGTTTTATTATCCATCCATCCATCCATTTTCCAAACCGCTTATCCTATTGGGTCGCGGGGGGTCCGGAGCCTATCCCGGAATCAATGGGCACGAGGCAGGGAACAACCCAGGATGGGGGGCCAGCCCATCGCAGGGCACACTCACACACCATTCACTCACACATGCACACCTACGGGCAATTCAGCAACTCCAATTAGCCTCAGCATGTTTTTGGACTGTGGGGGGAAACCGGAGTACCCGGAGGAAACCCCACGACGACACGGGGAGAACATGCAAACTCCGCACACATGTGACCCAGGCGGAGACTCGAACCCGGGTCCCAGAGGTGTGAGGCGACAGTGCTAACCACTGCACCACCATGCCGCCCCTCAGTTTTATTATAATTATTGTAAAATGTTTAAAACATGGGTATTTCACAGAGCACTGGCCAACAAAGATTTTTTTCATGCATCAACTAAGGGGTGACGTTTATGTAATTTAAGAAATGCGCTCAGAATCTTGCTCTCACCCATGGTTTTTCAACAGTGTGATTTTTTTAGACTGTATTTATAGTATATAATTCCTTATTTAGAATGTATGGCCATATTTAAGTGTAATTTAGGAAAAAATCATTTGTATTTATAAACATTTTAAGGACTTTACATACAGTCCAAACAGTACTGTAAGTCTGTTTTTCCAGAAATTACAGGCCTGTTTAGACATGTTGTGATAGGGTCGTTCTCTCTCTATGATACGCATATAGCAAGTTCGATTGTGTGTCACGCAAAATCCTTGTGTAAATCCTGATTAGACATTTGAATTCAGCACAAACAGTTACTGTAGGATTAACCTGCTTTGATCTGTGAAACCAAAAGAAAGCAAAAATTTGTTCAACAGTGTTACTGTCCCTCAAAAAAGGACGTGTGACACCCCTGCCTGTACAACAACATTTCATCATTTTGTTTATTTTCATATGTGTTCTTTATCATGTTAGTATATTTTACCTTATATGTTTTTCATCATAAGGTTTCTCGAATGTGATGGGAAGGTAAATCTGACGTAAAATTTAACTTGTGGGTTTCTTACGTCTGATGAGAATCGCCCGAATAACATTTTAGACTACAGTGTAAAGTGCATCATCATAATGTCCTGTAGGTGGCGCTGAAATAATGTATAATTTATTGTTCATCCCATCTGTTCCTGTTTCTGCAACACAATGTTCTCCTACTTCACAATAATAAAGTTTAGTTAAGAGTAATTGTGGGTGACTTAGTGTTATAGTTTTTATTAAATTGGGCCTATGTGTTTTTGGGAAATTGCAATTTCTTAGATAAGATAGTTTTATGGTTTCAGACATATTTAGCTCTTCTTTATAAAATAATTCTACAGCAGAAACAAAAGTATCAGTATTGTTTTCTAATAAATTTTCTTATCTATTTTTGTCTTCAGAGGGGTAATTGTGGTACATAAATGTGAAATTTTAATGTGCAGACCACAAATGTGCTATTTACTTTTGCAATTTGATTTCCTTATTAATTCACAGTGTATGAATGTGTGAACTCCATCTTATATGGTACAGAACGGTAATATGCAGCCCTTTGCTGTAAGCATTAAATGTTAATTATCTAGGCATGAATTTATATAGAAATATTATACACAAATGCTGCTCTGTAATGACTTGCTTCTATTCCGAAGCACTTACGTTTTTTTTTTTTTTTTTTTTTTTTTAAATAGAGGAATGAATTCAGAAGTGTCACATTTTGTTTTTAACAAAATTGTAGCTGTGTTTTAGGTGAATGACATGGGCTAAGAGCCAAAGTAAAGAAAGTTGAGAAATCCCGGAGGTTTATTCGGAGGTTAAGGTTACCGATGCCTACACTTACGTAAACCTCCACTTTGCATCTGTTATGGCCCTCATTAATAACGGTGATTTAAACACTGGTATTTATTTTAGAGGTTTATAGAAAGATATTAAATGATCATTTTGAACCATTTGAGTCTTTTTTCCTAATCTAAAAGTGCAACTTTCCATTGTTTTTCAAAGCTTGACATGCCATTGTAAATTCTGTAAATGTAAGGGATATATATATAAAAATTATAATGATTAAATAATTTATACAGTTAAAAATCTACCAGTAATGATGCACATATTGTGATTCTCGCGTTCCTTAAAGTTGTTTCTGCAGAAAAATATTAAATGTATTGTTTACAGCTGGCTGAATAAATTATGATTTATTACTATTAAATGATGATCAATTACTATTTGTAATTGCTTGCTTCTGAAAACTGTAGGCCTATCCATTATGCTCACGCTTTGTTGCATTTTTCAGAAGTACGTTTAAATTCTCAGGTGAATGGTCTGCTTGCAGATTACAAAAAGCCAAATTGACACGATTAAATACACATAAAATCAATTTTAAATGCTACAGCTGTACACATTTATGTGGAAAAATGTATTAAATATTTACATCTCGGCAAATGAAAAACAGCTGGAATCCATGCCATGGAAAAGCTCCGACCCACTTATTATGCTTAAGCCAACTGAATGTTGTGAACTAGTGTCCACTTTCATCCCCATTTTGCAACATGTTTGCAGGAAATCTTTGGCTCGGAGTCTCAGACGGCGGCAATGACTAAATACAAATATTTAAATTGTAATCTCATCTGAAAGACTGTCTGCAATCCGTTTTTAATGTGTGGTATTTGTTTTGAAGATTACCCTGATCAGTAAATTAAATTTATATTGCACCTTTGCAATGGGACAAAATATTCGTGTTTTACAATTAAAACATATTATATATTGAATATTATAAAGTTCTTTTATGTAAACAATTTTCCCCAAAAAGTTTAAGTTTATATAATGTTATTTCCAATATGTAATTCCTGTGCTTTCATTTAATTTTATTTTTTATGCACACAATTAAAGCAAACACTTCTTTCTCAACAGGCAAAATCCTATGTCATTGAAAAAAATGTGTCACTGTAAGTTACATTCTTTTAGAAATTCTTTTAGAAATTTTGCATTATTTCATATTTTTTCATGTGTTTAATTATATTATATTATTATATTATATTATATTATATTATATTATATTATATTATATTATATTATATTATATTATATTATATTATATTATATTGACCAGCCAAAACATTTAAACCATAGGCCGATTGTCTCATTACAATGGTACCTGTTAAGGGGGTCATTATATATTAGGCAAGTGAACAGTTCTTGAAGTTGAGCTGTTGGAAGCAAGAAAAATAGGCAAGTATAAGGAGTGACTTTCACAACGGCAAAACTGTGATGGCTAGATTACTGGGTCAGAGAGTCTCCAAAACGGCAGGTCTTCTGGGCTGTTCCCAGTACGCAGTGGTCAATACCTACCAAAAGTGGTCCAAGGAAGGCTAAATGGTGATCCGGTGACTGGGTCATGGGCGCCCAAGGCTCATTGACGGACAAATGGTGCAAAAATTGTTCAGGAATGGTTTGAGGAACATGAAAACGAAAGCTGTTGACTTGGCCTGCAAATCCCCCAGATATCAGTCTGATTGAGCATGGACAATCAAGTCTGATTCATGGAGGCCCCACCTTGCAACATGCAGAACTCACAGGATCTGCTGCTAAGGTTTTAGTGTCAGGAACAGGAGACCCTCCGTATCCACAGGTGATATGTTCCAAAAACACGTATATCCGAATATCTGCGTATATCCGAAACAAGGGAGACCATCTGCAGACCTTATGATATGAATTTTATGTGTTCTTACATATGGTAATTGATAAATTGCACGCAGTATGATATTACCAACATTAAATACAGTAATAATAAAGTACAGGGCGGCATGGTGGTGCAGTGGTTAGCACTGTTGCCTCACACCTCTGGGACCCAGGTTTGAGTCTCCGCCTGGGTCACATGTGTGCGGAGTTTGCATGTTCTCCCCATGTCGTCGTGGGGTTTCCTCTGGGTACTCCGGTTTCCCCCCACAGTCCAAAAAATATGCTGAGGCTAATTGGAGTTGCTAAAATGCCCGTTGGTGCGCATGTGTGAGTGAATGGTGTGTGACTGTGCCCTGTGATGGGCTGGCCCCCCATCCTGGGCTGTTCCCTGCCTCGTGCCCATTGCTTCCGGGATTGGCTCCGGACCCCCCACGACCCAGTAGGATAAGCGGTTTGGAAGATGGATGGATGGATGGATGGATGGATGGATGGATAATAAAGTACATTATTGTACAGTACTGTACAGCACCATATTCTCGAATGAAAGGGATTCTGATGATTTAACATAATTCTCAAAAGACAAGAGCAATGAAAAATATGGATCATGGGATGATGGATCAATGAAAATCATGCTTTTCATACCCCTCAAAGGACAAAGGAACAATATAAAAACATAGTCTTTTCAAAACATTTTTTGGAGCACGGTAAACTGTGAACAACTGAAATGGCAGTTACTGAAACCACGGACGCTAGACTACTGTACCGCAGGACACCTTCACAGGCCTTATGGAGTCCATGCCTTGACGGGTCAGAGCTGTTTTTGTGGCTTTAGGGGGGGATGTACACAACATTAGGCAGGTGGTTTTAATGTTATGGTTGACTAGTGCATTATATAATTGCAAATATTCTGTTTGTTTATTTTTAACCTTTTGACACATTTTTCCAAAGTTTTCTTAAACTGAATGAGCTCCGTAATAATGCACAGTCACCTCTCAGGATAAATGTGAAAAATCACAGGTATGAGTTTCAATAGTAAAGCTAAGAGCTTCTTCACCTTTTATTTGGCATTTGTTCATGCATTTTAATGTATAAAGGAACGTTTTTATGTTTACCAGATATAATCCACAGTATAACTGTATTGACAGAGTCATGGTTTTGTCTTTTTTCCCTTCTAAATCAGGTCAAACATACTCAGTTATTCATACACTACTGTGGATTGTGGTGATTTTCTTCTTTTGGAAGAATTCATAAAAATAAGAAAATGTCTTTCAAACAAGTAAAAACATATTCATTTCAATGCTTTGATAAAGAATGCGTACATCTTTTTGAACACATATATAATCATTTAAATATAACAAAACAGCAGAGTATTCAGCACAACATTATATACATATTAATAACTGATTATCAAAATTCCAGTCATAGTAGGCATGCACACATGAGTAGATAATAAAGTGCAATCATCTTGATTCGGGGATTTGTTACTTTAGTTAACTTGGTCTTTCAGCCCATGAAATAGCTTTGGGGGGATCTGTTGCATTCTGAGGTATTTTCCATGTTGAGAAAGAGGTCCGATGAGCAGGTTTTCTGGTCAAAATGAGTACAAACTCCATCTCTTTTTATGCACAGAATAGAGAATGTAGATGCCAAACTGCCACCTGTTAAGGAATCAGTTCAAAGGGGATCATCAGAGTCTCATTCGGCAAACAGATCACTCTGGGGGCAGTGTGTGGTCCAGCAGGTTAAGGACACTGCACATGAAATAGGAAGGTTGCTGGTTTGAATCCCATCTTCAGCAGAGAGATATGAGTGTTGAGCCTTTGAGTAATATCTAGTATGCCCAGTTGCTCCAGTTATACTGTTAATTGCATGTTTATTTGGATGAAAGCATGTTCTAAATTAATTTAATGTGTTATGTCTGCTGAAGCAGAAAAAAACTGATGTGTGATGGAACAGGGCTGTTTCTGCTTCAGTGGCCGGAAACAGTGGTTAAACTTTGTTTGGCAGCTATAGTTCAGTGAGGACAAATTTTATCTGACAGGATGAAAGGCTGAAGTAAGAGAAGATGAATGACCTTTATCAGGCTTTACTCACATTGATCTCCCACCTATTTTTTTTTTTTGACCTGACAATATGGTCTATTGCCATAGAAAGAAATATGTTGCTACCATGCAAAGATTTCACCAAAGCTTCTCTTACCTCATCTCCTGATAAAGGCCACTGGCAATTCGCGGCTGGGGACAAGGGTTCCTGAGTGTATCGCCTCCACTGGGTCATTATCTGTTGCTAAGATTTCATATTCTCTTATCACCTGACATCCAGAGAAAACAACGTAATATTATAATTTAACTGATACAATTTACAAATTAGCAATAAAAATAAAAACAAATCAACAACCTTCATCCATCAGTTGAAATAAATTAACATATAATACAAATCCACTCAAAACTGTCCATTTTTCTGTTGCCAGATACTGTGTTTAGAGGGATATGTGATACATACAGAGGGATATGTGATACATACAGAGGGATATGTGATACATACAGAGGGATATGTGATACATACAGTGCGAACAGACAACTTGCAATTTGTACACTTTCTGCTAACATTTCTGTTCTAGTTTGTGCTGGATGTCTACATATGCCAAAAGATTGACGTGTTCTGGAAGACACTGGCAATGTGCTTTAATTCAGTCTCAGTTCAATAAGTGTGGCGTCCATTAAGCAACACACTTAACATTTTACAAACAACCAATATTATTGGAATGCTGTTTGTGAAATGTTACACAACACCTGAAGAACATGTCCTGAATGTGCTAAATTGTAGGTGTCGGAGGTTTATTTGATGTATTTTCCTACTATGCTAAACACAAAGAGCATTTTTTTCATGTTATGAACTATTACTGTTTTATTGCCAACCGCTGGCAGTGTATAGCTCTGTGAGTTAGAAGTGTGTGTCTGGAATCAGAAGGGTGCAGGTTCAGATCACATGGTTGGAGGTGATGTCACCATTGGCCCACTGAGCAAAGCTCTTAACCCCAATTACTCCAGGGACAATGTCTGACCCTGTTTCTCATCCTCATGTGTATATGTTACTCTGCACAAAAGCATATAAATAAAATGTAATTAAGCAATACAATGACGTGAATACTGAGCTGTACTTCAGAGCTGCATGAAAAGAAGGTGTTAGAATTGCCAGACATTTCTCCTGGGAACCTGGAGCAGTTTTGGGCGTCACTTAAGGGCCAGCAGTGATATTACAGGATTAGAACCAACACCCTTCTGGATAGAGATAAAGTCACACACCATCCCAGAACAGGCACATCTGTGATTTAGCCCTTGAACCTGTCACACCTTAAATGAGGTTCCTATCCCTAGACCAAGAGGCCGGATCTTACCCAAGCCAATGCAAGCTGCAGCTGCAGCTCTGCCAGACGACGGCCAATGCACATCCTCTTGCCGATACCGAAGGGTACGTGAGTGAAGGGATTGATGGTGTTTTTCTCCTGGAGCCAGCGCTCAGGCTTAAACTGCTTCCCCTCATCAAAGTACTCTTCATTAGAGCCCAGGGCGTGGCTGTTTATCATCAAGACCGTCTAATTTTAGCATGAAAAAAAAGATATGTCAATATTTTTCAACAGCAATAGCAAAACTCAAAACACTAACAGAAACTAATTTCTGGGTAGGGTGTGTATAGAAACATTTGACATTATATACAGAGCCATTTGACACATTTATATAAGGCCTATTTAATAAATAAACATACTTACTCCTTTTGGCAGTACATAATGTCCAAGCACAGTCTCTTTATCCAAAGTCCGACTAGTAAATGGCACCGAGGGCGAAAGTCTATAAATAAAGCAGATATTAAACGTAAACTAGAAATTAATGAATTTGTGAATGTTATATATCTCCAGATGTGCTGGAGTGCTAGCAGAATGGGTCACACTGTTGCCTCACACTTCCAGGGTTGAGGGATGCCCTCAGGGTGTGATTGTGTGCCCTGTAAAGGGTTGGAATCCTGTGCAAGATAAGCTCCAGGCTCAGTGTGATCCTGGACTGGGACAAGCTGCTATGCAAGCTGAAGTACAGAACTTACAGTTCATGTCTGTTTCTCTGTTGATTGTTTAACTAAAACTATTTTTTGAACTATTTTTACTGCAAGCAAACAGAAAGATTCTCAGTCCCCGTTGACAAACTGTGGTCTTATCTATTCATGGTTTTCCCTTCATTGACTGATTAAAGAGTTCTCTACTATGTACATAATAAAACTGAAGGTTGAAAATGTATAAAGTAGGTACTATTTTTTTTTTTTTTTAAAGTAAGCATCTCAGGCCAACATTGTTTGCCTATCTAGAGACCACATCCAAATACCATGTTCCAGTGTAAACAGTGATCCTGTAACCCATTTATGGATCATGGTACACAGGGCACATGCACCCACTATGGGAAACTCCCCCCCTTTGAAGTGTGGGAGGAAACAGTGCGACACAGGGAGAATATGAAGACCCCATACACTCCAAAAAGTGGTGGGATTTGAACCCCCAACCTTAGAGGTCTAAGGCAACAAAATCACAGTATTAGCTGTGATCTAACTCAGTTAAACATAGTAAATTTTTACCCTGAAGAAATTACACTTATGTCACGACTGTGCTGGTTTTACAGTCAGCCTACAGCTTCAGGCTGATTGATCGCTCCGAATCTCCCAGAGGGGATTCTTTGCCCCAGTGACCTAATGAATAAGGCTCTGGCCACCCAGGCCAGGGATTGTGCGTCTGAGTCCTATCTGGGGTAGTGCTTTCCAGCCCAGTGGTTTAGAAAGCTGTGCATGAAATTGGAAGGTAGCTTATTCAAATCCCTACCTTTGAATGACTACCTTAGTGAGAGGAACTGGGTGTGGAGGAAGCTCTGCCGATGATGCGTATGCATGATGATGCGTATGAATGATGATGCGTATGCATGATGATGCGTATGCATGATGATGCGTATGCATGATGATGCGTATGAATGATGATGCGTATGCATGATGATGCGTGGGCAGTGCTTACCTCATAGATTCCTTCAGGCAGGCTTTGAGAAAGGGCATCTGCTTTACGTGCTGAGCACTGGGAGCCTCTCCTGCAGGGACTGTGGCTCTGATCTCCTGTAGCAACTCCTTCTGGCATCGCGGATTGCGGGATAGGTTGAAAATGGCCCACAGGAAGCTGTTGGCTGTCTACAGAATGACACAGGCAAGTTTACTATGCCAATACAGACAGCAGCTTCCTGCCTTCTAGGAATAGCCTATTGCAAGCTTGGCTGTTAGGTATTTGCATATTTATGATGAATGACTGACTATTTAGTTATGTATCAACAGCAGCATTCCAGCTGTCTGTCTGTCTGTTTTGCATTGGCTGGCTTTCAAAAGGTGAAAAACTTGCAGGGATAATTCTGGTGTCTGTTTCTAACCCAATGACAGGGGCCCCAAGCATGATCTTGAATTTGATTTGTCAGTGGTAGTCATGACTACAGTTTTAAGCCCAGTAACTCACTGTCTCAACTCCTCCAATCTGAAGCTCTGTGGTGGCCGCATACAGCTCCTTCCTGGACAAGCGACTGTGGTGGTAGATCTCACACAGGAAGTCATCACTCGAATCCTTCTGGTGCCGTTTCAGTTTTTTGTCTATGTAGACTTTTGCTGCCAGAAGAAAAGTATGGCAATCTTCAAATGATATTTTATACTTGCCAACCAAAATTATGACAGAAGTTATTCAAATACACTGCATTTTAGTGGCACTTATCACAACTGATAGTGGATTAATGTTTACATTTACATGTATTTAGCAGACAATTTTGTTCAAAGTGACAAACAATAGAGGCAAAAAGCACATTACATGTATATTGTAGTGCCCCAGTCTTCAGAGGGGGCTATGGTTTTGTCGCAAACATTGTAATTTCTTGTTCTTGGTGCTGCTGTGCTTGGGGGGTTTCCCAAGGCTGGCAGAAAGTTATGATGATTGCTGATTAAGGGACTATAAGACCCTGAATGGGGGGGGGGTTGGCAGAACTGAAGGAGCCTATTTCAGGGAGTGTTTTGCGGGCTTTCGCTCTGTCAGTTTACTGGTGAAACTGAAACTTTCAGCCTGTATTAAACAGCTTGAAGAAAACGTCTGATTTAGGCTATTTAGTAATAAATATAAAGTAGCCAGCAATATGGGCCTGCAATTACTTCCAATACAGCCAAATGATTAATGTTATTAATATTAATGAGCTAAATGTTATACTCGCTTACTATTAAATCAATGAAGTTCGTGTCAGGTTACCTTATTTTTAAACGTCTCTATTCATAGACTTTTCCGCGAATGAACTCAAAAACCTCGAAACGTGTCAAGGAGCGACTCCAGAAAAAAAAAACTTTAAACTGCTTGTCCCATGAACTTGAATAACCTTTGAAAACGACTTGGTCTTCCTGCGAAGCGCGAAACCTCAGCTTGTTTATAGGCCGGGGGGGGGGAGGCGAGCAACATTTGCCTGCCGACCGTAGCCTGTGTAATCAGCACAATAAACCATCCCCCTCTCCACCCTCCGACTACTACAAATATTTGGCAGCTTTGTCAGACACGGGTCACTCAGTTTACTACTAATGCTGTCAGTGAGTAAAGCGGGAAGGCAATCGGTTCATGTGTCATCACCTGATTGAAAATGCTTTTCTGTGGGTCATACGTCATCGGGGGCGGGGGTGGCTGGGGGCGTCGGGTACCTGTGCGGAATATGTGGTCCCATGCTGCCGTGTGATCCTGCCATGTCTTCGTATTTAGGCTTTTGTGGAGCTCGACCGGAGTGACCATCATCGTTCCAAACGTGTTCATCATCTTAACATTAAGAAAACAAGCGTTTCAATAACGACCCGGGTAGACTTTTCTGTTATATATCATATTACAATAATGAGCTGTTGTTGTATCCCACCCTTTTATTGTAAGAAAAAGTATCCAACCGAGACATTAAGTTTTTTTTTTCTTTATTAAACAGAACTAAAGGTAAACAAAAAACAACCTTCCTGTTATGCTGAAATAAAAAGAAAAATAGCTAAGAATGGTCCACACTCAAAAGTACGAGGATTACGAAGATGAGTACGCAAAAATCACGGCCCGCGGCTTAGTGAACTCAATGAACTCTGGTTTTTGTCTACATGTAAGCATACGTGAATAACAGTGACCGTGTAAGCTGGGAGAGATTTAGGTTATCAAGATATTTGTTTTGCCGAATGGATAGGTTTGTGTTTCAGGTGAATAAGTTCACTCTATGATGGGAGTAACTGCTGCCAAGAATTTGACTCGTTTTACACTTACGGTTTTTATAGCTGTGATAAAGTTAATTGCTTCTTCATTTACGTTCTGGCCCAGAAGCCCAAATCGCTTGTCATACAACACCAGGCAAATAGCTGTAACAAAACATTGTAATTATTACGCATTTTTAATATAAATATGATACTAGTAATAATTATTCACAACAGAATTATTGTAGTACTTACTTTCAAACGACCACTTGTTCAGTTCAAAATATAAGTCATTAATGTGACCATTGACATTGACTTTCCCAATCCGATCAACAAAATCAGCCAGAACCTTTTTAAAAGGAACAAAACAATTAATGGTATGAGATACGTACACAGAATTCAACAAATTCGTATTTTAAAGGTCTGCTAATATCAAACAAGGAAACAGGACACACTGTATTATGACAATTGTTTCCAAACTGCTGAGAGCTTCTACAAACCCCGTTATTAACTAATTGCATGATAGTATTCATTATTATTACAATGTCTTAAGTTCACAATTACAGCCGTGTGAATATCAACGGTATGGTAATACCGTTAACATACGAATTAACATACGAATTAACATCCAAAATTAAATGTAACGATATGCGGAAGTTGGTCCGATGGGTAAGTTAATTACCACCAATATCAGTCTTTGTTTTATTTATTATTTTTACTGTATTATTTTTTTTTTACTGTTTTTATAGTTATATGCATGTAATTAGCCTGTACGATAATAATGTCATACCTCATTGATTTTTCCGTCCAGCTTCATCACTTCTGTCGGTTTCATTAATTTCTGCTGGAATGCGCTTCTCACTCTCTGCCAATCCTCTCCTTCCCTTTAAACCGAAAATAGTCATTGTCAAAAAAGTTTTATTTGTAGTCTTTTATTTCCACATCTGCAACACTTTCAAGGCATTAAAGCGAAAAAATATCACACTTACAAAATAAGGAGTCCGTACGCCTCGTTTCTGAAGTCCCTGTATGCTTTCCAGGGTTTTATTTCAAGGCGCTGTGGGTAGTTGCCTTCCTTTCTGTATAGTGCCTCCAGTAAACAAGGAGCGCCAATGTGAACTGATTCGAAAGATCCCAGCTTCATCCTGAAGATTTTCCCGAACCTTTTATGGTACTCAATCTGTAAAGAGTGCACAACACTTGAACTGAATGCATTTCAATATGAGTACTTTGCGTGGAAAAGTGGAGTATACTCGTCGCTTTATCCATTTGAAATTAAATGCATAGAATTTAGATGAGGGATATAGATGTAACAGTATGTCATGGTGCGGAAAAAAACTATTATCATTATTTACCAATGTTTCGTGCTGTCGTTTCAGCCCTCCTTTTCGGAGAAGCTCGATTAAGCTGCCAAACAGCGGCCAGTTCGTCGGTCCTGGGATAGAGGCTAGACCTTGCCCATCAGCGGGCACCTGTACAGCATCCATTGGCTTTAACACGCATACTGAAGACGTGGTCTTACAGTGTTGCATTCCTATGGATTTCGTCTTCAAAAGCTCGAGAATCTGTGGAGCTTTTTTAATTTGCGTTCTCATTTTTGCAATACCTAAATAGCAAATTGACACTATGAATTTAGGAATCGTCTACGTATTAGGACTCTATCTCCCACTCACCTTTCATAAATAAGTCATATCTTCCCACAATATATAGCCGTACCTTGTTTTTCCAAACTAAGCCCCTCAACCAATCAGAGGCAAGTATTGCATGGTGTGGCCGACGAGCCCACCTTTCATTTTTTGGATCTATGTTATGAGTATCGCATGTCCCTAGATAGAGCGAGGAAATGCCCTTGCCACTGACTTTATAAATAAACACTAAGCCAAAGTGACGATCTTCATATGAACCTTCCCGGCTCTGTTTACTGAATTATCTGGAATTATCTCTGTGTAAATGTAACTATTACAATGCAAAAGGCCAGGCAAATATTTGTATAATGCTTTTCATTAAAAAAGTACGACGTGACATAACGTCAGATTGACACACACACACACACACACAGTGCTTTTTTTCGTATTTGCGGTGAATAATAGTATCTTCCAAGCTACTTTACAAAATCTGAAAGTATGTCAAATACATGATCTTGTAATTTACAATTTTGGATGTAAATATTTATTCTGTATTCTTTATTAAATAATAGAGAAAGTAATCCTTCAAGACTTCATTTTACAGTCTTTAATAATTGTGTAATATATTCTAGATGTCATGTCCTGCCCAGCCTGACCCTCCTGTCTCCTCCCTGTCCCTCTAACAAGCTGCCATTCATGACCCAGAATGGATTTCCTCATCCGCACTCTAGGCTCCCAGTCCAGGAGAGCCACTTGTCACTGCCCCTGCACCCATCCAAACCCCACCAAACCCGTAGAGCTTGTCTCAGTCCCAGCTGTGTCCCCAGACCCATCCTTGGCCCCAGGGAGGCTCTTCAGCTAACACTCTGAGCTCCCAGCCCCAGGAGAGGCCTCCATTGCACCTGGCCCCAGGAGAGGCATTGGTTGCGCTGCTAGCGCCTGGCCTGGCTTCATCCGCCTCCAGGCGTCCCAGCTAGATCCGCTTACTGCCTGATGTCCCAGAGAGGGCCTCCTGGTTCCATCCTGCCCATCTCCAGGCCTCCCGGTTTCACCTCAATCATTCAGCTTGTCCTGTTCACCTCAAGGTGTCCTGACTTTGCCCTGCATACCTCAAGTTGTCTCGACCTCATCCTGCTCACCTCGAAGTGTCCCAGCCTCCTCACCTGCGCCCGACTGGTCCTGGGTTCCTGCACCCACTTCCTCCCCCTCTGGCCTCCACCAGCCCCGAGGGCAACTCTCCACTTGCCATATACCAGCCCTGAGAGAGCAGACCCAGAGGACACCTTACTGAAGGACTTTGAGTGAGACCCTCTGGGTCCCTGCCCCCATCCAGGACTCAGGCTGCCCCTGTCCCACTGTCTTATCGCTGTCTGTCCATCCCTTTGTATGGCCCCTTAGTGCCCTCCCCAGCACATGATGGGGGGGGGGGGGGTACTGTCATATGTCCTACCCTGCCTAACCCTCCTGTCTCCTACCTGGCATTCCTGCCCTCCTGTTAATCACACCTAACTGCCTTCAGTCTGTTCCCTGGTTACTACAGTATTTAAGTGCTTCTCAGTTCCGTTATTAGCGTTGTGTTCCTGTAGCCCTTGCCCTAGCCTCCCTTTTGATCCCCTGTGATCCCGTTTAGTTTCCAGTTCTGTTCAGTTCATGTAAATAAACCTCCTTTGTTGGCCCTGATTCCTGCTCCTGTGTCCTCCATTCAGCCCGGCCATGACAATAGAAATATTTTGGAGGTTGTTGCAAAAAAATAAGTAATAACAATAGGATACAATAAATAACAATATGATACAAATAATATTTTGATTAATTAACTAGGGGCATGTGAGCATCAGAACTGGACCATGGTGTCAGATGGATGTACGGACCCATATATGTACGGATGTATATCCCAATTGAAAAACAACACCCCTGTGTTTTAAACTAGCAACATCACAGGGTGGTAGATGCCCTGAGAATAAACTTGACCCGTCAGCAATGTTTTTCAGGGGGGTGGATTGGAAATCAGCACAATTTAGGAGGACGTCATAATATGTCATCTGATAAATGTTCAAGCTCCATTTTGTTCAATGTGATACTCAGTCTTCAGCTGGCTTCTTCATACACTGTCTTCCTAATGATGGGATTCTTTCCTATTGCTTCCCTAGTTGTTTGTAATGTGTCACTCTACCAAACCTATTAAACAAATAACAGAGGACTCATTTATAATGTGCTGCCACATTGTTTCTAATGCATTTTTCCATCCATACATTTTCAAACCGCTTATCCTACTGGGTCGCGGGCTAATGCATTTTTTTCACACATTAATTACTGATAATCAAATGAATAATCTCTGAAACAAAATTGATGTGTTTTTTGACAATATGGCGGAGGTGAGTAAAGCAGGAGCCGGCATGGACAAAAGCAATTGGGTTTATTGGACTCGAACAACCGGGAAAAAACAAAATCAGAGGCTAAACTCTGGCAACATGGGAATACAACTTCAATGACAGGACTGGGGAACACAGGACTGGGAAGTACTTTTATACAAGGTTAATAAGGGAGCAAATGTGAGGCAGCAGGAATGAGAAACACAAGTCCAGGGACAAGAGACAAACAATCAATAACATGGCTCAGTAAGACCATGCCGGGAAGGAGACAGAGGGGTCAGATGGGAAGGGTGTGACAGAAAATTACAGAGTAAAAGTTTATCTATACTCAATGAATGTGTTTGCTATTCAAAGTACAATGATATGATTAATGTAATTGCAAGGAATCCACTTGCAGAGTCTCCACAATTTCAGCAAAACGGTGGTTTATTGAACAGTAAAAATATAATGTGATACAGTATAGACATACAGCAGGTATTGAAAGGCAGCTCAATTACAAATTAAGGACAATTCTATACCCCGTTTACACCCCAAAATGCCCTCCAACAAGGTGCTGTGTGTAGGTGTTGTGAGTGAATTTGCATATAAAGAGTGACCTCCTGGAGTGTGAGGATCCTGAGACAAGGACGAGACAGAGGTTCCTCATGAGAGCAAATGGTAGCTGAGCCACTTCTTTGGCCACTGTCAGTTGAATTATCTTCCTTATCACCCTAGTGGTGCCGACTGGAACCTCCATTCTCTCCCAGACTTCCCCTATGATCATAACTTGCTAACACTGTCTGTATTCAAATGATCAACCAAGAACACTGGGGCATCTTTACTACTTTTACTTTTTGCATGTTCTCCCCATGTCGTCGTGGGGTTTCCTCTGGGTAACATGCTGAGGCTAATTGGAGTTGCTAAATTGCCCGTAGGTGTGCATGTGTGAGTGAATGGTGTGTGAATGTGCCCTGCGATGGGCTGGCCTCCTGAGTTGTTCCCTGCCTCGTGCCCATTGCTTCCGGGATAGGCTCCGGACCCCTGCGACCCAGCAGGATAAGCAGTTTGGAAAATGGATGCATGGATGGATATATATATATATATATATATATATATATATATATATATATATATATATTGATAAGGCTTCAGTGGCCTCCCAGAATTGAAGCTAAAAAGATGGTTTTGGCAGAAAAATACCTTTATTCCCATTGTAAAAAAATATTAAATATTATAAAATGAATACAGTTCCTTCCCTATTTTAATACAGTTCTCAACAAAGTACCACTGTGCATCTGCTAATATTATTATGTACTCAAAGAGAAGTTGCTTACTGTGTAAGAGGTAGCCTTGGATATGGAGTCACCAGTGAATGTGGTGCGTGATCTGCGTAGCTGGAGCCCATCAGGTGGTTCCCACCTATCCAAGGCATGCTTCTCTAAAATGCAGCTGCTGTTTGTGCTCACATGACCAAGGGTCATGGTTAGCAAGTTTCCTTAAAGGGTTGTTGACAAAACCTTATTAACCCCAGGACTTTCAACCTCAAAGCGGCTACCAGGATGTTCTAGTTCGTACTAATGTGAGACTTCTACATTCTAGGAGTAAGAATACTTGACTAAAATCTTTATAGTATAAGTATATAACTCATGCTTTATAGAAATGTTGCTGTGTTAACTATAGGGATATACCTTTGTATCAGATCCAAAATGTCTTGCGAGTCGTTTTATTCATTATTTCAAACTTGTTTCCATATTTAGATTTTATGTCAAAATAAATGCAGTCAGATTTTTTTATAGAGTTGCATAGCAAATCGATCGAAATATATTAAAAGTACAAATACCTTCACAAACATATAGATATGTATAGAGTGACTAATGCCCTGGGGTTAATAAGTTCAGCAGGGGCTTTCGGACAAACACGTCATTGCAGACGAATGTGTACATTACCCTCTGCGACCGCAATAATGTCGAGAGACAGACCCAGTGCTGCGGCCCAACCCTCAATCGGCAAACGTCTTGACATGTTTGTGTCAAAGAAGATATTTAAGATATTTAAGCTATTTATCTGGGTAATTAATAAACATTTGCTCAGACAAAAACATAATGTAAAATATAAGAATATACACAAATCAATGGAAACGCTATAGAAAATGGCCTCTGTTCTCCAAGCAGTTATTGATATCTTCTTTGATGGCTAGAGGAACAAAGCTTTCCCTCAGGAGATAAGTTGAGCTAACACACTTTGACAGATATACAGACCAACATGATTTAAACATCTTCTTTGTTAGCCTAATGACCTTTGCACAGTACTGTATATACGCATATTGAAACACATTATATATTTAAAGAATGATTGAAAGAATTAATAGAAAGACTGCTGCCCTGAGTATATCAAAAGTAACATGTAGTATTTTTAATGTTTTCCCCCTTACTATGCCACAGGCTTGTCTCGGTGTGGTTGGAAACTGTTCGCAGGCCTCAGTTCAGCCCTGAGCAGAATGACCATATGCAATGTTACATCAGAAAGGCATGTGCTACATGATTCAGAGCAGACCACGCTCTTAAAGCAGAAGCCTAGTTCAAGAAATTCGTAAATACGATGTGCTGCTCGACTGTGTGCTACTAATTATGTAGTCACTATGTGAGATGGAGCATGTGCAGATGTTGTCAAAAATAAATGAGTGAGTATGGAATATTTCTGTAGGGAAAAAAATCTGATATACAACTAAACCTACAAAGAGTCTGAGTATTTTTATAGCATAAACAAATGCAATAAACACAGTTACAAATGTGTAGTTAAAGGTCAAAGAACAAATTTGTCCGGGTTTTTAATTATCATTACCCTGCCACTGTTCAATTAATTATTGAATTAATTCCAAAACAGCTTATTGTGTCTGAAATTAGGCATGGTTGTCAATCGCCATAGTAAGAATTGTGTGCAATAGGGTTAGACATGAAGCCAATGTATATATTAACGTTTTAAGGCTTAATGTTTAATGTAGGTTTAATGTAGCTGTTCCTATTTGTCTAAATTAGGAAGGTTTTGGCTTTTCGGTGAAAGATTGATTGTTGAATATGTCATAACTTACTAAATCTTGTGCGTTTTATGTTAAAATGCAATCCTAGGATAATCTCTGGCTAACTCCCCTAGTCATTCACCTGTGCAAGTTGCCAGGTGCTCAGGACAAGAATACTATAGGGAAAATAATTAATTATGCTAATTAATTATAGCAATTTGAATTTTTTATTATACCAAATAGTGTTTTAGTGCAGAGACAGTCATTATAAATTCTGTGGCCTTGTTTCCAGTGTTTCCCAGTGACGTACATAGCAGGCACATGGTGTATCTTGTCACATGTAATAAATGTTCCTGCCACCTTTCTTTGCGCTTGTTGGCAGCACATAGAGCAGTGTGTACCTAACAGAAAGTGCATCCTTCAAAAGTTCATCCTTATTTATGGGCATTATGCGCATGGTGCTACTGTCATAACTTCCAGGGTGTGTCAGCACAACCGGATCTGTCCAATACGCTGCCAACACCTCAATTGTCTTTGCGGAACGTGCCAGAACATAGGGAGGGGCAGCGTGAGAAGGACAGAGGAGGGGGGTGAGAGGGCACACACTCACGGAGAACTTGTTAATGACGTCATGGCAAAACAGACTCATAAAACAGCAGTCAGATATTGGCTCCATAATGTTTTGGAGAAATTTTTGTATTTACGGTCCAGGGTTAGTGTTTTGGTTCTTGAATATTTATAAGATTCGGTAGATTAAGTACAGAATAATAATAATATTATTGTTGTTGTTATTATTATTATTATTGTTGTTGTTGTTGCTATTGTTATTGTTATCATTATTAAAATGATTAAATGGCTATACATATTTTGTCTTCCTTTCATATCTTTGATTATACGTAGTATGATAAAGCAAACAAACAGCTATGTTGGAGTTTACAGCAGCTGTACCATGTAAATCCCCTTACATAACAGGGATTCAAGGTCTTAGTGAGGCAGATTGAAATCTGACTCACATGTTCTCAGTCTGTCATAAACACATGTTTGAGCAGAAGCTCTTTAACAACTTTCAGTAAAATGCTGTATCCTGGAAGCCCAACACACACTGTACATCTCAGAGAAGGTTCTTCTGGATGTCGGCTGTTTTACGATGTTTTGTCAAATGTTGTGTTTGTTGGCTGCTCCGTGTTTCGTGGTCGTGCTGACCTGGCAAGTGTTCGACAATGCCAGCCTGCCAGTAAATCTGAAAGTTCTTGTGCTATTTTACCATTGCTTCACTTATTACTTGACTTCCCAGTTTTGGGTAACAATGGAGACTGAGGCCCCCTGTTCGTTTTTTAGGAAGCCAGGTTATTGGCTTCCTAAAGCAGAGTTCAGGAAGGTAGACATGTTCTCCAGAATGAACTCCAGCTACCTCTGCAAGGAGAGGAGCCCCAAGCAAAAAAACAAAAAAAAAAACGGAAATCGTACCGTTTGACCTCCGTGCCCAGGGATGGAAATCAAACACCCAGATCCCTTGCAGCCTCACAGACATTTAATACCTCTGTGAGTGGCCTCAGGTTTAAATTGCTCTTTGGTAACATTAACCTTCCGATACACCAGCAATCAGGTGCAGCTTGGGGGCATAGGTGGCAGGGCTGCGGAAAAGTGTTTTCCAACATTTGCATGTCGTCAGTGCTGCCACTAGGGGGAGCAGAAGAACGAAAATTCTCTGGGAAGCACGTGAAGCCAAGATGTTGGATTTGTGCAATAATAACAATATTAACCAATAGCCTGAGTTCATCAGGGGCTTATGAGCCCTTCCAAGGTTGCTGCCCCTTGATGGTCTGCTGTTGTGTCATCTGTCATCTATTAGCTATTGGGATGACTTTTAAAAATACGTACATAAATGTGCTAGCATTTAATATAGTGTAATATTAGTGTAACATCAAGAAACCAATGTTACATAATAATCTCTGAGTGAAAAAGGCACCAAACAGATATTTCTTAGCTTTTTTGGGATTTTTTCTTGTTTGTTTAAAATGTTGACATTTATCACCATTTTGGTCACAAAATGATTATAAAATGAATATATTGTAGCGATGGATAAGTGGCTAATAAAGCAACTGTCAGTGAATCATGTGAAAATCAAGCGAATCATTCTTTACAGATTACAGTGAGTCTCAAAAGTGAGTGCCGATTTTAGACTCTCTTGGAACACTATACTTCAAATGTTTGTTTTTAATAAAATAGTGTTTCGTTTTATTGAAATTAAGAATAAGCTAATTAAACTCAGTACTACTTAAGGCAGTAGCATTTGGATCTGTTTAAAAAAGGTTGGTGAAACCTGATGGATAGTTTAACAGGCCTGTGTAACCGAAGGCCTCACTTGGGTCAAGGAGCAGAGATAAGAGCTGTTGTCAGAAGATAGTCGAGTGCAATTAACAGCCCTAAAATCTGGTGCTTCAGTGTGATCAACAGTTCTAAAGCCTGAATGATGTGACCCAACTAGTTTGAACTTACTTAGATAGGCTGCTATCTCCCATTTTTTTATGATTCAGACAAGCCTTATTTCCGTGACTGATCTTATTGTACTCACCTTCATGGGCCTCAATGTAGATCTCATGTTTAAGAATTGAGTAATGGTATAAAATGATCATCTTTCAGAAAAGGTTCATGAAATTAACAACAATAAATCTATGTCTGCTGTTTTTCACATTTAAACATAAAATAATATGCATTGTTAAGACAATTTAGCATGCCGTATTTTGGCATATCAATGCACGACAATTCGCTGGGCATTAGTCTCAAATGGCTTTAAAAATAGGTGAATTGCCACTGATGCTGATCTCAGACAGTGAATATTAAGCCACTCGCCCTAATTATCCCCCACAACGCTCCACTGATGTCTGCACTCACACACCAATGGCCTTTGCAGTGGGGCCACTCATTGAATGGCATCCTAGTCAATATGACATGTTGATGCCACGACTGATAACTCCCCTGCAATCAAGCTACCAAGGACGATTTCTTCCCTTTTTGTGTACAGAATATCTTTCATCCTGATCGATTTCTCTGTGTAGCACCTCCTGAAGGTCTCATGTCATGAACTATGGAACGCCTCTCTAGACTTTGTATCCACAAACTTGTTATCCCAACCTGCTTATTAAATCGAAAACCATGAACTCTCTACATTTATTCCACAGCAGTAATTTGAAGACAGATATATAAAACATGCTGTATGAAAAAGAAAAAGAAAAACAGAACTGTCAATCATTTCAGAGGGGATTATTATTCTTATTTTTATTATTATTATTGTTGTTATTAAACATTCACTTTATACTGATAAAAAGTGGTAATCATTTCTAATACTCAATACTGTAACAGTCCATGCTTCTATCAGGGGATAAAGATTAATAATCCCCACTGACAGGAAGCATGTTACACGTGTGCTGAGCAGGGTCGTCCAGTTCATAGTGAAAGGTCAGTTCAAGTGTTTATTATTGACCCCCTGAAATGAGCAGTTAGCACATTGCACTCCCACCAAGCATCTTAGCAGAGAACAGAATGTTAAGGTCTATGTGCAGAAGCAAGACAGTCTATTTAGCCCACGCAAGGCCACAGTTGCGCAGTTGCAGGCAAGCTTCACGAGGTGGCATGTCATGTGGTGACGTCTTCTCAACTAAATGTGTAATCTTAGTACTGCCACCTAGTGGACTCTTCATGAACTTCTTTTTTTTGGTGCGAAACCAAAAACCGAGAGCATTAAAAAGGCATACAGTAAAGACAGAAAGGAAATGTAGGAGCAGTTCTAAGGAGCAAATGCATAAAATGTATTTATTGAAATGTGCTTTACGACTGTTTATCAAAGTATAATATATTGCTAATAAGAACATAGGCAAATTTGTCGTTATTCAGTACATATTTTTGGCAATTTGTACAGAATCATTTGCAGAAGAAGCCTCAAGCTAATTGGAACCACTTGAGTTTTTCAATTACACTATATTATTCATTTTGAGGAACTATGTAAATACCTATAGAAATCTTTGTTTCTTGTTCTTGATAAAAAATCCTTTGTCAGTTGAGTTGCTGAAAATGTATGCTGCAAGATGGCGCCATCATGTGGTCAATAGGGTAATTTGCTTTCAATGCTCTGGACCCCCGCGACTTTGCATAGGACAAAGCGGGTATGAGAAATGGATGGATGGATAAATGGATGGATGGATGGATCCCAGTAATGCAACCGTTTAACAGCAAAAGAAAATTCAGTGGCGATTTTCCTCTGAAAATTACCGAGTTTGTCACATTTAGTGATCATCCCTTCTCTGTTATAAATATGCTAGTACAAAGTTACAAAACATAGTCTTCTGTGATTGTTTTTGTTTGGCAGACTTGGTGTTTTCTTATCAACAATAAAGGCCTTTGCATATTTTTGGAATGTAATTTTAATTTTTTTAACGTTTATTTGGGTGGAGTGTCCCTTTAAACTTTAAAATTTAAGTTGGACCTCCCAAACAATTGGTATCAATATTAGTATTGGTGTCAATTTTTTAAATAATCGGCTATCGGCATTAGCCAGAAATTTCCTTAAGTGTGCATCACTAGCCTAAAATGGCAGTAAAAGATTAATGATGAAGCCTTTTAGATGATAGTTATTAAGTCTGCTACAATTCATTCAATCTGAGTCTATCCTGCTTCTCTCCCTCTGCTGAAATGTGTTTCTGACGCAGGTGGTGCAGAGGTTAGCTGCCTCACACCTCCAGCGTTTGAGTCTCTGTTATGGCTCCACATGTGTGGAGTTTGCATGCTCTCCCTGTGTTGTTGTGGGGTCCCCCCCCCCCAGTCTAACAACATAAGTGCATGGTGCATGAGTGTGTCCTGCGAAGGGTTGGCACCCCCTTCTGGGTTATACCCTGCCTTGCACCCGTAACCTCTGGGATTGGCCCCCAAGACCCTGAATAGGACAAGTGGTTACAGAAAATGGATGGATGAGCTTTTTGGTACAGAGTTGTGGTGAATCTGGACAGTATCCAAGGAGGCACAGGGGATGGTGGGGGGAATGCCAGATCCAGGAGAACCACATAGGATTTCATTCATTCATTTTCCAAACCACTTATCCTACTGGGCCGCGGGGGGTCCGGAGCCTATCCCGGAAGCAATGGGCATGAGGCATGAAACAACCCAGGATGGGGGGCCAACCCATCGCAGGGCACATTCACACACCATTCACTCTCACATGCACACCTATGGGCAATTTAGCAACTCCAATTAGCCTCAGCCTCAGCATGTTTTTGGACTGTGGGGGGAAACCTGAGTACCCGGAGGAAACCCCACGATGACATGGGGAGAACATGCAAACTCACCACACATGTGACCCAGGCAGAGACTCGAACCCGGGTCTCAGAGGTGTGAGGCAACAGTGCTAACCACTGCACCACCATGCCACGCACATTGGATTTTCATTGTCTAAATCATCACTCATCTATTCATTGTCCATCAAATGGAGCCAAAGTCTGTCTGAAAAAGCAGAGGAAAATTTGCAGGCCAAAAACATCACATAAAATAAGTACCCATGAACACCAGACGCCATTCAGTCCTATATCTCAGTCACCCTCCTTGAATTTTAAAGCTAAAACCTTTCTATTTGGGCCATCCTGCAAACCTAGATTGGATAATGACTCATCACTTATTCAAAGGACTTTGACTTCTTTCTGACTTCCTTAATACGATTAATTTCATTTCCCCATTTGAAGATCATAGATTAAGTATGTGCATTTGCTACTGGTTGAAATAGTCTGCAATGATCTGGAAACTGCAGCGTCGCTAAATATATTCTTATGCTGTTGAACTGAAAAGCAATCTGGTAAATCCCCCCTGTAGCAATACCCTGACATTATATCATTGTTATAGGTGCTCTGTGATAAAAGATTATAAGCATTCAATATTAGTTTTTTAGAAGGTTAACTTGTTTTAAACTTCTCAGTATTCAGTGTGTTCCAAGTTGCTTCTAGAGAAACCAGAACTAAGGAGACACCTTCAGACAAACGTCTGTCTCAGATATACTTCTAGAAATGTTCTCTCTTGGCTTCACATCCTCAATATTCCTAAAGATACCTTCATTTATTTTTACTTCTTGCTATGTCTTTCCTCTCTGTGTCACTTTCCTGCAAAAACAGGATATCCTAAAGAGGCTTAATGACCTTCAGCATTACATTGAGTTTAAGTAGTGGTATTACTATTTAAAACGAATAATTTCATAGCCAAATGTTTTCCCCTTTTAGAAGAGCCACTTGCTTTAAAAACAATACTTTCACAGGGTCTTTACAACTCCTTAAAACTCCTGAAAGAGAGTTGGGCAACAACCCAATAATGGAGTTTAAATTACATTTAAATTTTAATGATATAGGTCTTGATTGCGGGGATTAATATGGGTGTTATTGAAAGAATGTTTCTTTCAGAAACATTATGTAGCATTTCTTTAGTCCTTTGTTATTTAATGAACACATAAATAGGATAAGGAGGTACAGAACATGGATGTTGGATGGATGGATGGTTGGATGGATGGATAAGTCTTAAGGCATGCCAAATCAAGTACCATATATAGTGCTTACGTACAGTCAGCCCATATAGTAGGAATTATAGCATATTTAACAATAAATCTATTGCCTGATAACATTTATTTCTGCTGGTATAATTCGGCCCCTCTGAATAAAATGACAGAATGTTGCACATAGTTACCCATATTTGCTATATAATACGTTATTTTGATTGCATGCAAGTTGTGACTTTTTCCACATTGACTTGTCATACAAATAACAGATAAGACACAAATAGATTCCATGTTTAAGATTCCCCTATGTCTGCTGAAACCAGAAAACGACGGCAAGCCTTTGGCCATTCACAGTATAACAGACAAGTGCTGGAAAATGCAGGGCTTAGATACAAAACTGATAAATATAGCTGCACTAATTTAACAGCAGTTATATTTAATTTAACTGCTGTTTCTGTAATACATGATGTAATTACATAAAATCTTGGCCAGTGGTAGAAATCCATAATTTGAAACCATATTCAATACCTTAATAACTGAACACACTTGCAAAAAAAAGGTTAGGCTGATAGAGTATCCAGAATCCCAAATAAGACCATGAAAAAAATTTAGCTTCAGTGTTAACAAATTAGAGGGAAGACAAACACTTCCTGTTTTGGTTAGTTCCACCTGCACAGTTGTCTTGGCAGCTGGTACAACTTCCCTAAAGGTAGTGACTATATCTATGGCTTAAAAAGAAGTGGCAATTTCTGCAAAAATCTCGATGGACTCATATATTGCATTGTACATATCTAATATGATACCCAGTAGGATAAGCGGTTTGGAAAATGGATGGATGGATATATAATATGGGATGGTTTGAATAGCTACTAGTCTATCATACAGAACTAAGTAAAGCAGTACAGGCAGTGTTTTTAAAATAAAGTGTTTGTGAAATGAGCACTTTCAGTAATGCACAAGAAGAGCAGAACTAACACAATATTTTGATGAATTTTTACTAAAAATCTTTACTTTTAGTTGCACCCACACTAAGACTCTCGTAACAGCACATAAATAATTTTCTGCGGACTATCTTAAGTTAATATCATTCCTGGTTCAATGCTGGAAAAACAGTCAGGATAGCAATTAATGTCAGAATGTCTTGTAATGTCTCCTTGTTCCGAAGTGTACAGGGGCAGGTTCATTTCTCACGGTGCCACAAAATGGCACCGCTACTCGCATCCTACATCCTACATCACTCCCACTGTCTTACTCATTGCAGGAACCACGTGCCCAGGATGCAGAGGTCAAGATATACAGTGGCCTACCTACATACCTTTTGGTGGTGTGTGTGTGCCAGTGCATTATATAATAATGTCATGCTTTAAACAATGATGGTTACATCTTCGCAAGTATGTAAAATTATGGTTGATAGTATTTTATAAGTACCGTTGAGCAGGGACGGATTACGGACCGGGCCAGTGGGGCCGCTGCCCAGGGGCCCTTGGGGTGCAGAGGGCCCGTGGGGCCCCTAGCCCAAAACAATTTGCAACGCTTATCAACAATGTATTTTCGTTTGTCTATTTTAGAGGGCCTACATTCTTTGATCCTCTGCCTACAAGGGCCCCTGACCCTACAGGGAGGGCGTTTGGCTGCCAAGGGCCCTTGAATTGTGATGGTTGTGGTGGTGGTGGTGCTGGTGGTGGTGGTGGGGGGGGGGATGGGGGCCTCGCGAACGTTTTGCCCTGGGGCCCACACAACCCATAATCCGTCCCTGCCGTTGAGTTGAAGTACAACACTGTGAAATGAGTTTTTCTACACTAGGTGACGAGTAGTGATCAAGTAATGACCACAAACGCAACCAATTACTACTCTTGTGTCTGTATGGAGAAGACATAAAAAACTATCTTTAAATATAAAATTTAAATTGAACTAAAAAATAAGAATAAACAATTAACAATATTGGTTACTGGCGATTACAACAATAAATCTATTGATACAAAAAAAGATTTTCTAAATTTAGAATTCCTGCCGATAAACACATTTTTAAAACATGTCTAGCTTTCTAGTTTGTATACGATAGAAATGACATAATAATATTAGTTCAAACTTAAACACTATTGTAGGATGATATATATTAAATTACCAGAATAGCAAAGACATTTAAGCCGTAGATTTATACAGATTGGACGCCCGTATCAACACAGTTAAGATAATATCACTGTTCTTACTGTCAACACACCAGGCAATCTGGCAGCTCGGGAAAATAATGTTGAATGCTTTAAATGCATTGACAGATCAAAATGAACCAATGTGGTCTATGCGTTATTCTATGCTGCTGAATCTGGGGGTTAACTAAAAGCTGCTCTGGAGATCCCGAAAGCTTCCACAGAAATATAAAGAAAGACGACAGGTTTGTACTTCGACTAAAATAAGAATACTATAACTTTTTCACTTAATAACACGAGTGAAGCAATGAGGTAACGAATGAAATGCTACAATAAATTATAATAGTCCACTATAATAGATATAATAAAAAGATAAAAAGTAATAGTGATATTAATAGCAGAACATACACAAAAATTATAAACCACTGAAATACAGACTGCCGTTAATCAGCAGGATGTTTTCTGTAAAACACCCAGGGGCGGTGAAACTATACATTGGTATATTTATGTATAGATTACTCATGATCGAGCTGTCCAGAAGTCAAAGTTATAGTGATATAAAGGTGACAGACTGAAATTTCTGGCGAAAGCGTTTGATTTTAATATTATTCTCGTCATTTTCTTTTGACTGGTGGGTGTTCACCGCCTTTTCCACCTTCCTGCGTTTAAATATATGCGTAGGTTTCACCTATAAGGTTGTACCGAAACAGGAAGCTGATGCGAGACGATAACATTTCTTTTGGGGGTGACTGCTACACTTTCGCAGATTATAATTAATCCATTTTGTATTTTACTTTTCTTACGACTCGTTTGGTTTTTCATTAAAAGTCGGAGTGATGACGTCCTTTTACAAAGACAAAGATCCCAGTTCTTTGGGGTTTACCGAAAATCCTGCACAAGTTGAACTGGAATTTGATGATTTATTTGAATATGGCTTCAACGGGGAAGAACAAGGTTTGTACAATTACATCAAATTAAAATGAAAGTAATGGATCCTATCTTCCCATGATATTGTAATATTCTATTATTCGAAATAGTAGTATAATTGCATTAGTAGGTAGGTTAAAAGTGAAAGTGTGAATAACTGTACTGGTTTATAGTGCGATACATATAAATGCACTTAGTTACCTGGATGAAAAAAGAGGACAAACTCGCTTAATCACTTAAGTTCACATCATTTCATATGAGTTTTATATGAAATTTATTTTATCGACGCAAAGACGGTAATGTACAGGCAGTTCTATAGTATATCGTATTTGAAAAGTAATGAGCCATATAGGTTGATTTACAAACTAATAAAGTCGGTCGTGTATATTTAAAAAGGCACCTGGTAAACTTGTATTGTTTTTAATCGACGTTTTCATTTATCAACATTTATTGCATTTCATTATTTGCATTCATATACAGAATCATTAGAGATAAGCTTCATAGTTGACGTGTTCCTAGGATGCATTTGAGTTCAGAGCAGCAGAATGTTGTTAGTACCATTTAATAACATAATTTTTTTTAGGTACTATTGTATGACACTTTTATTTGGTGTAGTTCACAATGTGTATATGCCAGAGTGTTTTGATGTATCAGTGCGGCTACTGTACAGTTACTTAGGTGCACTTTTTATTTTCAAAAACCCCAGACCGATGTTAAATGTCTACACCATATTTCCTTGCAGATGAGACAATAATTGTTCCCCAGAATACCTCCGGTTCTGTATCAGTGCCCATGCACTCTCATGCAGGGATCTTCTCTGAAGATGTCAATGCTCGTGGCCGATCTCCCTGTGACAGCTCTTTCCTTGAGGGCGCTGCGGGGTATGATGACCAGACATACCTCAAGCACTACAGACCTGGGGGAGCTGCTCCGAGCCCGAGGATTGAGATTACACTATCGCACGAGCAGTACCATCAGAGTAGGAACTCCCTGGGGGACCAAGCACCCGTTGGCCCAGGATACTCGCTGCCTGTCCCTGGGCATGAGAGCAGCGCCTACCGGGAGCCACCCTGCCCAAGCCCTGCCAGTAGCAATTCCTCTACTAGCTACCCATCAGATATTCCATCCCCCTGGGCCTCTCCATGTGTGTCCCCTGCTAATAACCAGGTGCTGGCAGACTTGTACTCCGGATTCCATAGTTTCCATCCATGCCACCCAGCCTCGGGCTCCCCTCACACCTCCCCTGGGGGTTCACCACGCACCAGCCTGCTGGATGACAGCTCTCGGGGGCCCCGGTCCCCTTCCCCCCGGGCTGGCTCCCGTAGCAGCTCCCCACAAGGCAAGCGCAATTATGAGATGTGCCACAGCCCCAGCCACTCCCGTGATTCATCACCCCAGCTAAGGGGTCTTGAGGCACACCCAACCAGCATCCATGCCCCCTCTGCCAGCTTGACCCAAAGTGCCAATGGTTTCGAAACTGTTTCCCTGGATTACACCCCCACCAAGGTCAGCAAGACCCAAGTCGACTACCTGTCGTACCCTGGGATCCTACCGGAAGGGTCCTCCTACCAACAGGATATGAGGAGCACATCAATGACGGAGTCTTATTATGTCATGCCAACTTCTTGGCCCAGTCCACTTGTCCCTGGCATCTGCAGGTAATCAAACATGGAACAGGATGGATTGATGTGCCATTTAACCGTCATATGTCAGCCATCCATGCTCTGCAGTGTGGACTGTGCTTTTGTTTGGGCAAATTTATTTCGCGCTAAACTGCACATTCATGTCACAGGCTACATTTTATGTTTTGCTTGAAAGCAAATTATATGAGAACAAATGGCTTAAAATTTCCTGCATTTTGCATGAATTGAACTATTTGGACTCAGTGGCTAAATGTGTAGTACCATGCAGGGGTGGAGGAGGGGTCTTACAGCAGAGGTCCCACGGTGGGGGGCGGGGGGGGTCTTAAATTGGGGTATGGGAGGGAGTCCCCCTTGGTAAATTTTGCAGTGGGCCCCCTGCCGTTATGGGTCAGAGGGTGACCGCCCCTCCTCCGCCCGCCTCCTCTGCCGCTGTGCTGTGGTCTCACACCCCCAGAGCTATGGTTTGATTTGCACTCTGACACCTGGAGTGTGGAGTCCTGCAGATTAACATTCAAAGTGATACCGTGCTTTTATGTTGTAAAAAGTTGTCAGATCAACAGAATACACTGACAGAACATAGGGTACAGCAGTGGAACAGTTTTGTTCCCCAAGGTACAAACAACATTAATGTACCCCCAACGGTATAAAATGTTCATCAGAGTCCATTTAAGCACAAATTAGACTAAAAGGCACATTTACATACTGCTGGGGTTCAATTGGCAGACCCTTGAGGAAACAGCCCCAGTCACAAGTAACTATACCCTCAATGGCACTTTTTTCAAACTGTGTATTCGCAAATAAATAAAAAGAATCTTTATCAGCTTTAGTTAGTTAGTGCCGTGTAGAATATGCAGATGTAGTTCATGGAAAGGGGCAAAAAATAAAGAGAAGTAAAGTGATATCTTTCTAAGCTAAAAGGACAAGGGGAAGATCTGAGGTGTCTGTAGACTTGGGCCTGATTGTCTGGTTTGGCTGTCAATCAAAATGTTAAGGGGTCCAATGCCGAGAGTATTTGGTTTTAGGCAGTGGTTTGGGAGGAGTCCCATTTGCGACCAAGCGTCTCCACGTGTGATTTTGGGCATTGCTGTCTCTCATTTTACGCAGCACTTTTTGCTTAAATGAAAAGTATGGTGTTTGTCTTCCTGGTTAATTTTTTTTCTGTCCTCTCTACACAGCTTCTCTGTCACCTCCCAGTCCCCGCTGGAGAGACCAGCTCCCAGCCGCCATGATCCTTATGAGCTCCGCGTGGAGGTCCAGCCAAAGCCTCACCACCGCGCCCAATACGAGACAGAGGGCAGCAGGGGCGCGGTCAAAGCACCTGAAGGAGGCCACCCAGTGGTGCAGGTAGAGTACATGTGCAACAACTTTCTTCCAGCTTATGTGAGTCTGGCAGCATGTCATAGCATGAGTGCACCACGGTGCCAGGGCCGTATCTATGCAGGTGATCCTTATTGTGATTCCACTATTATACAAGAATGTATTGAAGAATAAGAGAATCTTCTATAATGGTATAACGTGGTTAACATTGTGAAATTGAGTAATCTTTAACCCTTGAACTTAAATGAGCTTTTTTGGAAAAAGTAATGTGGAAAAAGACAAGAAGAGAGGCTGTTGATGTAATTTTTTTAGTTTACATGTACGGTTACGGGGCGGCATGGTGGTGCAGTGGTTAGCACTGCTGCCTCACACCTTTGGGACCCAGGTTCAAGTCTCCGCCTGGGTCACATGTGTGTGGAGTTTGTATGTTCTCCCCATGTTGTCGTGGGGTTTCCTCCGGGTACTCTGGTTTCCCCCCATAGTCCAAAAACATGCTGAGGCTAATTGGAGTTGCTAAATTGCCTGTGAGAGTGAATGGTGTGTGAGTATGCCCTGTGATGGGCTGGCCCCCCATCCTGGGTTGTTTCTTGCCTCGTGCCCATTGCTTCTAGGATAGGCTCCAGACCCCCCGCGACCCAGTAGGATAAGCGGTTTGGAAAATGGATGGATGGATGTAAGGTTACTCTGGCAGCCTTGTATGTTTGAGAGGAATTGATGTTTCAAATGTCCACTGATTAATTTAATGTGCATCCAAAGTAGTATGCTCACATATGTTCTGCGGTGCTAAGTTCGCTAATCATAAAGGGCCCTTTTTAGGAGCGATCCCATGGCCCCTATTATTATATTTTTTATCATTCAATATGACACATACTAGTTTATATACACAAGACTATAGCCTTACTACTGAATATCTGTGGTATTTTACATCGATCTATACTCCTTTTTGTCCTTATGTGATTCATCTGTGTCATGTAAACAAATGAGTGCTTGGTCATTTGTTCATTTACCAGGCTTCCGCCATTATTAAAAATTACATAACACCAACAATATCTGAATCAGGACAAGTCTCATTGACTGTTGTCACAGTGGGTCTTTTCTTGTGTCCTACTTCTACACCCTCTGGGGTATAACATCCTCCCTGCTACTCTCTCACTTATCTCTAACTTTAATCTGACACAGAGAAGTGCTGCTGCGGCTTTGATCAGTGGAAAAAACCATAATACGCTGTGATGCCGTGAGCTGTGTGTGTATGTGTGTGTGTGTGTCTATATATATATATATATATATATATAGAGAGAGAGAGAGAGAGAGAGATTGTTCTGTCCATTTTGAGGTATAGTTAACTTTAAAAGTCTGAATGATCGATATACTATCCAGTGAAATCTTCTCTGCTGAAGTAACCTAGTAGCTAACAAAGATATATAGATATATAGATATATAAATGTGTACATAACATAAGAGACATTTCCATTCATCTTCCAATTTCCTTCCATAATTCAGCCTTTTAGCTTGGCAATATACAGATTAAGTGACAGTTTACTTATTTTATCTTGTGCATCTTGAAGCTGGAAGCTGTTTCTTAAATAATGTTTCTTTTCACAACAGCAAGCAGGTAAATATGATTGCATAATGCATTATGCACTTTTTAAGTCAAAAGCTGAACTGTAAATTCTGTTTGGAGGAACCGAAATTCAATAAGTTGCCCCTTAACTGTAAGCAGAATTTGTACTTGGATTTACATGGTTTTTTGAAGTCTTCTAAGACAGACACTTCACTCGCTGCAGGTTTGTGCTTTGTGGTTTCCACTTGCTTCCTCCTCCTCCGGTTTTTCAGTATCTCAGTTTGTGTATGAGTCGCTGCTGCTGTAGAAGGTGTCACCTTTATTTTGCAAATTACTTTATGAGCAGAGCGTCTATTTTTTTGTTTTGTTTTTGCTTTTTTCACTGCAATGTCTGATGCTTGCCCGGGCATTTCAAGTGCTTTGTAGTAGCACGCAGCTTATTTGATTATGCAAATGTGCAAAAACGTTTTAAGGAAATATGACATGAAGAATGGCCTGGCCGTTACATCTCACATTATGCCTGCTTCTTTTCACTTTCTAAATACTGAACTTGAAATAGGGCTTTGTGTTTAATGATGCCTTTGCATGTTACTGTATCTGGTGATACTAGTATTTTTGTTGGAACTTTTAGCAAATTACAATACGGCGATCACTGTACAGTATTCCTGTTCACTTGGCCTCTTATTAGCTGTCTGATTCATTATTCTACTTGATTCATGCTTGCAAAGGAATTGTAATGGAATATGGAAATGCTAATATTTGAATTGGCAGAAAATGTCCTCACTGTACGGTGATGTCACACTCACAGTCTCTTACCTAATACAGATAAGCAGAGTCAAGATCGCTCCCCTCTTCATAATTGCGAAATTTCTAGGTTGTTTCCCCATGAAAAAAAACAATGTAAAATGAATGTTTTTGGTACTGTTTGTGAAGAATTGTATGTAGACAAATGTGTTTATCGGGCGGTTTTTAGTAAAATTCCATGCTCATGAATAAAGCAGCCCGGTCCTTCTCTGGATATATGAGGGAAGCTAATGAGGTCTGATCTGCAGCTAATGAGGTCTGATAATATTTTCTTCCAGCTCCATGGGTACCAAGGTCACGACCCTCTGAAGCTCCACATTTTCATCGGCACAGCCGACGAACGGGTCCTCAAGCCGCATGCTTTCTACCAGGTCCACCGCATCACAGGCAAGACTGTCAACACTGTCAGCTGTGAGAAGATGGTCCATGGGACGAAAGTTCTGGAGATTCCACTGGAGCCCAAGAAAAATATGGAAGCCATGTAAGGAAGTCCTTTTGAGAGTGCGTAGTTTCTGTAGGTTTGCAACTGGTCATTGAAACCACCACACTTTTTAATTATTGAATCTGATTGAAATAACTAATGTCACTTAAAACAACAAAAGCCTGGCCTAATATATGGATAATTTCAAACTAATAACTGGCCTTTGGGCTTAAAAATGGGCAATTATCAAGATAATGATGGTGGCTTTGGTCATGTCTAAGGAAAATGTTTAATCATTGGGGGAAGAAAGTATGTCTGTAAGTAAAAATGTGTAAAGCAAATGAGTAGTAACCGTGGTATAAGTGGCACCTATGAAACAGGTGAGGGCGAATCTTGGGGTCAAAACACAGGGTAAGCCATTTTACCCAGCATCCATAGAGTTCAGGATATATGATCACTCTGCTAGCTACAGGATTTAAACTGGTGACCTTCTGGATATGGGCACAGATGCCTAACCCATTGAATCACAAGGTGCTGTGTCTTTTATATTTTGTTAATTCTTTCCAGTACTTAGCATTATGGTTACCTGGGATCTTGTGAAGCACACTGCCTTGGTCACAGCAAACACCTCTGCTGAGCAATTAGGGGAGTAATGACAAGATCTACCTGTAATAGCAGCCATCAACGATCATTTAACACTGATCATTGTTAATATGGCATCTACCACTCAACTGCGTTCCTGTGTCTTTGGCAGTATCGACTGTGTGGGCATCTTGAAGTTGAAGAACGCAGATATCGAGCTGCGGAAAGGCGAGACGGACGTCGGACGTAAAAACACATGCGTTCGCCTGGTGTTCCGTGTCTACATACCTGAGTCTGGCGGCCAGCTTGTCACACTGCAAGCGGCATCCGATCCCATCGAGTGCTGTAGGTCCCGTCACACGTCACTGACCCTCTTACATACACGCACCTGTTTTTCACCATATATAGGAAATAAGATGGGATGTAAAAAAAGATTTTCCCAGGATTCAAGTTGCCCTGAAGAAAAAAAAACACAAAAATGAGACATTTTGTAAAAAACAACAGCATGTATAAAATTTCAACCCAGCCATCTATCCAATTATGACTACTTATTCTGGTCAGTTCATTATTATTATTATTATTATTATCCATCCATTTTCCAACCCACTTATCCTACTGGGTCGCGGGGGGTCTGGAGCCTATCGCGGAAGCAATGGGCAAAACCCAGGATGGGGGGCCAGCCCATCGCAGGGCACACTCACACACCATTCACTCAAACATGCACTCCTACAGGCAATTTAGCAACTCCAATTAGCCTCAGCATGTTTTTGGACTGTGGGGGGAAACCGGAGTACCCGGAGGAAACCCCACGACGACATGGGGAGAACATGCAAACTCCACACACATGTAACCCAGGCGGAGAGTCGAACCCGGGTCCCAGAGGTGTGAGGCAACAGTGCTAACCACTGCACCACCATGCCACCCCATTATTATTATTATTGTTGTTGTTGTTGTTGTTGTTGCTGCTATTAGGAGGTTGTTTTACCTGACAAACACCTTTTCAGTTCCTGGTGTGCTTTCCTATCATAGATATTTTTATGGTTACAAAAACAGAGACTATATTGTGTGTGGGCTGGTTGTTCATTAACTGTACTATACAAGTACTCACCTCTCAGTTACATCATTTGGAATTTTTTGGATTTGATGCTTGCATATATACTTATTCCATAATTTGCACTGCCTTCAAGAGATTACAATATGACTTTTATTGAGTAAAGCGCTGGCCATATGGCAGCATATAGTAGTATGGGTAAGAAGACAGACTTTAAACAAAAGGTTTCATATTTAGTTTCCGAGAGAATCATGACCTGTTGTGATGATGCATCTCCTTCATTGGCCACAGCCCAGAGGTCGGCCTACGAGCTCCCGATGGTAGAGAAGCAGGACATAGAGAGCTGCTCGGTTCTGGGGGGGCAGCAGATGATCCTGACTGGACAGAACTTCACCTTGGACTCCAAAGTGGTTTTCATGGAGAAGACACGGGGTGAGTTTTGCAGAGCCCTGCGGAGTTTTCCACAAAGGAGGGGGGTGTTCCATGAAGCAGGATTTCTCAGTTAGCTGGGATAACTTAAGCTAGAACTTTTGATTGTCCAGTACGAGATTAGGTAAGGAGCATTCTTATTGGATGATCATGGCTTCTATCTTAAGTTAACCCAGCTAACCGAGAAATCCTCTTTTATGGAACATCCCCCAGGTCTTAATGCCCCTACTTTGGCAACATGCTCCTACATCCTTAGTTTGCTGGATGTCTTGTACAGTTGTTCAGAAATGCTACATAGTAAGAGAAATATACTGAAAAGATATTAATGGTGATAGTATTGTTCAAATGTTATCCATCCATCCATCTTCTAACAAGGGGAGGGCGTGGCTGGAGCCTATTCCAGACAATATATGGCTCAAGTCTGGGGTACACTAATTCAATAATTTTTATGATAAGTATGACCTTTGTGCCAAGAGAATCTCATATAATTAACAATACATTGCTAATAGTTAATAGCGTTTATTATTATTATTATTATTATTAAAATCTGGTTATGCAGATGAGTAACTGTAAATATGGAACAGTTTTTTTTTATTATTTTATATTACTGACAGCTTATCAGTTTTTATATAGGCCTGTCATTCATCAGATCGAATTTTGACATTATTTGGTTTCATATCAGTTGGCTGCTATTTACACTAGAACTCAGATGCCAGAGAGAGACAAGCAAACCATGTGCAGAAGCACAAACAAAAGCTTCTGGAGGGTTTTCAGGAGTTCTTCATACTGCTGTTAACTCCCATGCTGAGAGAGGATGCTAATTTAGCTTAAAACAGCTATAGAAGAAATTTCTGCAAGGAAATGTTCATGGTTTTAACTGGAGAAAAACAAACAGTACAAAATACAGGTCTTCAGGGGCAGCAGTGGACTCATTTGCAAGTGTAACTCGTGCATCTCCTCACGTGACATTTTATTTTCCATGACAGTTATCAATGTGTTGTGAAAACTCCACTTTCTGTCAACGGGTCTTTGAACCTCGCCCTTCTTGAAGAGCATTAGGTTCCTGTCACTAATTTTCTGAACCGAAATTAATTTAACATAAACTTTGCAGTTAAGAAGCAACATTTTAAACTTTTGAATATGTAGTGTGCTATTTTACCATTTCTTAATTTCTTAAGCCCCTTACAGCCCTTAGGGCTGTATTTTTCAATATCACAAAGACAGACTTTTTAAAATGAATGAAAATGGAATATTTTTAATATTATATTTAAATGTCACATGACGTTCTCCAACAGTTTTTCCTTATTTTTTTCATTTGTTGTCATATTTCGTTAAATGCCAGAGAATCCAGGATTATGGGTTCAGTCTTTTAACATGATATTAATAATTCATTGCCTGCTTTCTAACTGATTAGGGCATTTTACGGTGCATTGATTAGTCTGTTGGCCTCAGACAAAATGCTGTTAATCACAAATGGTTTTTAACCGTGTTGTCTTTTAGAAATATTTGAAATTTTGATAAATAAGCTTGCCGTTTACTTGATATTTCATTATGGTAATATTTCACCTTAAATCTGTGCCAAAACAGTTGTTGCTGAAATGGGTCACTTTGATGATAAATATACTTTTCCGGAATTCCCCACCATAGTTTAGTCATATCTGTATACACTATTTTTCTCAGTTTGAGAGGGGCCTTTCCCTATAAGTCACATCATTTAAAAAAGTCCTTTCTCATAAAAATGCAGCTGTATCATCCTGTGAAATGCACATGCTTGGACTTCCTGACTTGTGAGACATAAATTCTATGTGCAGTTTCTGGAATAATCTCTCGGGGGGGGATTTTATTAATAGCAATATTATTGCTATTATTCTAGAGCAGAATCTTTAGGTTAGGTTACTGTCTATGCCTTCCATTTATGTGTTTGGCTGTACGATGTGTTTTGGTTTTGGTTTAGTGTAGAACCACCACTGAATGAAAATTTTAAAGGTTTTTAGGTTTAGTGATTTTGGAAATCCATGAATGTTTTTTTAAAGTACTATCACCTTGATATGGAGCTTCATTTTTCCATTTTCAGAACTGTAAGCGCTCCTCAGAGTGTATCATTTTTAGCTATCTGCTGAAAGAAAAGCAAGATCCACCCTTTTCTGTGAATTATAATTAGAAATGTCACTCTATATTGACTTATTCGTTTGCATGGGGGTGCAAAAGAATGTCGTATTCAGAGAAGTGCTACTGTATTTATGCACCAATGACGATTCCATACAATTTTCCAAGCGTGGCTGGTAGGGTATGAAAGTGAAGGGAACTACCCTACTCTGTCGAAACAAAACACAGTAGATGATATTTACTTGCACCACCCACATGCTACTTAGAAGGAATGCAAAGAATGAGAACCTAAAGACGAAATTCTGAGAAATCAACCTCAGGCAGTGTCATGGACCTGCACATTCATCGCTCATCATTTCCCCCTGCTGGTACTTTCACGTAAAGCTCTTTTACAAAATGATCTTCAGGATTAAGCTAAACTGACTACTGCAACCTTAAAAAAATTTTTAAAAACTCAAATCAATGTTTAAGACCAATTTTAAGTCTTTAAAACGATTTGTAGTGTTTTCTAAGCAGGAGGTCTGCAGAAATGTTTTGTAAATTAATGAAATTGTTACAATCATCTGGTACAAACAAAAAAAGTGTTCTAGGAGAACCCCGCTTCCTGGAGCCAAAAGTACTCAAAGCGAAATTTTCTGGAGCAAGAAATGTTCTTAGCTATTTAGGTGAAGACACGTTAGGGGTAGGGGGGGCCCATGTATGCTCTGTTTTTATTGGTGGATCCCTAGTTTAAGAAAGTTTGATACCCATGATATAAACCTCCTCATGCACATTAAGGTTATGTATTTGATGTCCATGCTCCCTTGTTTGCATTTACATTTATTCAGCGTGAATATCAGGCAAATAGCTCATTATGAATATTCATGCTGCTGAGGAGTCGACTAGGCATAGATGCAGCTAGGCTGAGCCTCCAGTGAATGCCCAGGTGCAAGTCCACACAGCACTGGATCAGGAGCAACTATGCTGCTATTTATTCTAAGCTTAGGATAGCCTCTCTCATACCTTCCTGGCCTTCGATCATCCCATATGATAACACCCACACTATGGTTTTAAGCATCCATCCATCCATTTTCCAAACCACTTATCCTACTCGGTCACGGGGGGTCCAGAGCCTATCCCGGAAGCAATGGGCACGAGGCAGGGAACAAGCCAGGCTGGGGGGCCAGCCCATCGCAGGGCACATTCACACACCATTCACTTACGTATGCACACCTACGGGCAATTTAGTAAGTGAAGTCCACATGTCTTTGGACTGTGGGGGGAAACCGGAGTACCCGGAGGAAACCCCATGATGACATGGGGAGAACATGCAAACCCCACACACATGTAACCCAGGCGGAGACTCGAACCTGGGTCCCAGAGGTGGGAGGCAACAGTGCTAACCACTGCACCACCATGCCACCCCATAGTTTTAAGCATTTGCAATAATAAATAAAAGTAGATACATTTGTGCAATTCTACGAAGCTTTATTGCAGAAAATTGCATCAAATTGTAGAAGTTATTTGATAGATAATAGTACTAGCCGAAAACCAGCGTGTATCTTTCTGCTAAGACATGCCTTGTGTGTTCGTGTTTACAGAAGGACATCACATCTGGAAGGCTGAAGCGACTGTGGACAAAGGCAAAAGCCAGGCTGTAAGAGTTTGCGTGGATTGTTCTATTGCTTTCATGAACCTTGTATGAAGAATTGGGCAATTTATACATCTCCTTCATATGTCGTTATCACCCACTGAATGCAAATATAGTTATGCTTTATGGAGGGATCCCTTGTGCTGGTGAGCTATTTGTACTGGTTTCCTTCTCCCATTATAGCAATACTGACCACATTAGTTACTTTAGTTGTTAGTTGTTAGGTCAGAAAACCTTGATACTTTAAAAATAAATACTGCCTTTGAAATTCAATGCATATGTGCTGTACTCTCTAACAATCAGTGTTGGGGAAGTTACTCGCAAAAGTAATCCATTACAGATAGTTCAGGTCTAGAAAATCCAGAGCAAGGTTATGTTTCAACCAGCCAGTTGAGTATAAGGACTTGGTTGAAGCAACACCTTGGTCTGGATTTGTACTTTCTGGACCTGAACTGTCTGTAATGAGTTACTTTTGTGAGTGACTTTCCCAACACTGCTAACAATAGACTGTTACTTCCAGAGTATGCTGTTTGTCGAGGTCCCCTCCTACCGAGACCCATCCATCGTATATCCAGTGAAGGTGAACTTCTATGTTATCAACGGGAAGAAGAAACGCAGCCAGCCTCAGCACTTCACATACACCTCTCTGACAGGTACCAACCTCTACTTGTAGGGGGCGGTATGTTGTTCAGCTGGTTTGGGCTCTATGCCCAGGTCCAGAAGGTTGTGGGTTGGAACCCTGTTGCTGGCTGGATAATCATATCACCATTGTGCCCTGGGCAAGGCCTTTAACCCCAACTACTCCAGGGCTGCTGGACCCTTGGTTTTGACCCCAAGCTTTGCTCTCCTGTATATATAATGTGTGTCAGTGTCTCTCTTGGAGGGCAAGATGGGGTATGTAGAAATTACTATGTGACGCCGTAAAGTATATCGATCCTGCTATTCACTCAGAAGGTTAGAATGTGTGGTGAGATGGGAGGAAATATGAACTGCTATGCATAAAACTATTCACAAATCCTAATTCCTGCTTGATATGTCCTCTTCAGCTCCCTACATTAAAACAGAGCCGTTGGATGGCTCCCTGTGCGGACAATCGAGCTATGCAGCGTCTCAGGCCCCTGACTATTACAGCAACCCCTTCAGCCTGATCAACGTGGAAAGCTGCCTTGGTGACACCATGCCAAACTGCCAGCAGCGGCACTCTAACCTTCCTGGGCCTGATCTCTGTCCCCAGCAGCCAAACCCTCCTGTCATCTTCCCTACGGGGAGCCGGAGCTCAGGGCTCTACCACCAGCTGGGCATTGTAGTCCCAAAGGCCCAGCATCCCATGATTGTACATGCCATGCCGCCAGCCCATTCCACCTGCGTCAACGCCTCTGCAGTCCAGCTGTTGCACCCTGGCCAGATGCTCCCAGCTTCGCAAGCGGAGCACAAGCAAGTCGTTTACGCCAACAACTGCCCCCAGGCAGCTGTCACGGCCTCAGCAGCTCTACCGGAAGCCTGCCCCCCTGTAATCCAGCCTCAGCTCTACAGTCAGAGGCTCCCAAAGAGTAGGCCTCTCCCAGAGCAGAAGTTTCCCCAGCCTGAGGAAAAGAAAGCAGCTGCTTCTGGGAACATCACCATTAAGCAGGAGAACCTCGACCAAGCCTACCTGGATGATGGTAAGCAGGCATTTAATTTCGCTTATTATCCGTTCAGTGTTTTTTCTTTGAAGAACAACAGATTGCATAAACTCCAGTATCAGCTGGCAGATTTATCCAAAACATCATCTTAATAGGAAATGCGCATTGGGTTTTTACATAATGAGTAATCTCTGCATTTTGTGCTCATTTCACAAGTGCTTAGACCAGAGCATTGGGCTGATCTGTGTCAGAAAACTTTCTTTTTTAAAATCAAACTAATAACGAAACTTCTGCAGAAAGTGAGATTCAGCTATAAACATGAAAACGTATATTTTCCGAACACCTATAGCTACGTTTATGTAATGTTTTACGTCTTAAATATTCTTTAGAAAAGTATAAAAACTGATCTGATCTTAGCATGCAAGTGTCCTTTCTGACATCTAAAGGTCAAAAGGTGCGATTTGAGTTGAACAATCTCAGTAAATATGTGAATAATCTCTGTAAATCACTAAATGTATGAATGTAAAGGGAGAGTAAAGAGGGTGAGATTTTGCTGCAGGCGGCCGTATGTGGGTGTCCGGAGGCAGGGGCCGCCTTTGAAGTGCCGAGTTGCTCGCTTGTGATTTTGAGAGTGCAGTAGGTGGGGTGTGGGCAGGGCGGGCGGGAGGGGGGGCAGAGCCAGCATCCGCTGCTCCCGGTTGCCACGCGCTCTCCTCCTCCATCGCACTATGTAGGTCAAAGTTTTAAATAGGACATGGTACTTTATGATTATATGCAAACAAACATATTGTGTTCAAACAAAAAATCTGGCCACAGGTGATTCATTAGCATTAGTTTTGTTTCGGCTTAAACGCCAACTTAATCTTTTACTTGTATGATCTGTTTGTACCTTTTTATGTTCTGTGCTTCTGATTTTTGCAATATACTATATAATGTAGTATGCAAAAGCCATCAGGTAGTGTGGACCTCTGCTGGCTAGAAGGTTACACCATATTTCAAGGTACCTGTATGCCTAAATACTCAAGTATGTATGTATGTATGTTTAAAAAACAAATGAATATGCTAATGAATAACCTAAGTCTCCACCTTTGGGGAATCAGGACTCACTTAATTCTTTTTCTGCTTAATACAATTAAGTCCATGAGCTTTGTTACAAGGGGTGAATTATATTCTTGACCTGAACACCAAACAATACACTGAGGCGTTATGTGCGTTAACAGTGACGCATGGTTTCTGATGAGTACTAGAGATAACTGACATAACCTCTTTAGTTTACAATCTGGTCCATTCTGCCACATTTGATCACCATGTATCTTACATCAAACACTGCGTCTGTCACTCCGTCTAATGGGGGCATCGATTCACACATACGACACAGATGATATCTGACTTATAAAAGCATATAAAACACTCTAACAGGGTCAGAAATGTTACTTTTATAGGGCTTCTGCAACATAAATTACAGAATCATATCGACATCCAAAAACGTTGCGTTATCATACAGCCACGTCTTTGTAAAGGTCTGTTTGGAAAACTATGTTTCTATTAACGAATCTGTTGAGCAATATTAACCATCTGTGAAAATGTAATTTGAAAACTGGTTTTAAAAGTATAGTTTCCACAATAGGGTGACAGCATCTGTTAGAGATATTCACCACCCACCATCCATAGCAGTACAGGTTCCTATTACTGTTAAATAAAAAAGTTCACGAGAACCTGAACAGCCTAGCGATGGGTTCCCTGCTCTCCTTTCAGCAATGTCAAACTTATTTCTTAGAATTACACAAAAAACAATGACACAGTAAAAGTTTCCATTTCTGCACTTTGGCCACTTTGTTCTACAGAACAACAGGAAGTTATAGCAAATAACGGGACCCCACATGAGTGAAGAGACATGTCTTCAGATTTGTGGTTTTCTTCCTGTGCGTGGGCTGCCCAAGCTAGTACAGCACCCAACTATGTTCTAATAAAACTTATTTTAATTTTTAGATACAAATATGCACATGTTATTGCTCTGTAATGGTGGATCGTGACATTGCCTTAAGATAACATATATTATAAAGTTGTGCTTAACCACTAAACTGCCTTCGTGCCGAATTCCAGCATAAAAAGTAAGGGCAGTTAATTCATATGCCACCCACTTTGTGCCACCGAGAGACATTTTGTGCCAAAGCTAAACTGTTCCTCTGTTGGATGTTGCTGAAAGATTTTACAGCATAAAGAGAGTATGAAGAATGAAACACCTTCAGATGAACTGCAGCCTGTAAATAAATCTTTATGAATACACCCATATATTCAATTACTATTTTATGCTCCTTTTTCTCTCTAGTAGATGACATCATAAGGAAGGACATGACAGTCCACGGCAGAGGTCAAACGTAGAGGATGAATATTTTGAGGAATTCAGCCTCCAGAACGCTCCAGGGCATTTGGACAGTCACCTCATTAATGAAGTCAGCTTCGCTAAAAATGGTGATTTTCTTTCTCAGTGCTTCCAAATGGCAAAGTTTGTTGACTTTTTCCTCTGAGTTGATGTTTATTATAATACGTACCAATGATCCTGTACAGGAAAGCTCCACATTATATGGTTTATTTTGTTTTTCTCGGATGCACAATTATGAATGTTTTAAATTGTGAGATATGCGAATGTTAAGGATTTCTTTTGATCCAGAATATCATGGTCTGTGTTGACAAATGCTAATTTTTCATATGTCGATTACATGACCGTGTCGTAATCAGTGTAGGGTCAAATGTTCCTTTTTATCTGCAAACTGCAACTCCTGCATCTTCTCGGTGGTTTTTGTGAGACAATCTGTGTGCCGGTTCTGTGTTGAATGTGAGCAGGTCTACAGTGAATATGTACGTATACGTTTTTTCATGTAATATATTTGGATATTGCAAATATTCAATATGAAATGTTTCACGCTGCAGGGTTTTCTCCCTGGGGTCCACATAACAGATACCTTCAAGACCACTAAATTGACTATCAGTATAATTTTCAAGGGTACCCCCCTCTCCAGAACAAGAAATATTAACCACCCCCCCCCCTTCCGATCCTTAGATTTTAGCTACTTATGTGATCACCAATTAATGGTCCCCCTGGCTCTGATTGAGTTTTATTTAGGCTCACTGGTTTACGAAAGGTTGAAAAACACTCTTTATTTTATTATTCTGAAGGGTAAAATATGTCTTATGGTTGGTCTCTGTGGCCTTGACGATGTCCTACAAATATTGTCCTGAGTTCTATGAGGTGACATGAGGTATTGGTGTAAATAAGGTGAACAAGACTTTGGTAACATTCTGTACAAGATGGGTGCACCCAAGTGGGAGGGAATGTACTGAACACAGCAGACTGAACCCTCTGCTAAATCCAGAGTTGTCCATCAGACTGCCAGACAGAGAAGCATGATTCATCACTCCACAGAACATGCTTCCACTGCTCCAGAGCCCAGTGGCGGTGTGCTTTACACCACTCCATCCGACGCTTAGCATTGTGCTTAGTGATGTGAGGCTTGCATGCAGCTGCTTGGCCATGGAAGCTCAGTCCATGAAGCTCCCTGTACACAGTTTTTGCTGGAGTCAAATGCCAGAGGAAGTTTGTAACTCTGCAGTTACTGAGTCAGCAGAGCGTTAGTGACTGTTACGCACTGTGCGCCTCAGCGCTCGGTGACCCCGCTCTGTTATTTCACTAGGGCTGTGACTTTAGGGCTGAGTTTCTGTTGTTTATAAATACTTCCACTTTGCAGTAATACCACTTACAGCTGACTTTGGAATATCTAGCAGGGAAGAAATTTCTTGAACTGACTTATTGCGAAGGTGGTATCCTATGACAGTACCCGGCTTCACTGAGCTCTTCAGAATGACCCATTCTTTCACAAATGTTTGTAAACCTGACTGCATGACTGAGTGCATGATTTTATACACGTGCCAAGGGGTCTCAATGAAACACACAAATTCAGTGATTAAGAGGTGTGCCCCAATACTTTTGTCCATATAATGTTTTAATATCAAATCTCACACTGTCACATTTTGCTTGTGATTTTGGGACACTGAGATGCCCTATATACTTCATATAGGAATATTCACAATGCATTGCTTTTAATGCATATCTTCAAATAAGTCTCTCTACTAAACAGACATATCAAAGGTTATACCAGGAATAGCTTAGCACTGGAATTGGAAGTGGCATTTGTAATGACGCCATGTAAGCTTGTCTTCATAATTACGCGTTTGAGTTAGGAAAATGCTTTAGCCTTTAACCATTAATGTAATTAATATAATATAATTAATAAATGCTATATATTAATGCTCTAACAAATGCTATTTGTGTAGCATTATGTAACATTTATAATGGAAAGCAAATATACATTGTTTAAAAACAACATCCTATTTACCTATTCACAACAGCATTTGTATCATTTCCAGCACAGCAATATGGTATGAGAGGCACATTGCTGGGATGCCAGTCCATCATAGAGCCAATACACACAAACATACACAAAACCATTTCCTCTGGACAATTTAGAAACACCTGTTAGCCCAGTTATATGCCTTTGAGCTACAGAAGGAAATCCACATTACGCAGGGAGAAAATGTCAACTCTCCACACAAAGAATGGCGATTCCAATCTCCAGCCCTGGCAACTGTGCTACCAGTGAACCACCATGCTGTCCTGCACTGCAAAATCTAACATAAAACTGATTGTATAACTGGACTTCAAAAGATTTGGTAATTTTGCTATTAATATGATTTTGCTGTTGGATAAAGTTTGCTATTAATATTAAATTCAAACTGATTATATTTATGCATCTCATGTTAGTTATTAGTTATTTCTTTTGTTAAAATACTTTGATTTCACATTTATGTTATTTTTTTATGACAAACTACAAAATGTCCATTTTACTGATGAATTCGATTGACTGTTTTGTTATTATATATTAATTACAATTTAAAAATACAATATTTGCCAATCTGATGTTCCAGTGTCCGTAATGTTACATTTATCATATTTTTCTTATTGAATGGGAAAATTTATACGATTTAAATTTGAGCACATGTCTTACCCATATCTAACTATAGACTCCTGTTATAAGAAGAAGATGTCAAATGTTTGTATATAGTATAATTGTTTTCAGCAAACGGCATCTGGATGGTTTGGGCATGTCCCTACCAACACTGGGGGAGTACCTTGTGTGTTTAGGGGTAAGGGGGGCGGGGGGTTTGGGGCTGATTTGGTCCCTACCAGTATTGAAATCAGACCTACACCCTTTCAGTATTCAGATTTGCAATTTGATACTTTACTGCCAGGTATTTGAATGCATTCAAATGCACTTACAGTGCAGTGAAAATGACCCCTCCGTTATCGGACTTCATCAAACTTTATTTGGGGGGTTAGTATTTTACTAGTTCTTAGATCTACAGTGAGCTAATCAAAAATCCCTTTGGCCTTACGGCATTTTTTTCAGACGTTTAAACAATCTCAACAAGCAGTACACATCCACCCATTTTCCAAACCGCTTATCCTACTGGGTCGCGGGGGGTCCGGAGCCTATCCCGGAAGCAATGGGCACGAGGCAGGGAACAACCCAGGCTGGGGGGGCAGCCCATCGCAGGGCACACTCACACACCATTCACACCTACGGGCAATTTAGCAAGTGAAATCCACATGTCTTTGGACTGTGGGGGGAAACCAGAGTACCCGGAGGAAACACCACGTCAACATGGGGAGAACATGCAAACTCCGCACACATGTGACCCAGGCGGAGACTCGAACCCGGGTCCCAGAGGCGTGAGGCAACAGTGCTAACCACTGCACCAACATGACGCCCCAAGCAGTGCACAACTATCTCTAATCCCTACAATGCTGTGTGACTTTGTTGTGTAATGTTAGGGTAACACTTTCAGTTTAAAAAAACCAGGCCTTCACAAACTTTAGTTATCAGACTTATATAAACTTTATGGATTATAATTGTCCGACGTATATAATTATTACAAATCTTATTTGCTTTGAACAAATACAACCTTAAGGTAGATGTGTTATAAATATCGTTTTAGTGTGGACTGCAAAGTGGTCATGTAAATATTAACTATTCTCGGTATAATAAGGGATAGTCTCCGGACCCCCCGGTCTGGAAAATGGATGGATGGATGGTATAATAAGGTTGGTTGTGTTTATTAAATGAGAATCCAATAGGCAGTAAGTGGTATTACAAATGTGAACAACAGACGGCGACACTGGAAAGACTTCTGAGAAGATTCTATCTGGTGGGATCTCCAGTAGCTCATCTGGATTAGTTTCACAAGCTTCTTCACAGCTCCGCATAAGGCGCTTAATGCAATTCTATAACAGATGTGCAGGCAGAACGTATCGAGTTACGGCAGAATAACGTGAAGCAACCACCGGAAGCTGCTTGATTCTACATCCGGTGGATGCTGAAGGCTGGTGTTTTGGTAGGTGTGCTGCTTGTTTGGTAACTTTTAAGTTTATAATTTTACTGCCAGTTTAGTAATTTATATAAAATTCCAACTACACACTAACCACACCCCCTGTTACCAAAATATATGTTTTATTTCCCCAATACTTAGGTTGCATTTTATCCAAGTTAGCTACTGAGCTAACTACGATTCAGAATTGCGTCTGTACATTGAATTAGCTAACGGTTATTTATTATGAATTACGCTCACATTTGCCTCTTTGTTGTGTTACTTATTGCATTTTACAGTTGAACCAAGTTTTATTTAGCGCTACACAAACTGGTATAATATTTCTTAATTTTCACTAGCCCGAACTCATGTTTTTTTTATTGTGACTGTCTGTAGTCTGCAGTTGTCTGCTGTTGTCTGCAGTCTCGGGTTAACTGATTCTCGGGCGCTGTTCGTGATTATCATGTACATACGAAATTTAAATTAAATGCAATGCAATTTGCATTTAAAATTAACCATTGATGCAATATACAAATGTGTCATATTAGCTGAACTGATTTGATAACGAAACAGGGGGGAAAGGAAGGAAACAGAACATGACGCCGGAACTGGATCTAACACCCCCTGAGGTTCCCGAACCGACTTTCCTGGAAAATGTCCTGCGTTATGGTCTCTTCCTGGGTGCCATATTTCAGCTTGTATGTATTCTTGCCGTGATAATACCTTCTTCAAAGGTGCACAACCAGGTAAGAGGCTCACGTTTTCCTTGCATACATTTCTGTCATATGACCGTTTCTGTTGTCTGGTTACGGATATATTTTTGAGTAGTGATATTGCTGTTAATTCAGATGGGTAAAGTGCTATCTAAATCCTAAATATAGGAGGAGGCTGAACACAGTGACACACAAGGCACAGAACAGAGCAAGAAAGTTAAAGGATCAGTTCCTCAGCCCCGACAGAAACCAAAGAAAGAGAGCAAGAAGAAAAGATGAGTGACTGTGTAAAATAAGGATTTCTGAGGTTTGTGCTGGGGGGGGGGGTTGTCACTGAGAGCAGTTGTCTGTGGAAAAACAGTGAAAATAATTCCATGAACCAGAAAGCCCTCAACTTTGGATTAAATAAGCCAGTTAAAAAACTGAAGACAACATTTGTTGATGTTTTGAGCAGGCAAAACAAATGGTTTAACAAATGAAAAATTCCCTCAAGAAAATTGCAGAAAATCTTTAATTTCTTACAAACAGACCTCTCATTCCAAAGCAATAGATGTTAGTCACTACTCTGGTTTTTAAAAACTGAAATCCAGCCATGGATATTTATTTTAATTGTTCTTTTGGCTTTGAGAAATATTGTGTACAAGTTTACTCCTGTCAAGGAAACCCCGGTGTCTATAAAACAGTAACTAAGACCAATTTAAACACTACTTCGTGTCGTCAAGACCCTGTTTGTATTTGCCTTCTGCTTTATTGTTCAGTCAAGTAATGTGTTTTGAATTTTTATAATCTTACGTTGCTATATTTACAATGTGCCGCTTTTCTGCAGAATAGAGTGTTAAAAGGTCAAACATGACTTTGCCTTGTTTTTCCACTTGGCTATGCTTTATAAAAATATGTAGAGAAAATAAAATTCAGCTGTAATCTCTATGTTTTTATTTGTAACAATATCATGTTTGTGTGTGCGTGTGTGTATGTGTATACTTACACTGTCTTACAGTTGCAAGAATTTTTAAGCCTAATGTTCAAAAACTAAAATTAACTGCACACGTTTTTTTTTTTTTTATTTCCTGAAGCCTGTCTCTGTTTTCTTATTATTATACATAGTAATACACTAATAACATTCAACATTGTATTTATTTTTATTTGTTTGACTCAATATTGTAAATGGTTGGCACAATTGCTAAGTACCACTGTAACCATTGTTACAGAGGGACTACACACTATGGACAGTTCAGACATGCCAATTAGCCTAACTGTTAACAACAGGAGGAAGTCCGTAGGAGGAATATGCAAACTCCAGACACACATAATGTGTGTCAATTTCACCCTTGGAGGTGTGTGTTTGGAGTTGGCATGTTCCTCCTCTGCTGTATGGACTTCCTCCTATCGTTAATAATTAGGCTAATTGGCATGTCTGAACTGTCCATAGTGTGTGGTCCCTCTGATAGGACTTTGCAGGGGCTTCTTGCAGATAGCTTGGCTTCACATAGGCGTCATCTGATTGTAACAGTACTCACAGGTAACTTTAGACCTTCTTTGATCTTCCTGGAGCTGATCATTGGCTGAGCCTTTGCCATTTTGTTTATACTTCGATCCATTCGAATGGTAGTTTTTCGTTTTCTTCCACGTCTTTTAAGTTTTGGTTGCCATTTTAAAGCATTTGCGATCATTTTAGCTGAGTATCCTATCATTTTCTGCACTTCTTTATATGTTTTCCTCTCTCCAATCAACTTTTTAATCAAGGTACGCTGTTCTTCTGAACAATGTCTGGAACACCCCATTTTACTCAGAATTTCAGAGAGAAATGCATTATAACCACTGACAGCATGCACAACATTTGCTGCCTTCCTTACTTAAATAAGGCCCATTATTGGCACCTGGTTTTTCACAGAACGAATGGCCTCACTAATTGAACTTCACACTGTTATTATTTGGAACATGCCGCTTTCAATTAATGATTCAATTACACAGAATCAGCAGCATGCATGTCATGACTGTTAGGTTTGTTGGTTTTCCCATTACTCTACTACACCTACTAGTAAATTACTTGCTATGTAGATATATAATTTCTACCAAAAACAGTGATTTATCAGGTTAGTGATGTCGGACTCCTATAACTTTGAACACAGCTGTATAATTACAAGCATTTCATATGTGTGAATGGCGTTTATTAACAATTGCATGAAGTTTATGTAAAGAGTCAATATTTGTAGTGTTGGCCCTTCTTTCTCAAAGCCTCTGGTTGGCTGCTGTCAGTCAACTTCTTGGCCAAATCCTGACTGATGGCAGCCCATTCTTGCATAATCAATGCTTAGAGTTTGTCAGAATTTGTGGGTTTTTGTTTGTCCATCCGCCTCTTGAGGATTGACCATAAGTTCTCAATGAGATAAAGGTCTGGGGAGTTTCCTGGCCATGGACCCAAAATGTTGATGTTTTGTTCCCCGAGCCACTTAGGTATCTCTTTTTCCTTATGGCACGGTGCTCCATCATACTGGAAAAGACATTGTTCATCACCAAACTGCTCTTGGATGGTTGGGAGAAGTTATTCTCGGAGGACGTTTTGGTATAATTTTTGTATTCATGGCTGTGTGTGAGTGAGCCCACTCCCTTGGCTGAAAAGCAACCCCAAACATAAATGCAGACAGTCTTTTTTCCGGATGCCCCAATCCCTGTACCTTTTGCAGAATATCAGTCTGTCCCTGATGTTATTCTTGGAGAGAAGTGGTTTCTTTGCTGCCCTTCTTGACACCAAGCCATCTCCAAAAGTCTTGGAGATGCACACACACCTGCCTGCTGCCATTCCTGAGCAAGCTCTGCTCTGGTGGTGCCCTGATTCTGCAGTTGAATCAACTTCACGAGGCACTTGTTGGACTTTCTTGGGCGCCCTGAAGCCTTCTTCACAGCAATTGAATCTCTCTCCTTGAAGTTCTTGATGATGCGATAAATGGTTGATTTAAGTGCAATCTTACAAGCAGCAATATTGTTGCCTGTGAAGCCCTTTTTGTGCAAAACGATGACTGTACATGTTTCCATGGTTAACAGTGGGAGTACAATGATGTCAAGCAGCACCCTCCTTATAAAGCATTCAGTCTGTTATTCTAACTCAATCAGCATGACAGAGTGATCTCCAGCCTTGTCCTCGTCAACACTCTCTCCTGTGTTAATGAGAGAATCACTGAAATGATGTTAGCAGGTCCTTTTGTGGCCGAAATGCGTTGGAAATGGGTTTTTTGGGATAAAGTTCATTTTCATGGCAAAGAGGGACTTTGCAATTAATTGCAATTTATCTGATCACTCTTCATAACATTCTGGAGTTTATGCAAATTGGCATCATGAACACTGAGGCAGCAGACTTAGTGAAAACCAATATTAGTGTCATTCTCAAAACTTTTGGCCAGAACTGTAGAGCTGTTGCTCCTCCGCATTGAAGGGAATAAGCTGAGGTGGTTCAGGGGTCTGAGCATCCTTTCTCAGATTTCTGTCCTTGTGACCCGACCTCAGATAAGAGGCAGATTATCTATGGATGACTGGTTGAGGCTGTCGATCATTTGTTCTGAACAGGCATCTATCAAAGACACATAATATAGCCATATTGGCCTTTTTTCACAAAGTGTTCTACTATGTAGTATGAAGAATGAGAGCTTGCGGCCTGTGGCCACCAGGTGGCGTGTGGGAAACAGACATTGGAAGATGTAGTAAAAAAAAAAAAAAGTTTGCTTGTCTTTTTGATGGGCAACTACTACTTAGGGCGTTAACTTAAACTGCCTTATGTGACTCCATAATTTAAATGCAACAGAATTGTAAAGCTAATTTAAGGGTGTGATTCTGCTTTTCTCAGATTTATTAGCAAAGTATTTGGGCAGAAGGTCTCAGCCTGTCTGGGTTTCCTCCACTAGTTCAAAGATATGCAGCCTCTCTAAATAATCCATGGTGTGCAACTGTTATACAGGGATGTGCAGTTGGGGAATCCCCGGAGCACTTGCCCCTTTGCACAGACAGTGTTTCCCATCTGAATCCTCGGTGCATCATTCCGAGGAGCCCCCCGCACCGGCAAATTTAACTGCGCAAACACTTGCCCCTCAAAAAGTGTCTGCCCTGGCCTGCCCTGCAATGCATTGGCATCCTATCCTGGGTGGTGTACCCCTTTCTTGTGTCCTTTGCTGTCTAGGATAGGACCCCCCCCCCCCCCAGAATCCTGGCCTGGATAGGAGGTTGGAAAATGGGTGAAGGGTTGTATTAGAGATGAAGTTGAATACATGAATTTGCAGCCTTCTTTTAAGACAGAGTACCGAATCAAGTGCTTTTATTCTTACACACTTACAGAAACAACATGCAAAGGCCAGATGACCATCTTCTACCAGAGAGCTCAGCTGTAGTGTAGTACATTTAATGCCCTCTAGCTTAAAAATGTAGCCCCTCCCCCCCCCCAAGCTGAAATGTGTTGCTGTAGAGAAGCAGTATTTCCAGGAAAGGAACCAAAGCAGAGCTATCACAGTCTTGGAAGACAAAAATCTATTTGCAGTTTCAAGCACTGGGTCACAGGCCACGGGTGACACCATGGAAGAAATTGACCACAGAGAGCTTATCCCTGACCTGCAGCACGTTACTCTTCTACAAGCAGATTTATGAGGAGGGTCTGGGATGATACAAAGATTTATGGAAGATTTGGGAACAATATGCTCTCAAGTTACCAGCAAAACAGTGAAATGTTGGTGTAACGTAGTATGTTGTACATATCGTCACTGATGTTTTAATAGTATAAAATAGAAGTTTAATAACTGGATCTGATAATTAGTTTATCCAAATTAATTTTATTTTTCAGTAATAATACAGAATACCAAGTTATTAGGCAGTGCACATTGAATAAGCAGAGAAAATTTGAAACTGAGAAATGCCTGAAATCATCAAACTACTTACAGGTTTCAAAAAGTCAAAGTTTTGTCGATAGCGGTTTGTTCAGCGCATGTCTATTTGCATCACATTGACCGAGAATCCAGCCTTCGTGGGTGCACTTACCGCCATACTGAGAAGTTCAAACTAAAGAGGGCGTTTCCAGTTCGTTCCCTTCTAGTTCTGTATTATTTCTATGTTTCACAACTTACCCGTTAGGTCCTATGTTTGTAGTTAGTACTGTAGATCCCACTCTCCTCTCCTGTCCTAAAGGACTATATTTTATAACGCAAATCTTTTTTTGTAGTTACATATTGTTGCACGTTTTTACAGAGCAATAAACACCACTGACATTTTGATGGTTTTGTATTATCTGTATTGTCTGTTTATATCTAGATCCAGCTGTGATTGACAATCCAGGTGCGGATTCCTTGGATGCATAATGTTTCTTGCCATCGAAGAAAGTACTATGTCACTTTAAAGTTTTTATTATTATGATTTAACTGATGAATTATTCTCTTTCGAAAAAAAAAATTATAACGCCTATCTGACCCAGGATATATTAACTGCCTACTCCAAAGGTAAGTGTTAAATTATTTTTGCTCCATACGTATTAAGCATGGTAAGAGGTACCGGGAAAATCGTGTGTGTATGATGTGTTTACATTTACTTTACACAAAGACATCTGCTTAATCAGTTTTCGTTTGATCTATTATTTTTCATTCTTGTCTACAACTACCATATTTCTGCATTATCTATATGAGTAAATTTAGAAACAAACGCAAGTAACATTGCCCTCACGGAAACTGATCATAGTTTCTTGATGCTCAATGGTCCAGTATAAATAAATTCATTTCTATATCTAAACAAACTTATATGCTAAGATTTAGTGATTTGCGTTGCATTTGCATGGAAATTTAACAACCATTTATTCCGGTGAAGAACAGTGATGATTCTTGACGTGTACGGACGGCTGGGTGTTTAATCATGCAGGGAAGCAGGGAACTTAGAGCCGCCTAGTGCAGGCATGATGTGGAATTTAATCATCGGGAGGCTGAAAGCTTCTTTAATGTTCGATCATGGTGGTTTGCTAACTAACCTTTAATCATTGGTTCCCTTTCTTTCATTTAAACGTCCACTTAAAGAGCTTTTTTAGTAGCCAAGACGCTGGAGTAGAACTATGATCTACTTACTTCATTCTAGACTAGAACTAAATTTACTGTGTAAATAATTTAGATTAAATATTATATTAAGATCCCCCCGCGACCCAGTAGGATAAGCGGTTTGGAAAATGGATGGATGGATGGATTATATTAAGATTAACTGCTGTTTTACTTTTCTTTGTTAAATAACACAAGATTCGTGTGGAATGCGTTTGGTTATAGATCCGTAAGAATTTGCGCTGGGAATGGGCGTATAAGAGAAAAGTACTGTATTTCATTGTAAAGTAATTATAGACGTGTTCTTAGTCTGTGAACACCAATTGTAGTTGTATCCATTCATACGTTCCGGTCAAGATAAGGAGTAGACTAGACAACAGGAGGTAACAAATGATGGATGGATGATCAGGGTAAAGTATTTCTACTTAGTCATTCAGCAGTTCAGCCGCTATATATCAATATATTATTCAACAACATAGAAAGACAAACAAAAAAGTTTTTTTTTCTCCAATCAACAGCTTTTCTCCAGCCAGGGTGTTGTTTTTTTCTGCATGACATTTCCTATCATGCAGCATACTTTCCGCTATATGTAATCATTTTTTTATTTTTAATTCTGCATGGTGGCACACGTGCTTCGATCTGACGGCATGTTGAACTAACTTTCTGCTAATATGCACAAGTACAGATTCTTATGGTAAATGTCATAGCTTTGGTAAAGTATGTTGGTGAATAACATTCTGTGGGAATGAGAACCAGAGACCTTAAGAGTCTGTACTTTTACCCTGGTAACCTGAGTTTTCCCCAGAATTTTCTTCTGTATTGCAGAGCTTCTCCGGCTAATAATAATAATAATAATCATCATCATCGTCGTTGTCATTTCCACTGTCATTCCCATGCAGCTTAATGCATCTCCTCTACTCATCTAACCACAGATGTTCTGGAATCCATGAAAGCTACACCATGGATGCTCTTCTAATTGGGTGTGGAGCCTTTACGGAATGGGGCAAGCTTGGGTTCCGAGGCCGGCAGACAGGCACATGCTTGTCCCGGATTTCTTAGAGGAACGGGGAAAGAGAATCTTGCAGTACAGATGATGCAACACCATGCAAGGCGGACGTCAGGGACGCACAGCTCGTGTTTCTTTGTGGCCGCAGAATATTAGTCTTTGAGGGCCATTCTTGACTGCCCCATTGGCTGGTTCTGTAGAACATCAGGTAGCTTCGTGGCTGAGATGCTGTACTTGTACCTAGAAAGTTTGTGTCCCAGGAGAAACATAGGTGGTGCAGAGCACAGTTAAGGAAGACATCTTAATGAAATATTAAGCTGTGCTTTGTTAGAGTTGCTACATAAGCTGCTTTGGGTAAAGCTGTCTGCTATAGTTATGAGTCATGGTTCCTACCATAAGTATAATAAAATGTCCTATACTTAAAAAAAAATGTCTTTAGGCATTATACAGCATGGGGAACATATGTAACAGAACATTTTTGTTCCTGTAAGTTATCCTAGTTCTGGAAAAAGATAAATGATTTGATGGTTAACTGCAGAGCATGTTTTGAACAAGAGTATATACACAGTATCCTCTTTTTATTTCTGTAGCATATTAATGATTAGCAATACTTTTGTGTCTGAGCAGTTGTTAAGATAACATCACAATATGTGGCACAGTTATCTGTAGACTGTAAATCAGCTAGTGGGGACAATTCTTCATCCATCCATCCATCCAATCATCTTCTATCTGATTATCCTGGTCAGGGTCACAGGAAGCCTGAAGCCTATCCCAAGCAACACAGTACAGAAGACTGGGGTACAGTATGTACAAGATGCCAGTGGAGGCAGTTTTCATTACACTGCTTTTATGCAGTTGAGTTCATTAATAAGAAAAGTCTAATGAGAGCTAAGTGTGCTATTGAACTCTGATTTATGTTGATGTCATTTGTTTTGACAGTGTTTTCATTATTATTGCGATACAACCAGCAGCTTCCTACACATCACTTCCCCTTCACTGCAGCACATGATGTCTGATGCATAACTGCATGTGACAGTAGGGTCCTGGATGGGGGCGTGAGTGACAAATAAAGTTACTGGCATCTAGTTTGCTCACATGAAGAAATCAGAGAAATCTACCAGCACTAATTATAACAGCTAAAAGTTTTTGTTACCCAAATTAATGTAATAAAGTTGATGACATGATTATTTCCCTTAGTGTACAGCACACATAGCAGATGTCTGTACATGTGTATCTGCTGACATTATATACCTTCCTGTGGTTTTTGTAGAGGTGCATGCATGTCGGAGCAGAGTATCCAGTGGAGACCTTTTGTAAGCCCCACCCCACATTTTCATGCAGCCGACAGTAATTTCCTAAACCACACTCAGCTCTCTGACCCATCTCTGTTCCACCTGCACTAAATTAAACACGGCTCATGTTTACAAGGAACTTCTTTACCCCACTTGTATCACCTGCACTGTGCCACACACTTCATAATTAAATAATTTCTTATTTATTAAATTGTTATGTGGGGATGCTAATGTGCTGGAAGTTATTTATCTATGTAATACTGCTGCACAACAAAAAAGTTAATGGACAGAGCTGTAAATCTGATACACTTAATATTCTTAATATGAAAAATCTTTCTTGGGGAATTTAAGGCGAATGTTTAGCTCCTAAAAAGGAAGTAATAAATCTATGTTTACTGACCAGAAGTATACACTCAGCAGACATAAATAGTATAAATGAATGTTATAAATGTTTTTGTTATATTATTTCAAAATTATGGATTAATGGTAGGTGTGCATGTGTGAGTGAATGGTGTGTGAGTGTGCCCTGCGATGGGCTGGCCCCCCATCCTGGGTTGTTCCCTGCCTCGTGCCCATTGCTTCCGGGATAGGCTCCGGACCCCCTGCGACCTAGTAGGATAAGCGGTTTGGAAAATGGATGGATGGATGGATGGATTAATGGAACGTGGGATGTTGGAATTATAATTTATTGTTTTATTTAATGTGTCCGTATAATGCCTTAGAAATATGCATTTAATTCAGATTATCTAATACATATTAGCAACGCATCTGTCCAAAAAGTTTTATGTATGTTTTGAGTTTTAAAGATCGAGTCCACAGATTGGACAGATTTATTCTCATTGGCAAATCGTTCCACTATTTACATGATAAGCAGTTAATTGTCAATCATGCCAGTCTCATGTGCAATTAAAAACAGTAGGTGGTTTTTTGGGTTTTTCTGTTATGCTACTACTACTGTGTTACAGTGTAAAATAAAAAAAGCAAATTTGTAGGTGGGATCTGATGCCATAAATGTGTCTTTATATTTTTGTCAAATGGGAGGCATTTCGTGCCCCCAGCCACAAAATCTACTGAGGAGGCCCAAAGTTGGTCCAGAATATCTGTTTATGTCAGTGGACGTGGTCTCAATATTTATATCTACCTTTTTAGTTTCCTGTTTTAATTTTTAGGATCCCCTTTCTACATAATGAGGAAGTTTGTCCTGCTCAATTAAAAAAATGGGGATTTTGGAGAGATAATACTTTTTATTTGTGAAAAATGACAGACTACAGAAAGCGTGCCTGATATCCAGTTGATTCTGCTGTGCTTTAGTCATTATACAGTGTGTTGCAATAAATTTTGATGTTGAAGTTTCAGGTTCAATAAATACCACTGTAGCACCTTGTAGATTCAAACAATAACTCTATGACATATAGCAACTTTTAATATTTCAGTAGTTTTTTTTTTGGTAGTGTTTGTGTAACAGAAACAAATACTATTAAATGTTGGATTGTCCCACCTTCTGATTTGCTGTGCAGTTTAGACACTTTCAGTGTCATAATTGACTACATTTTGTTGAAATATTATTGTGGAATATCTCTTTTTCTGCCACCCTTATTTATCTAACGTAAGGATTAAACAGAAACACAAGACTAGCTAAAGAATAAACAGAAGGAACAATTTTCCAGACTTCTTGCATATTTGAATATGGGCCTGTTGCTCTTCGTTTTAAACACGTTACTTCGATCTTTGGGTTCCTTCCCATTGTCATGACATAGAGCCAGTAGGTATAGAAAGTACCAGAATGCAATGCAGCAACGTGGAAAGCACACAGCTTGCTTGCACTGCTACAGTACATGCTCACGGCACATTCCTAACCACGGGTGTGGATGTTGTAACTTGCCTGAACATTTACCATCTGCATTCCAGCTCAGGAAATAGCACTGCACTACTGATTTACTGCTGCCAGGTAGCATTTTTGACTGGCAAATGTTTCACCTGAAATGGCCCATTCTCTGCTTCCCCCAGTATGAATTTTTATTAATACAATAAGCAGATGCTTGTAACCAAATGAGTGCATGCACAGTAAGTGAATACAGTTAAATGAGGTTATCAAGAATCACAGAAAATTAGGTTTGCATGGAGAAATTTAGCGCACAGATTTATAGCAGAGTCAGACATCCGCACAATACTGAAAATAGCACCATTTATGGGTATGTGGTATAATATATACAACAGAGCTGTTCCCTTCACCCTTCATGCTAGGCTTTGAGCTTCAAACGGGCCAATGACAGGATGCCAAGAGTGATGAAACTCGTGGGCTTTTCCTGGAGGTTAAAGATGTATGACGGCAAGTCGTGGTGGCCTGATGACGTGTGCAGAGGGTCCAACTCACTGGAAGCCATAACAGTAAATTCAGGAGATGATTATAAGCTGGAGCAACAGCTGTGTGAGGTAGGAAAGCATAGCCTGCAGGACTGCAGAAAGGCCCAGAAATGTTATTTTCTGGAAGGGCATGTTGCTTCTTGGCAAATCCTGATGACACTACAGGTCTGAAGTAATGGCACTGGTGTCTAAAAACATAAGAAATTTACTTTAGTAAATTTAAAAAGTAATTTAAAAAGTAAGAGGAGACCCATCAAGCTCGTTTGGGGAGAACTTAGCTAATAGCTCAGAGTTGTTAAAATCTTATCTAGCTCTGATTTAAAGGAACCCAGGGTTTCAGCTTGCGCTACACTAGCAGGAAGACTATTCCATATTCTAACTACACGCTGTGTAAAGAAGTGCTTCCTCAAATTCGTTTTATGATGTTCTCCCGCTAATTTCCACTTATGGCCACGAGTGCTAGTATTTATACTAATATTGAAATAGCCATTTGACTGAACAGCATCCAGACCTGTTAGAATCTTATATACCTGGATCATGTCCCCCTCTTAGTCTCCTTTGCTCGAGGCTAAACAGATTCAGCTCAGCTAAGCTCTCCTCATAAGATCTTGTTGTAAATTGAGACACAGGTGGACATAAGAACTAATCTGATCCAAGATTGATCGGTCCAGCTTTATATGGTGGACAGACATATTGTTCCAGGGATGTTGAGGAGGCGTGAGAGAAGTCGCCGGTGTTGAAAAAGCCACCAGAAATAGGGATGGGGACCGCTGCATGATGGGTAGAAGAAGAGGTGTGTGGTTTGACGGGATCAGCCGCGGTTCTGTCATCAGAAGGTTGCTGGTTTGTGGCCTGGCCTCAGCACAATAGTTGTGTGTCTATGAGTAAGGCCCTTAACCCTCAGCTCCAGGGTCACTGCATGCTGGCTGACTCTGCACTCTGACCCCAAACTTACTGTCCCCTGTATGTATCGCTATTCCATCACAGGTTACATGTGTCTCTCCTACAGCTTTTCTTTTCTTCTGCTCATTCACATGGTCCAGGTGCACAAGCAAAGAAACGCTTCATGGTCTGTAAAGCATGGATTTAAAAAACAAGATGTGATGCTGTTCTATAAGGCTTCAAGCACCTTATAACCCTGGCCAGTATAAGCAATTGGAGGATGGATGGATGGATGGATGGATGGATGGATGGATGGACAGGCAGGCGGATGGATGGACAGACGGACGGTTTCGGACTTAGACTACCAAGAACCTTTCTTTTAGAAATTAGAAATGATGTGAAACGTTCATAGTATTATTCACATTCCTTTACCCTAAATATCACTTTAGCATTAAACCCTGAACTTTGCAAATATACCGAACAAAAAGCTGCCGCAGCGATAAAACATAAAACCTAAATACCTGTAGCCATCTGAATATTGAATGCAGTTAATTGAAAGCTTGCATGCACCATAAAACAGTAAGCAGGTTTCAATCCATGGTGCTATCAGTTAATAATTAAAGGTACAAGTGAGGAATGTAGGATCCGATTCCATTTCATTTTTCCACAGTTATGGCCTTTGCTACATGAATGTTGTTTTAACTTGCTAATCCTTTGTTAAATCAGCTTTTAAATCAAGAGTTATTAAAGCAAAAGTCTTATTTCTTTCATTGTTTGAAAACCAACCAATCTCCGTATTTTATGAGGGTGATTTATTTTGAAATATAACCTTTAAGCGTTTGTTATCTGCCATTACCAAATGTGTTTGTTTTACATTGAAGCTGAGTGAATTGAGAAAGTACGAGTTAAGCAAACACTGTCAGTAGAGTTGTTTGTGTGTTCACTCCTCCTAGAAAATCAGCAGTCTAGGCTAGCATGCATTTTAGAGTTGGAACAGTATAGTTAACCGTGGGCAAGCTTTAGCATGTGTCTTTACTGAATCCAAACTAACAGTTCACAACATGCATGTCATACCCTGGCCTTTATCATGTGACTATTTCACCTAATTTTATTTTCCTTTGGCTTTATGTGAGTCCCATAGGCTGCAGGTTTGGGAATGGTGGGTCTCTTTTAGAGAACAGTTAAATCACAACTAATTACTATATGTAGGGGGTAGTGTGTAGCTCAGTGGTTAAAGTATCTATACTTGTGACTGCAAAGTTGTCAGTTTAAGCCCAGCCTTGCCAGAACAGTCCCATGTCTATGGATCCTTGAGCACGGCCCTTAACCCCCAGCTCTCTGGGTACCTACAGTCCAGCTTAAGCGGCTGCCCTTTGCTGTGACCTCCAGGCTCACTCTTACCTGTATGTGTGTCTCATTGAAAGCAGGTTGAGATTAAGCAAAAAGAGAATTTCCCCACAGGCATTAATAAAGTATTACTATATTACTGCTAAATAATATATAACATATCTCATTTATTATTTGATTTTTTAAAAATGATTTTATACTCATTCTGAAATATTCAAATACTCACAATGCTGACTCACCCTAGTCTCTTGCCCCCACAGAAATCCAGAGGGGCTTGTGAACACTGAGTGTGGTCTGTAGGTTAAAGACTTGCATATCAGGCAGTGAATGGCCATCTAAATGCGAGACTCTGTCGTGGCTGTGTGTGTGGAGTCTGCATGTTCTCCCTGTTGTTGTGGTGTTCCTTCTGGGTGCTCCAGTTTCTCCCCCCCCCAGTCCAAAAAGATGCTGAGGTTAATTGGGGTTACCAAATTGCCTGTAGGTGTGTGACTGTGCCCTGTGATGGTCGGTGTCCCATCCTGCGTTGTTCCCTGCCAGGTACCACTAGGCTTCAGATCCCCACAACCCTGAATAGCATAAGTGGTTATGGATGGATCTCTACACATTGCATCAGCGTTAAAATCTATACATTCATCCATTTTCCAAACCGCTTATCCTTCTGCGTCATGGGGGGTCCGGAGCCTATCCTGGGAACAACCCAGCCCATCGCAGGGCACACTCACACACCATTCACTCATACCTACTGGCAATTTAGTAACTCCAGTTAGCTTTAACCCAATTAGTAACTCCAAGTCTTTGGACTGTGGGGGGAAATCCAGAGGAAGCCCCACAACGACATGGGGAGAACATGCAAACGCCACACACATGTAACCCAGGCGGAGACTCAAACCCGGGTCCTAGTGGTGTGAGGCAACAGTGCTAACCACTGCACCACCATGCCACCCTCAGTGTTACAATTCTTTTTAGATTTTTCTACTCATATTGTTTTAATGCGTCTGGACTGTACTATAGCACAGCTATAATGCGGTCTATGAAATTTCACCAGGCCTCTTTAAATAAAGAAAACTATGCTACACCTGTGTAGCGAGGGTATAACAATACACAACATTCTCGATTTGGTACAGACTTGTTTTGGGTTCATGGATCGGCACAATTGTGGTGCTGAAATGTTGGTACTCGGAAGAAAATTTGTTTTGAAATTCGTTATTGTTAAACTAGAAGCACAAACACTTTAGGAACAGTTATAATCCAAAGGCAATGTGTCTGTCAATGTGTCTGAATAACACAACCCAAGAGATGCTTATTTTCACACTGTAAAAATAAATAAAAATTCAAAAATAGGGCTGCATCATAACAATCATAATGAACTAAATCTTGTGTTCTCTACAGGCAAGTTTGGTCATATATCTGTGACGATTAACACCCCTATAGCTGTAGTCAATATTAATTTTCTGGCAAAAGTGACATTCGGCTGTTTCCGAATTGAGGGGCTGCATCCTCTGAAGGACTACATACCCTTTGTGGGCTGCGTCCTCCAAAGGTCCAACACAATGAATCTTGGGATATGTTGGGCTGCAAAGGAAAGATATACCTGTTGGCAAAAGAAGGATGTATTCCTAGACCGCAAGGTCGTTCCTGCCCCGACCCAAACATCAAGCATACATTGTTAGCATCACCACCAAAATGACCTCATAATTCATTGACTCCAGATTCATTCTTGGGAGGCAAGTTAGCAAGACCACAAGGACAATTTTTGTGTTCTTGATATTGAGAAACATCCCCCATTTGAAGGACCCTTTGAAATGGGACAGCCTCATTGTGATGCATTTGGTCTTTGAATGCAGACATCAAAGGATTCTTCACCTGAATTCAGACAGCCTTTGTCTTATTTTGGATGTGTTTCCAGTAACATATCCGAGTTCAGTATAACAGAGCCTACAGGTAGTCTTGGTCTTATCAACTGCTCTCTCTTTCTCGTGTAATTTATTGGTAAACCAAGATGCTCCCAAACTGCTGATTAAAATTGACAGTAACCAGCATTGGTCATAACCAGCTCAAAGTCATAATTTCCATAATGTTTTCCATGTTGAACATCTGTTTGTGAATTTAGGTTATGTTTGTCCCATGCAATGTATTCATTCATTTCACTGTGCGTATCAAACCAAGAATGATGTACCTGAACGGCGCACAAAGAATAAATGTACCGTTCCAGCCCTGATAAGTAGCATATGTGTTATTTATGTTAGTCATTGTGTAGGTTTACTTTTGAGGCCAGCGTGCGTGTCAAAGTGCATTTTATCAAAATAAAAGCCTTTGCAGTTATCTGAAATGTGTCATATTGTAATATTGAGATTGTGATCATGTGACATGTTACGTTTATCTGGATTGTGCAAATATAAGAAGTGTGCTTAACTGCAGCGTGTTGCCATAGAAAAGAATTATTTTGAAAAGGGACCAGCTGTGCACTGGCCAGTAAAGCAGAGCGTGCCGTTATCTCATGTACCGTTATGAGGAATTAATTGGGAAAAAGAAAGTACACCCTCATTCACTTCCATATTTTTTAATTATCCAGGTCTAAATAACAATTGTGTGGTTCTATTCAGCTTCCTCTATAAATGAACAAATCTAAACTCTAAAATCTACAGAAAAGCATGAGTATACCATTCCTGCTTCTACCACAAAGTAGTATTAATAATAGAGTATTATAGTACTAATATAGAGTACATAGCAGCCAGCTGTTACTAATGAAATGCTGAAGTAAATCAGCAGCAAGTGTTACTGTCTCAAAGAAGAAAACGATCAAGCTGTTGGTATGGCCAAGTCAAAAGTCCAGACCTCAACACCACCGAGACGCTGTGGCAAGGTCTTAAAACAGCTGTGTGTGAACGAATGCCTTCAAACATCAATGAAGTGAAACCATGTTGTAAAGAACACTGAGCCTAAATGATGTGAGAGACTGATAAACTTCTACAGAAAGCTGTTGTTGCGAAAGGTGGCTCACGTTACTGAATTATAGGGTTTACTCATTCGTCACCAGACAACTGAGGCCTTCTTTTTGGAAAAAATCACAAAATATTTAAATCTCTTATTTATTTTTTTGTCACTGATGGTTAGGTTTGTTTGTGTATAAAAGTTGGCGATGCCCCGATAAATAAAAAACAGGAAGATGTACTTTTCCCGTTACTCAATAATGTTTTACATATAATAATTTGCACAGTAAAATTACAAGGATCTGAAAGGTCTTGTGTGATTTGTGTCAATGTATTAATGATTTGACAAACAGTGTGTGAAATGGATGGCTGGGTGTTATCAGTTCTGTTCTCTCACTTTGAATAGCAGTACATGGCAGTAATCATAACTTCTGAAGGTATGGATGGTTGGGAAAACTCAACCAGGAACATGAGAGTGCTTCTCAAGTACGGCAGCTTAGATATGTCTACGATGTGTCTGCGCTTGTTCAGCAGAAACATAATTCCACTGCCCCTGACTAGTAGTTTGGTAATTACAGGAGCAAAGTGTTTACCTGAATTGCTTCATGCATGTCTAGCTAAAAACAAATCTTCTACGACTGAATAATGGAGATAATGTTAAACGGTTAAATGGAAAATAACTGCTGCCAGCCTACTGAACTGTTTGTGGTAGAAGAAGAAGCCATTTTGGCAACACTACTTAAAATAGTCATCATAATGCATTATACATACATTCATAATGCATTGTAATGCATTCATAAAGTATTATGCACACGGCTATATTATGAAAAAAAAGGAATAACACATTATAGCCATTTTTATTGTGCATTGTGAATGCTCTATGAAGTTCTCATCTATAATGCAGTACTGATACCTTCATAATGCATTATAATGGCCAGTATAAGCATTAAGAATGCTTTGTACTGAATTGTAAAGGTATTTATAGTGTATTAAAGATAGGAGCTTCATAGAGCATTTATAAAGCATAAATATAGTATACTATAATGTGTTATACCTTTTTATAAACAGTTATAGTTGTGATAATACTTTATGACTGCATTACAATGCATTATGAAGGTGTCTATAATGCATTATACATGACTGCTTTAAGTAAAATGTTACTGCCATTTTCAATTGTTTCTGGTGTAGAGTAAGTGGAATAATGAGAGAATAAACATGGAGGTAGATTGGAAACACTTTCCAATGTACTTAATGCCCTTTCTCTAGCTAGAAATTTGCTGCATCACCAGGGTCCTTTTGGAAGCTCTGGAACCAGGTATAATGAGCAGTGCCATTATCTTGGCTGTAGGTGAATAAAACTGCTTTTTGGCGGAATTAGTTTCTTTTCTGTACATTGGAGGGCTCTATTTTAGTCAGTTATTTTTCTTACAATTTAGTTGACTCAGCAATCAAAGTAACACTGTCTGCATTAATTATGCATACCCTCATAGCTAGTTTTTAAGTTTTGCCCATAAATTTGCTTTGACAAAGACAGCAGCAAGGTTATGGATTTTGGCGGAAATGTATTAATGCAAAATTGCAAAATCTTTGTTGTTTTGGTGTCTGCTTACAGCCTGTATTACTTATTCATTTCAGCTAAGTGGAACTCTGTTACATAACGTAATTAAAATGATGTATGTAGTGTTATCTCATAAGATGGTTGACTGGTGGCTCAGTGGGTAGTGCAGTGTATGATTGTGTGTGTGTGTGTGTGTGTGTGTGTGTGTGTGTGTGTGGTCCAGGTATACCTTACCTTGCGGAAATCCATGACTGCAATGACAAAACTAAAAGTGCAAAAACTCTTGTATTTTGTTTAGTTACTTATGGTTATGGTTTGGGCTGGGTAGGGGTTAAGGTTGTCATAGTTAGCATTAGCATTTTTCCCATAGAAATGAATGAGCAGTCCCCAAATAGATATGATTAAACAACTCTGTATGTGTGTGTGTGTGTGTGTGTGTGTGTGTGTGTGTGTGTGTGTGTGTGTGTACATGTGTACATGCTCTCCGTTGGGCTGTTGACCCCTCCCGGCTGTTTCCATGCCAGGCTCATTTCAGCCCTACACTGGATAAGCATTTGGAAGATAGATGGATATCACATATTCAATACACTTTCCTCATTATATTTTTAATAGGAATCATGTCATGTCTCAGTCAAAACTTTGCAAGCTGGTGTAGAATATTCTCCTCTTGACAATCTTAAATATATATAATTTTTCTAATTTTAAAAATATAGCTTTTAAAATGTCTTTGTCCTTTCTATTAAAATTACTTGAGTTTGTGTGCTTCTATTGTTGTATGTTTAATAAATATGTTGTCTTATGAGAAACTTACATTTGTGAATGTAGATGGTCATTTTATTAAGATTCTGCAACAACATAAAATCACAAAGTGTCAAACTCGTCCAACAGGGGCCATTCATCTGGCTAATTAGTAGGCCTGGCAATGGGCGGCAACAAAAGCAAGTGTAGGGAAGCAGGACAGAGGCCTCGGAGCCTGGACGGCATTATGGGCCCTGGAGGCAACCTCCATTATCCAGGCCAAATGCCCAGCAAGAGTGCCCCCACCGGGGACAGCGGCTGGAGCGAGCAGCCCCCCAAGAAGGCAGATCTGCCCTTGTTCGGGGGCGTCGATCCCAGTGGCATCCCCAGCTCCGGGGCCCAAAGTGGCCACCTTGCAGGTATGACCTCAGAGTGATTTGTCATTCATGGGATGGTGGGGTACGGAAAAGGGCAATAACAGGCAGGACCGGCCCGCCCTGCAGGTGACATAGGCGATTGCCTCAGGTACCATTTGATTAGGGGGCGCAAAAGAGCAATTGAAAAAAAATCTGAAGAAATACCTGTGTTTGCATTCCGTGACATTACAGTTACTTACACTAGTTTTAATATTTCACTAGTTTTTGTGCAACAGATGTGAGCTAACTATTTAACAGTCAGGTACCCTGTGTTTCTGAAATGGTTTTAATATAAAATAAATTAAAAATTTGTTTTCCGCTGCTTTGGTTGGGGGGCAGGGGGGTGGATGGTGATCACTGTTGGTATGATTTAATGTATTCCAGAATACTGAATCTCTGCCTCTCTTGCCCTATAGGAGCTGTCACTACTTTCGTAGCCTTGTATGACTATGAATCACGCACGGCTTCAGATCTGACTTTCAAGAAAGGCGAAAGACTGCAGATCCTCAATAACACGTAAGAAGATATAGATTCTGGCTAAATTCCCCAACGCACCACAAATGCACGTTTGTTTGTTTGTCGGTATTTTGTACGTCACACACACACTGCAACACGAATAGCGTCAGAGGACTAAGACACTGTCACAGACCATGTTCATCAGCTTCCGTCTGTCTCTCTGCTAACTTTCACACTCTGTGTGATTCTGATTTTATGCCTTTTAACCTGTAACCATGGACTGCTATTAGTAAAAGACACAATAGATCCACATAATTAAGTTTACTATTAAAGGTTTGGCCTCTGTTGGGTTAAAGTCCAGAATTGTCACAGGCCTATGAAACGCAGGTTTTATTGATGTAATATTTTTCTATTATAGTTAGTCGCAGGGTGGTGCAGTGGTTAGCATTGTTGCTTCACTCCTCAGGCACCAGGGTTCGAGGCTCTGCCTGTGGGGTTTTTTGGTATATTTTGGACAGTATTATATAGAGAACAAATTTCTGGTAATTCCCCTGAAATTTTTTTAACTCATACATTGTTCCTCATATTTACAGAAGTAGGATACTATAAAAAAAATTGGTTCATTACAAAAAAAAAAAATAAATAATTAAAATGAAAATTGAGTTTAATATTTCTTGGTTTGCAGCTTAAAGCAGGCATTTGGTAGTTTTATATAAATTCAGCATATTTCCGTCATCTCAGATTACCCTGGAAAGGGACTCTTAATACAGTATATTTATGTATTGGAATGTTGTCTAGATATTTGTAACATTAATTGGCTGAACACCATCAGGAAAACACTAAAAATGGTAAAATCCTCACAGAGCAAAATGTATACAATGTATAAATAAATCCTCTATATATGTGGAGTACAAATCAAATCATTGACATTTTCTGGTGACTTCAGTGGGTTTTCTCTTAAAGGTGCATTTTATATATTTTCCTTTGGGTTTGTAAGTTGAAAAAAAGTGGAAGTGATCTTTGTCCACTTGGGTAGCTTTCCTCTGGCTGGTTGTATCAGTGCCTCCTGCTAAAGGTGTCTTAGGCCTTTTCTAATTACCAATTTAAAAAAACTACATCTATTTTGCTCCACAAAGAAGCGTCATATCCCATTAAAACTGACTCAAGCAAGTACATGACGTATCATGACGTTCCAGGCACCACCGTTCACTGGTATGTGTGTTTGCTCAACATGGGTGGGGGGGGGGGGAGAGGGGAAAATTCCTGAGAAATCCCATTTGTCTGCCTTTCTAAATAATGCTCACTGCCCTCTGGGATCAGCAGAGGTAGTCATCAGGTTAAAAGCTTAATGGAACTTCTTGCACGGCATGAAGACAGCTCATTGTGGGAGGCGGCTGGATGTGTCAATCCGTCTGTAATTTATTCCCTTGTGCTTTTATTTTTCTCTTTATCTGCAGGGAGGGGGATTGGTGGCTCGCACGCTCACTGACCACTGGGGGGAGTGGCTACATTCCCAGCAACTACATAGCCCCTTCGGACTCCATCCAGGCTGAAGAGTAATTCTTTAATCTCCCTTACCCTGAAAGAATCTGAGTGAAATGAACATAATTTGCCAGATACCACTTAAACACACACCCATGTTTAATCTTCCCTAGGCCCACTTTATTAAATCCATCGTAGCTTGATTAGTTGACATTATCTTGTCTCTGGCTTCTAATTATGAATCAGTAATTGCTGTATAAGTGTGACAGTGAGAGAAGTGAATAAGCCATAGATTTAAAGCTTGCTCATTTGTTGTTGGTCAGACGTGGCGGTTAATCACTGCTCTCTTACTGTTTAATGTGTCTCCTTTGACTGCAGCCGTGTGGTTGTAAGCGCCAGTGTATTTATCAGTCCTTTCGCCTCAGGTGGTTCTTTGGAAGTATTACTCGCCGTGAGTCGGAGAGGCTCCTCTTGAGCTCTGAAAGTAGAGGAACATTCCTCGTGAGAGAAAGTGAGACCACCAAGGGTGAGTGTCCTACTGACTGACTAAGCCCAGTTATAGTTAAGCATAACATAAGACCTTTTATTGGAAATTTAACTTGAGTTGTTAAGGGCCTGTGCTTGGGTTGAAGACCTAAGATGCTACCCTGCCTCTTCTGAATAAGCTATTTATGAAATATTGATAAGGACGTATGTTTGTGTATTGGATTTTGAAGATTGATGTTTTTTTTCTGTTTTCAAAGGACTAAAAATAAAAGATTCTATGAATTAATTTTCATGTTATTTTCATATTAGCACACCCATAGATTTAAAGCTTGCTCATTTGTTGTTGGTCAGACGTGGTGGTTAATCACTGCTCTCTTACTCTTTATGCATGAATATTCAATTTAATTCAATTTAATCGAATAATGAATCCTAATAGTCTTGCTTCTGTTATTGGACGTCTCAGTGATTCAGCCAGTATTGTTGGTTGACCAGTCTGTCCCATCACGGTTGTAAGTGTGTAACACAGGCATGCCCTACTTGTCATTTTGTGGGTGTCTTTAAGTGTCTTTAGTGTCAAAGCACAGTGTTTACATTCTGCAAGTCAGGAGTGTATATACTCTCACGTTTCAGAAATGACCTGCATGTTGCAATACTTTATTTCAGTGTTTTATGATGGGGCACTTAAAGCGTATTGCAGATGGTATGTGGAACACAGAGATGCTGGAGGTGCTTGTTTCAGTGATGAATTTTCCTGAGGATATAAAGAATATTTTTACATTTATAAGGTAGTTCATTACAAAATCATAGTCATAAGACCAGTTATGAATCAACAATATATTAAGGGCAATGCCTATTCAACTAGGTCAAGTTTGGTAAATATTTGTAGTCACTTACTTATTTGTTCATCCATTTGATTCAAGATTCAAGAGAGATTTATTTGCCATTAGTACACGTACGGATGGTATGGGTATGTAAGAATATTGTGTGAAGCTCTTAGAGTCAGCAGTAAAGAAGAGAAATAATTAAAAGCCAGGATGGGTAAAAAGGACACAAAATAAGAAGGAAGGAGACATTGTAAAACGTAATAGAATAACCCATTTTCAACATCTTGAGGTTGAAAAGTAGGTAATAGTGAAACACTGTAAAGTGCAGTGAAATACGTATTAAGGTGCATGATGTAAAGCACTGTAAAGATACTGTTAAAAAAAAGAAAAAGTAAAACGACACAATAAAACACCATTTCCATTTTAAAATATTGCACATTTGAGAATATTGTACCATAATTCTACAGTAAAACAATCTTGAACACACTGTAAACCAGCACTGTAAACCAACACTGTTAGAGTTTAAGAAATATTGCACATGTGAGGTTATGAAGGCGTGTTCCAGGCATGGCTGGAAAGTAGCTGTTATAAAAACAGGATTTATGTGTGATACATTATATTCATTTTGTTACAAAATTTAAATGAAATTTTGATAATATAATTTAGTCATACAGTATATTCATATTGTAAACTTATTGTAAGAAATAAACATTCATCTTTTATGCTAATGATCCATCTTATTAACCTTTTTTAGGTGCTTACTGCCTATCTGTTCTGGACAATGATGTCATTAAGGGCTTCAATGTCAAACACTATAAGAGCCGCAAGCTGGACAGCGGCGGCTTCTACATCACGTCACGAGCGCAGTTCCAGACTCTGCAGCAGCTGGTCAGCCACTACCGCAGTGAGTGAGAACCACCAGGCCGACCTCTCGTGAAGAGCGGCTGGGTTCATGCCACATCAGCACTGCTGGCTGACATGGGATTATGTTGCTCCCAAAATTCTTTTTTGTAGAATTAGTAGTAGAATTGGGGTGATGTATGGCTCTGTGCCCATGATCGGAAGGTCACCGGTTCTATAGCTGGTAGGATGTTTTCATCACTGGAGCCCCAAGCAAGGTGCTTAACCCTGTTTTCTCAATTGTGCATCACTTTGGATAAAAGTCAGCTAATGACTGAATGTTATTATTCTGCCAATAACGTACCTGGTTGAATGTCATCCTCTAGATCAATCAAGGACCTTAGCAACCTTCTTCACAAAATCTCTTTCCAGTAGTTCAAGTTGCACACTGCAGGGTTTTTATTGTATGACGCCTGACCAGTGACTAGCATAGACCATGGTAGGTCAATCGCTCACTAAGTTTCACCCTTAACTTCTCCCCAGAAAATGCAGACGGCCTCTGCTATTGCCTGACGGACGTGTGTCCAGTCCTGAAGCCTCAAACCCAGGGCCTGTCCCGGGATGCCTGGGAAATACCGCGTAGCTCCCTGCGGCTGGATGTAAAACTGGGGCAGGGCTGCTTTGGGGAGGTCTGGATGGGTATGCCGCACATTTCCGGATCATTCCTTTACTCAGTCTTTTTATCTTTATTTTATTGCAGTGTACTATGATACTAATTTATGATGTAATATCATTGTTAATTTCAGATAGTATGGCATATGTATGATTGGCATAACCGTTAATTCACCCAAAACATATGGCAAGTACTAAATACAGTCTCAATGAAAATTAAAGAAAACTTTGAAATTTGTTTGAAATTTTAGTAATTTTTGTAAGTTGCACATTGAAGAAGGTGAAAAAACACATCCGCGTGGAGACATTCTGAAAGTGACGAACGTAAACCTGATTACGCAAAGTACGACCTTTTCTCGTTTGTTATTTTACTTGTTTTGAAAGTATAACAACGTTTCTGCTTGCGCCAAACTAATCAAACTAGTTGCATGTTGACTTGATGAGCTGTGAAATGCTGCACGGTAGGAAACCAGATCAATTGAATTCTTCCTCTGTGAATCACATGAACTCAGCCACGCTGCGAGCACAAGGCACATTAAGATGCATGATGTATATTGACAGCTTTTTAGTACTTAGGCAGCGTAGGACAGGGAAGCACCTTGGACAGGAGGCCAGGTGGTCTGAGCACACACACACACACACACACACACACACACAGGGTCATGCTCATTGGGAAAGTTAGAGATGTCCGTTTGCCTAACTGCATGTCTTTGTACTGCAGGAAGAAATATCGGAAAGTACCTGTATTTTTCAATATTGGGATTTGACCACAACTTTCTCATGTATAAGCATGTGTAAAAGAGGAATCGTGGTTTAAGTTCTCATTTTTAATGTCTTTTTGACTTTTTAAGGAATTATAGAATAATTCTAATCACTGAATTGTTTATTTAAGGTCTAATTTGCATGCATAAATTGCTTTCTTGCGAGCAACAACATTGTAACGTATTAAATAGTCCTTTTTTAAGTATTTGGCCTGATAAGTATTCTGATAATCTGAAAAACTGTGACGTTCCCTTCATATCATGCCATTTCGCTCATAACAAAAAAAATCCTTTACCCTCGGCAGAATAGTTTTTCAAAATTAATTTTTAATTATCTGCTCACAGTAGAGAAACTTTAAATAAATTCCCTGTAAGTGGTTTTGTAATACTTTAGGGGATCTTGTCTTGTGATGCTGCAGGAACTTGGAATGGCACAACACGCGTGGCCATAAAGACTCTAAAACCAGGAACCATGTCCCCGGAAGCTTTTCTCCAAGAGGCTCAGATCATGAAGAAGCTCCGGCATGAGAAATTGGTGCAGCTTTACGCTGTGGTGTCTGAGGAGCCCATCTACATCGTCACGGAGTACATGGCCAAAGGTCGGCACCCAAAGCAAAGACGATACTTCATTTGTCCAAGTGCATAAGAAATCTTTAGTCTTTGCGTATCCCATCTTGCTCTCGGATGAGACACACAGACATATGCAGGCAAGAGCAAAGCCTGGGGTGAGAACACAGGACCATTGAGAGTATGATGCAGTATGATACAGCACTCCTGGAGCAGTTTTTGGGCTTAAGAGCCATGCTGAAATGTCATCTACTGGCCATGGGATTAGAACCCATTACCTACTGGAGACAGTTACAGGCACCTAATCGCCAGAGTCAGTCAGTCCCCCATGACCTATACTCCTTCTAGCTAAGTAGTTGATAAACCCCAGTGATTAAGGCCAGCACATGATTTTATTTTTAACAGTGATGACCTGAAACTGGAGTCACATTAATTCGACCTAATCTCCTAGCATGGTGATGTCAAACTGATATCCTCATTCTCTCTGTAGGCTTTGTCAGAGGAATCAAAGACATTTTATTCAATTTCCTCATTGGTTTGCATGATGTTTGATGTCTGGAAAGGTGCTACGTGTAAAGGGTTCAGTGGCATTTCAGTGTTGCCTTTCCATTTGGAGAGAGTTCTTCCTATGGTTCTCTCTTTTCATGTTCAAAGACTTCAGCCCTGATGTAGGGTGAATATATATTTACTGTCTGTCCTCTTGAGTATCCTGCTGGCTGCCTTCCTGTTTTCCCACAGGAAGCTTGCTAGATTTTCTTAAAGGAGACACAGGGAAGATGCTGAGGCTACCACAGTTGGTGGATATGGCATCACAGGTGAGCAGTAATCCTGTTTGGGCAGTGCCACCTGTAGTCAGGCTGCCATAAACTTTCTGCGTTAGCTGGCAGTGTGTGCCAGATGCATCTGATAGGCAGCAACTGAGAGTATGGTTGAGACCTCATCAAATGCCGTAGATTGCAGGATGAACCCATCTTTCCAAGCAAGGTACTTCTGAAATAAAAACCTTGCTGTATAGAGTGAAATGAAAGATGTCTAAATATCTTTGTATTAAAGCATTTCTCAGATGGGTCTGCAGTAATATTAAAACCATTTGTTGATCAGCTGATCGCATGATTATTTGATTAGCAAAATATTCATTTTTTGCAACCCTAATTTAGAACTTAAAGGGACCATTCAGTCCAAAGACAAAGAGCAGTATTAAGAGCATTCAGGGGAGATAAGGGACCGACAGGGGGCATTGAGTGGTCTAATAGTAGTGAATTCTGACTCTGACTTTGACTGTCATTGAACTTCCAAGATTGCTGCTGGAATGGCCTATGTGGAGAGGATGAACTATGTGCACAGGGACCTCAGGGCAGCCAATATCCTGGTGGGGGAAAAGATGCAATGCAAGGTGGCCGACTTTGGCCTCGCACGACTCATCGAGGACAACGAGTACACGGCCAGACAAGGTGGTAGCAGTGGGACAGATGGACGACAATGTTAAAAGCGTTTATACTGATTGTTTCATGTTATTTCTAAAAACCGTCCTTATCATGCATCACATTGTTCCATTTGTGGACTTTTAGCAGCTATACACTATGCATTGTAAAAAAAAGAAACAATAAATAAACACATCAGCTAATTTTCTGCTTAAACCCTAAACACAAGCTGACATGTTCCTCACCTCTGCATACTGTAGGAGCAAAGTTCCCCATCAAGTGGACGGCACCAGAAGCTGCGATGTATGGCCGCTTCACTATCAAGTCAGATGTCTGGTCCTTTGGGATCCTTCTTACAGAGCTGATGACCAAGGGCAGAGTGCCATACCCAGGTGAACCCCATTCATCAGCTTCCATTAAACCACAAAGAACTAGTCATCGAAACAATGAGAGGACACGGCATGATCTAACGTCTGTAAAACACAGAACGGACTGGCAGACAATCAGCTGTTATTGCTGTTTACCTTGTTTCTGAAGGTTTCAGATTTCCCATGGATTCTTCCTTATGATTCCTTCCAACTGCAGGGATGGTGAACCGAGAGGTTCTGGATCAGGTGGAGAGAGGCTACCGGATGCCATGCCCTGCCGAGTGCCCGGAGTCCCTGCATGACCTGATGCTGACCTGCTGGCGGCGGGAAGCAGAAGAACGACCCACCTTTGAGTATCTGCAGGGCTTCTTGGAGGACTACTTCACCTCCACCGAGCCCCAGTACCAGCCTGGAGAGAACCTTTAGGACTTCTGGGATGCCATTAGTTGAGATGGGAGTGAATCATGTCACTTCAGACCAAGCCAAAGTTCTGCCAGTGTGAGCTCTCCTCCAGCTAACTTTTAACCTTTACTGTTCTAGTAGAGACAAGCCAGAGGCTCATTCCACCATCGCCCTCCCGACCCCCCCAACGTAATGCCGCTTTCTTCCCGTGCAGCTTTTGAAATCTGCAGTTTCTTTCTCTGAGATGCCTCGATTATTTTTGCATTACTGGGAGCAATATGCCTTTTGTCATGATGTTATGGTTCATAGCGATTAGCAGAACCAGAGACCACACAAATCTGCCCCTTAATTGCAAAGCTGTTATCTCCTTCTCTCCTCGTCAATGCTCCAGTGTCAGCATTGTTGTAATTATAGATGAATGTTTGTCTGTAGACACACTGTTTTCCTAATTTCTCCTCTACAGATAGTTTAATATAAAGACAAATAAAAAAATGCAATGTTTACATTTCCTACTATGGACAATGATAGAACTTCATTGATCTCTAATGACACGTTTCCGTTGTCCAGCAAAAAAGAAAAAAATAATAATAAAACTAAATTAACAATAACAAGAATGTATAGTACAGTGCAGGTGGTACAAGTGAGGTAGAAACATGTGGCTTGGAGACAGTGATTGCAGGAAGCACATGGGTCACATGGGTGACACGGCATCCATCCGCGCATCATGAGGTGATGAGATTGTCGCTGAAGATGCTCCTCACATGTTCCAGCTCTCTGAGGAGGACAGTTTGGGTACCATTCGTGCTTCCATTGCCACTTCCTGACTGTGTCCCGGAAACAGTTTGAAAAACTCCAGAGGAAGAACAACAGCATTGTTTCTGACCCTCGCAGGCAGATGTTACCAAAAAACTAAGAGTTGTATAATTCAATAATTGTTGTAAGAATATATCGGTAGTATTTGTTTTACCAGTTAGTTTTGTATTTTTTGAAATTTGAGGTATAATGAAAAGCATATTTTCTGTATATTTTAAATGTGCCTTTCTTTGTCAGTGAACAACATACAAATGACACTTAATGAGTCATAACTGCAGAGTTACATTAATGGAAATGAGACATGGAAATATGTTTTATTCAGGTGGGGGGGGGAGGGGTTGAGGGGTCAAGGTCCCTTGGCTTCTAATTTTACTGAATGGAAAAACTCCTCAAAAATATTTGTTAAAACTACTGATCGTTTGATCTGGTTACATAGTTTGTAGTGAGAATAAAAGCATCTGAGCACTTTTGCTGAGAAAAGTCATATATTTTTATACTTTATTTTTATGTGTGTGTGGTGGATGAGGGCCTGTAGCAGATATATTTCATAATTATCTAGATATTCTGATTCTGGTGCGGCGATACAGGATGACTTCTGTATGCTTTTTGGTAAATCTGTCCAAACTGTATATGGGAAGGGTTGTGCATTCAACAATGTAAATAAAGCAATTGCAGTGTAAGTATAGCTTAACATTTTTTCTTTGAATTCTATTAAAGTGCCGGATGCCATTCTGGAATGTTTTGTTTCAGAACATTTTGTGTCATTTGCATGTGATTCAGCCGGTATTATGACTCTGGGTTAGGAAGAGACAGGGAATGATTATCACAAGGTTGGGGGATCCCTGGAAAGTCATACGCAGCAATTCACCTAATTGCATGTTGCTGGACTGTGGGAGGAGACGCAGGAAAAACCCTCCATGAAGCAGGCAGAGAGTCAGAGGCAGGACCCACAACCCTGGAGGGATGGGGATGAGCCACTGTGCCACGCCAGGAGTGAGTATTAGTCAGGAAAAGTGCCACTCACAAGCATCTAGAATTTGGTGATCAGAGGTCTTTGTTCAAAATGTGTCCCCTGTGTTTAACCCATATGTGACATCGCGACATAGCAGAGGGCAGTGCTTGGGGGCGGTACCTTGGGGGTGGTACCTTGTGGGTGGTACCTTGCTCAGGGTACCTCAGTGGTGCCTTGCTGGTCGGAGATTCAAACCAGCAATCTTTCAATTGCACGTGCGCTTCCCTAACCATTAAGCCTCCACTGCCCATGTTTACCTTTACAGAATGGGAGTTTATCAAAATCCAAAAAGGTGTTTGCTGTTTATTACACTCTCTCCACTACTGATAACGATACAGGATCCCATAATGTTCGCAGTGGAATTTACATTAATACCGAAGGAATGTTGGACCGCGGTATCTGCTGTTCACACTTGCCACAGTGAGTCAAATCTATTGGCACAGGATTTGTGTGACCAGCTGAAATATGATCTGAATACCAAGAATTTTTACCTGTTGATTCATCTCACGAGAACATATTAGAAATTTACATATAGCAGATTATAAAACTAGCCTGCATGACTAAAGAAATGCTATGCTTGTGAGGATAAATACAACAAATGAAGGCTCTGTCTAATTCATTATTTTTATAATATAATAAATAAATGATAAATAAATTATATAATGATAAATAAAAATAATAAAAAAAAAACATTCTCTAAAGTCATTACCACTGAACATGCATCAGACACTTATCTTGACATGAATACAATAAACTGAAAGTACCATTTTCCTCCTTGAGGTAACGTAATTGTAAGCATTATGTTGTCATAATTAAATCCAAAGTGTGTGATTCACAGAAATCTTCTTCTTAAATAGGAAGTCTGCTATCTAGTGGGGAAAATGGGAGGCTGTTTAATTTGGAAGGAAATAATTATGAGAGGAGGCTGATGGGCAGTAATTACAGGTGCTTTCTGTCTCCCTCTTAACACACAGAGTATTCAGTCCGTGTTTCTTTACCTTGTACTTTCCTAGGGCTCCTGACTTTCTACACTGACAAGGATATTGCCGCTGTAGTTCTGTGGGACTGAAGCTAAAAACAATGAGGGAAAAAATTATGAAAGAAGCATTTTTATTTATTTTTCCCACAGAGCTATAGTGGCAATCTCTCCCAATCCGGAGCAGAATAAGCTGCTGGAAGATAGATGGGTGGGCGGCTTCTTTGTTCATTGTTTTTTTTTTTGTTTTTTTGTGTTACTGTTCTGAATGTTTAAATTCCAATTGTATCCGGTTTTCATAATCCATCTATTCACCTTCCAGCTACTCGTCTTGTGCAGGGTACCTGTCCCATGGAGCAGGGCACAGGGAACGGCCCTGGATGGAATATGAGTAAGTCGCAGGGCCTCGCACTACATTTGTAATGACCTGTAGTTTGGGGGGACCCCTGCAGGTTGGGAAAGGAAATGCAAATAAAGCTGATGTGAAGGCTATAGGCCTGACTGTAGGTTTTGTTTTATTTAGACAATGTTAGTTAGCATATGCAGTTAATTTATGTGTTTAGTGTTCATAGAGCATTAATGTCATTGGAACGGTATCAAGTTCAGGACCGAATCAAGGCACATTTCACTACATGCTGTACTAGTGTAACGGTTTATGTGACAAATAAAGAATCTTGAATCTTGAAGGCGTGGAGGTGATTCTGTGCGTTTTTGCAGGAAGCAAATTCTCAAAAAGTGTCCCATTTTAACAACACCCTAATAATTAATATCTAAGGTACAACCAAGGTATGCGACCAAAATATTCTGTGATGCATTATGAAAATATACGGTAGAAATGAAAAGTTTGAGTTTATCTTCATAAAACATAAACATCCTAACTTTGAATACACTTGTCTACCACCAGGAGTAGAAACCAACCTACTGATTAGCCTGTATAAGTAAAGCACAGAAAGGATGCATGCATGAGTTGTGAAGCTGTGGCACCCACTGTCAGGCATGGTGGATTCGGCGACATGGTCTGGCATTGTTTGGTAAGCATCACATTGCAGATCTTAGCCAGCATGTCTATCATAGCATACTTCAAAGGCATGTCATTTCATCAGCCTTATGTCTGATTGGACAGTCCTTCATACTGCAGCAAGAAGCTGCAAAACACCCAAAACCCCTCTTTGAATTACACAGTATTTATCTTTTGGAAAAGGAGAGTGAAGGATAACTCAGAATAATGTCGTGGGCTCCCATGTCTGTACAAAAGGGGCAAAGAAAGCAGCCCATTTACACCCTATTCCCAACTTTTTTGGCTATTTCATGCTGAACTTTCTTAACCAAATATTTGTGAAGCTAATATTAATATCAATACTGTGGCTATTTTGAGGTTTCCAGTGCATGGGGAACTATATTCTATTTCTCAATCACTTTTCTGATGCTCAATTAATTTAATATTAATTTTTTTTTATATTGTAGACAAATTGTGCTTTCATTCTCAAGAAAAATGATATAGTGTGTTAAACACAAGACAGACTTTCCCGCAAGAAAGCACAAACTTTCAACTGATACTGTAGTTTAGAATATGTTTGTACAATTAAAAATTATAGACACTAAGTTGTATACAATTAACGGTAAGTGCAGAGTTCAGATATATCTGTAGCATTTGGTGTTGGGATGCTTTGGGGCAGGGTCTCAAGACATTGGACCCCACTCCAAGCTTTCTGGAATGTTCCAGTGACTCTGTTACCCACAAAATAGCCCATCCACAAAAACAAAATAATAATAATAATAATAATAATAATCTGAAATAACTTGAAACTGACAAGTTTAACAACATCCCTTATTGTTTATTAAACATTTAAAACAAATCAGACTTCGCTTTTAATTATTGATTCAGATGAATATGTTACATAAATTAAACGAAAATGGCACGAATAAAAATAAATGGTACCATTCAATATTTTGTGGCACCACATTTTGCAGGAATCACTGCCGGCAAGCGATCTCTGTACGTCACCGTGAGATGTTTGCCAGTAGGTAGTTTGGTCCACTCCTCCTGAGCAAACTGTTCAATCTGTCCCAGGTTCGAAGGGTGGCATCTCCACAGTACAATTTTCACATCTTTCCATAGATGTTCAATAGGAATAAGACCTGGGCTCATAGTGGATCATTTAAAAATAGTCCAGTGTTTTTTTATCAGCCTTTCTTGAGTGCTGTGGTTGGCAGCTGTGATCACAGGGATATGAAGCTGCTTGGAGATGGTCTTATAGCCTTTACCTTTAGCATGGTTATCTATAATGTTCTTCCTGAGCTCCTCAGACAGTTCTCTCCTTTGCTTTCTCTGGTCCATGTTCAGTGTGGTGACACAATGATACCCAACAACACAGTAGCGTGTTCTTTCCCTTTAAATAGGCTGAACGGCCGATGAAAAACTTGCAGGCAGCCCTGATACTAATTAAGGTTAAACACTTAGCTTGAAACATGACTATAATGCAAGGATAAATAGTCTTTTTAGGAGTACCAACAAATCTGTCCATACTATTTTAGCATATTTTTGTAAAATAAACAAGAAGTCATTTCTTTTCACAACTTTATTGTTTTATTTTATCACATACTACAGACATGCAGGTATACATTAGACAATTGCTTTTAAGTGAATCATTTTTCAGGAGAAATGAAGCATCGTCTCAATGAGCTGTAAGGGTACCAACAAATTTGTCTGTATGTTACTATTTTTTTACATAATTATTTATAAATTATATAGAGCAATTTAAAAGCAGAGAAATTGTAAATATTTTTGGACATCATGATTTTCAGATAAAAAAAAAACTGTTGGTTTTAGATGTTCTTGCTTCTTCTGCATGTAAAACACTAAATATGCAGTGCTGTATTCGGTTGTGTGAATGCAAATATTTTAATTTCTGATCTGTTACTACCAGAAAGCCCTGCTGGTCTCCCTCTGATACATTACTGTTATACCGCCAAGCCCAGCCCATTGTTCAGACCAATGAGGACGCAGATCTTCCCGTTACACCCAATTAAAACGCGAATTTTAAAAGGTTCATATGGTTTCGCTGGGACTGTGTGACACTGTGAACGAGTATCTCACTGGGAAATCTGCTCTGGCGATCCACCATGCACGCGGAAAGCACGTACTTTTGCATGAATTGCATTTTAATCTACTAAAGGGAGGAGGTCACACACGGGTAGGGTGAGCATGGAAGCGGCGGTGGAGGCCGAATTTCGGGAGATCGACGAACATGGCAGCTGGAATGTCATCTTCCAGGTAATCTGTCCATCTGTCCGTCCATCTACTACTGATTATGTAGATCTAAATACTCGGCCAACATTAAGGCTATATTTAAGTCCGCTGCAGCTGTCAGCCCCGGTCAGCTGCTGTAAGCACTTATTTTTAAAAGCTTCGATTTATGTGTCTATTTTGTATACGATTCCACGGCTATTGTTACCAGTTACTAATAACCCGGAACGAGCTGGTTAAGACGCCTCGTTAAAGTTAGGCGGCGATCAGTGCGGTGTGGTTTAGTTGCCATGCTGGCGTGGTTTATGACTATGTAGGTATAATCAATGGGCTCTGACCAATAATACGAATTACCCGGGAAAGTGAATAAGTGACTCTGATTATTAAGCATTTCTGTTAGTTGAAATGACATCCTTTTTCCTTAGGTAGTTGACCTACAGCAGAAACAAACGTACATTCCATGTTACCTTGTAACTATTCGTTTTGTGTTGCATAAAGGTATCTGCTTTTGTTCGGGTTTGGTAATTTTAATCAGACACTTTGGTAGTACGTACCCAGTCGAGATCGTCTAGGCAAAAATTAAGTTGGTTGTCCACGTATCTTAGTGATCTGCAACAAGTCATGACACATAATGATACATTAAGCATTGCAATACAGATATGTTAACGTGCTCCCGTGGCATGCTTGCGTGGGTGTGGCGTGTTGTTAAGCCGATTTTTTTCTTCCCCAATATCACTATATAGCTCTTAATTATTTTTGACAGCGCCATTTTGTTTATTTCTTACGTTAAAACTCGGGTTTTCCCCCAAATAACCAGCCTTAAGACATGTTATGTTCAGGTGAATCGAGGTGCCCTAGTGTATTTGTGTATGAGATCTTGCGTAATCGATTAATGCAAATAGATCCGCATGTCTGTTATAATTGCATGTTAATAAAGTTTACAGTTGACTGACCGTTTTAATTGCATTGCATACGGGCTTTGAACAGTGGCAATTTTTATTGCTCATGAAATGGTAAATTAAGCATTTTGGTTAACGCAGACCGAAATTTCTTAATCATAGTCACAACTAGGCAGTTGAGTGTGTGTTTTTTAACAGGCCCAATCTGCTACTAATACTCCTACTACTACTAAAATAAAAGTAAAAAAAATAATAATTCTCCCCAAAATGTTCTATTTGGCAAAGTCGTAGTAAAACAGCCATAGGAATAAATTTCATCTCATTTTCTATTCTCCTGGTGAGAGTTGAGGTCATAGAGTTTTCTGTTAATTCATAATTTATTTGCATCGATCTTGGTCCTAAACCTTTCAACAATGAAGTATATAATAGATCGAAAGTCAGAATAGTTGACTGGTTAACACATGTTAAACAAGTAATTGGAGAGGGATTTGCTTTTTATTATTATATATACTGCAAATGGAAACTTCAGAGGCCGAATACCGACCAGTATTAGTATTTTATTGTCATAAACTCACACAAATGTCTAATTCTTGCCTCAGAGGCCTAAATGTTTCCCTGTTTCTCAAGGGCTGATATTAACAGTTTCTAGATTGAGTTAAAATTCGTAAATATTATTTGTTTGTTTGTTTATCGTTCATTGTTCTTCTTTAGGAAATCCGTGATCAGTCAACCGAGTTTCCATGTGCCATTGCCAGACTACCTGAAAACAAAACCAGGAATCGCTACCGAGATGTCAGCCCCTGTGAGTATTACACTGGGAACTGGTTTCTAATTTCTGAGGTATTAAAAAATATAGACAGTTGGGATTAATTTAGCAGGGTGTCTGATGGAGCACATTAGCTGTAGGCTCAAGAAAACACAGTGAAGCTATTTGAGCCCATGTGATTCTGCTGTAAAGAGTATAGAGCCCCCTACAGCCAAGGTTAGAGAGTAGTTGGTTCCCTTAGCTGGAGTGGTGATCAGGTCACACCTGTTCCATGGCCCCTTTGGGCCCCTTTGAGCCCCATTGAGCAAATGTGAGCTTATTGTGGCTTGGAGTCAATGAAGTCTTGAGTGGATGCCAGAATTAAATATGTGTGTTTAATAAATCATTGTCAATTTCTTGGTAGACTGTCCCAGGTGCTATTGATGAGGGTATGGGGAATTTCAGTATTTTTGTGGAAAAAAACATTTATAAAATATATAAAATGGGGATTTTGCATTCGGCATGTAATAATATTGGTTCACTTTTCAATAATAATAATAATAATAATAGTCACACTTTATTGATCCCACTCTGGAGGATCTCTTCACCTACCCCATCATGTTCTCCATAACATACAGACTCTTATGTAGGTGTGAGAGAGCTTGCTGGTGAAGGGCAGCTTCCTGCAGCCACGCCTGTGTAGCTGGGGGCTAAGGAGCTAACTCAGGGGCCCACAGACCATGGCTGTTCTGCCGACTCCAGGCTCCAACCAGCAACCTTCTGATCATGGACAGAGGCTTAGCCTGTTTTGAATGTAGTTTTATTTAAGCCTATTAGTGGGATGAGATGAGAATTATTGATCACTTTTTTTTTTTTACTGAATTGACACAACTTTTTTAATGTGCTTTAGCCTAAGGAAATTGGAATAATATAGTGTGTATTTACCATCCCCTTTGTGCACCATTCATTATATCGCATGCTAAGTGAAATCACATTGCGTACAGCCATCTACTAAAGAAATAACAAATTATTCTTTTCCTTTCAGTTGATCACAGCAGAATATGTCTGCAGTTAGGAACTAATGATTACATCAATGCCAGCTTAATTTCAGTGCACGAGACCCAAAGAAGCTATATTCTGACACAGGTAAGGCATGTTTTATTTTTCCTGTTATGGAATTTTTTTTTAGCGTTCTTGTTGTTTCCATTTTTCCTTTATTTTATATTGATTCAATTTTAGTGGTAACTAGCGATCTCTCAGTGTGAAAACAGTTGTGGTCCATGTGGAGATGTCAGATAGAACCTGGTGTGTATGTGTATGGGTTGCATCCCAACCCTCTACAAAGATCTCCAAGAATCTTCGACCCTCCATCCTTGATCTTTAGGACATCAGCAAAAGCTTTTGAAAAACATTCTAGACCAGAAACAGATTTGGATTTTATGTGGTTTCCGGCACGATTAAAAATGGTAAAAGGTTACTTTGTTCCAGTAAAATGGGTAAGGTCTGTAAATTATGAACACTGAGTATATAACGGTCTGCAGTCTGAGATCCTAGAATCTTTTACATGCTCAGTGTTCTTGTCAAAGTAGGTGAAGGGCAAGAACATTTTGAAAGTATTCATTTTGGAAGTACATCACCTGTCATTGGTGGAGAAAGTCGTGTGAAGCTTCTCTTAGCCTTTTCAAATCCTTTTTATCTGTTGACCGACAACTGCAGTTACATTCCCATTTGCTTGTTACACCTAATTTGTAGAAACATTCTGGAAACATGAAGTCTCAATCTTCAGGATAAAGAAACTCCATAAACGTTTGATTATCAGTGTTTATTCGCTTAATCGTTCTGGAAGGCATTAAGCAAATTTGAAAGCGTAGAAAGGTACTGATACTAGTTGTCTGGGATATCACTCTTTGCCTTGGTATGTGTGCTTCACTGCTGTGGAATCTCTGTTCATACCTTGTTGCTTCGTGCCCCTGCTTGTTACGGGACGTTACGGTCTCATCCCTGAAAGCCAGCCCAGACCTGTACTATAAGAGCAATTCTGCAGTTACGATTGTTTTTGATGCTGCTATTGTGATTTTGTTTTAGAACAGTTAACCAAAGAAATGAGGTAAAGGAACCATGTGCATTGAAACGGCAGATTGTCAAACAAATTTGTTGATTTTTTAATAACGAATAGAAGGAAATGAGAGGGTTTCTGACACCCCCCCCCACCCACCTTCTTCTACCCTCCTCCTTTGGATCATCCCAAACACTCAATCAGGGTCCTTTGCCAAACACCTGCGGGCACTTTTGGGAGATGGTGTGGGAGCAGCAGAGCCGTGGTGTGGTCATGCTGAACCGTGTTGTGGAGAAAGGCTCTGTGAGTACTGCCACTTTCGTCGTCAATGCCAAAATTTAAACAGAAAAAGCATTTAGCTGTCTTGAAAGGACAAAGACTGTAGAATTCTGTCTTATCAGGTCCTGATGCAATTTGTGTGCATATCTAGTGAGTCCAAGTACATCTATATACAGTTTTGGAATTTATATTTGCGATAAAATACACTAAAACATCAACATTATTAGCAATACACATAATGGCCTACATCATTGAGTGTACCCAACAAACTGAATGTATAGTTCTGTACCTGGTACTTTTATAAATAATGGCCATTTTTGCAGCATTTTATTTATTTATTTATTTTGTATAAAATGAATACAGGCTTATGTGTTCGCATGGAGAGATCTGACCAGGTGGCTTACTGGAAACAGTGGAATCATACAGGTTAAAACTGACAGCGTTTCTGCCAGGCAGCCAGTGCTGAAGATGTGCTGATGCAGGCTTTGTGGAAGTCGGCAGGCCGTCCTGTAGCACAAGCTCACGCCTCTGCGTCAGCGTCCGCTTGCTGATTTTAGAGTAGCAAATTCTAACTATCTTCTTCCAAACGAATGTGCGTTTGATTTGGACGGTCTAACTAATTATGTTTATCAAAAAAAATAAACACTCTTGCCCCAGTTTTCACTGCATTGAGTCTACATACAAGTGTTCATAAAGATCTGAAAGTCCTTCTTGATATAAAAATAATTTTATTGTTCATTGAAGTCTGTAGAAGATCAATGGACTTGGGTTAACACTGAATGAAGTGTGTGTGTCTCCCCCCCCCCCCGTTGGATCTTGTTCAGGTGAAGTGTGCCCAGTATTGGCCTTCTCATGCTGACAGGGAAATGGTGTTTGAGGACACAAACCTCAAGCTAACTCTAGTATCCGAGAACGTGAAGTCCTACTACACCGTCCGCCATTTGGAACTGGAGAATTTATCTGTAAGTATTCTGGCATCTTGGTTCTGTGATTGAATCTAGCGCTGGAGACAAAAGCAAGATGGATTCAAAATTTAGAAAATAACATAATCGATATATTTTTACTGATTAAAAAATGATTAACCAATCGAATGCATGGAGACAATGCAGGATTCCCATTGGTCACTGTTGAATTGTTGTTTTCCTGCAATAATTGTGTTGGTATAACACCAATTTATTTCAGACTCTTTTGATAGAAAAAATCAATTTGGTTATACAGACGCTCCTCTACTTACGAACTTTCAAACATACGAACAAAGAGGACGGATTTTTTTTCTGTGCACTAATTCCGCCTAGTATGACCTCTGGCTGCTACTCCTGCCATGCAGCAGCGTAGCGTACATAATCCCAGCATCCTAGTTCTTAGTACTTGTGTATACCCTTAAAATGATGTTGAATAACAACTTACAAACATTTCAAGTTACGAACGGCCATTCGGAATGTATCTCGTTCGTAAGTAGAGGAGCGTCTGTAGTTTATTGTATTCCCTAGATGGGGAATACAAAAGAAGATAACTCGGCGTCTTTGAAGGATCTACTTCAAACTTTGCAGACTCATTGTATGGCTGAGAAACTTGTATTGATCTACTTTTAAGACAAATTGCCCCAAACTTGAAGCAACGCCGCTTAGTGGCAGCAAAGAGAAGGGGCGACCGCAGTTGATATTTGATCTTCTGAATTTAAGTCAAAACGTATATATTGGATCTTATTACCACTTCACAAAAACATCGTATGGATGGAGATCTACACCTCATTTCATTTTGAAACAAATTTGCTTAAATGAAGTAGCAACAAAGGAATGAAAGAGGCTGAATAAGAAGTTTTGTTCTTGTGAAAGCAGACCCTCAAAGTATTGTGAATAAAAAGACTAAGAATAATCAAGAAGTGCATATTTGGGAATTAAGAAAATTACAGCATCTTAACAATTAAATTGTATGTATGGATCTTCACTGTCGGCGATCTGCTGCAGCGTAATGTTTGGGTTTTGGCTGTAGCTGCGTTGTTGCTCTTCACCGTTATTGTACTTTAGAATTATTCATATTTTACCATAATAATTCTCTGTCCTGTTGCATTAAAATTTGTAGCCCTGTTGCAATTCATGCTTAAATGATTGGTTGATTGTTGGACACGGCTTTTATGCGCATGTGCTTAGGAAATAATCATGGTTTCAGTAAGAAATCCTGGCTTGACATAGATTGCTGATAGTCAGCGTCATGATGTTGCTAATCTGATTGCATTTGTTTGTTTCAGTTACACTAGAACTTATCTTTGAAGCCTGACTTTGTTAAACCAGCTTTGTGATTCAGACCACTGAACATTCTGCTGCATTACAGATGTTCTCGGTTGTTTGTCCTCCTGAATCTATTTACTTTTATTTTTGCTCTATTTAGCTGACTCTTCCATCCAAAGCAACATGTATGTGAGGCAGACCATTACAAATATACAGCTGTCAGGGAGTCAGGCATAAATGCAGCTTCGATGAGCTTCCGTTGGACATGTAAGCAGCATAGGAGCAAGAGCTACACAACATCTTCCAACCAAAGCAAGAACGTAATTGGACAATGATTCAATTCAGCAAAACATACAACATGAAGAGCATTCAGGGAATATGGAGCAGTATAGGTTAGTAGAGGAATTTCTGGAGCAAATGGATCCTGTAGCCCCAAAATTTACCTTAAAGTATTACATACTGCCATCAATCCCTCATGCATATCCAGTGATGATGTCACTTACCTTGATTCTTCAAAGACTCAGGAGACCAGAGAGATCCTGCATTTCCACTACACGACTTGGCCTGACTTTGGAGTTCCGGAGTCTCCTGCCTCCTTCCTTAACTTCCTTTTCAAGGTCAGGGAGTCAGGGTGCCTAAACTCTGACCATGGTCCTGTGGTGGTCCACTGCAGCGCTGGGATTGGCCGCTCAGGAACTTTCTGCCTTGTGGACACCTGCCTCCTCTTGGTAAGTACCGAGTCTGAGTCTTCATTTCGTATTGATTTTGCCAAACTCAATTTATTCTTGCCAGTATTTAATTTGTTTTCTTAGAACATTAGCAGAGAAGATGAAAATTATCAATTCAGTTGGTAGATTTTTAAATTCCCTGATTTCAATGGATTGTATTGTTCAAACTAGTTAAGTGAATGTTATCCTCCAGAAAATGCTATGTGAGAATTTCAGATATCACCAGATGACAGGGTGAACTCCAAAACGAGGGTTGTATCCCTAATGCACAACCATAGTCATTTGAATTTGGTTAACCGATACTATAGTTGTGCCGTTTTACACTAATTAGGGCTGTAACGGTAGGCATGTTTGTCGGGTAACATTCAGTAAATCATTTTCGGTACACTACACATAATGAAACAAATGAATACATTTCTTGACATCCTAAATTAACAAGCAGATGTTCAACACAGAAAACATTATGCTATTGCTGGCTGGTTAAGGATAATGTTGGTTACACTTGCTCATAACTGCTGGTTTAGGAATGTTTTGGTTTCCCTGTGAATTACATCAACACTAAAGAGAGTAGTTGATAAGACTAAGACTGTCTGGGTGCTTTTCCACTGCCCAGGTACCTTTTGGTACTTAAAGACGGTACCAAAGTGAATGTTACTTCTTGTGTTTTGTACCAAACTATTATACTAGCGTAATATTATAGTATATTTTAGTATATATACACATGCATTTACGAATGAGTTGCGTTCCGAAAGGCTGTTCGTAACTTGAAATGTTCGTAAGTCGTTATTCAACATCATTTTAAGGGCATACGCCAGTACAAAGACCTAGGATGCTGGGAGTTTGCAGGTTACGCTGCTGCACGGCGGGAGTAGCGGCCAGAAGTCATACTAGGTGGAATTGGTGTGCAGAAAGAGAAAGTCTGATGTTGCGAACAGGAAACAGGAGCCCAGCGAACACAATTTAGACTTGCACTCCGTTCGTATGTTTGAAAGTTCGTAAATTAAAAGTTTGTAAGTAGAGGAGCGTCTGTATTAGTGCTTGATGATGTGCAATATTAATATCGACATTAGAACTACTGCTATTAGTCAACATGGTTGACGTCAATGCTGAAAACGCATCCACATCAATATTTTAAATGAACGCATCGTTTCCTTAATATATTTTAACAAAATTACCTTTATGATTTCTAACACGCTTCAATTCATTGTAACAAATGTTTTCCTTAATATCACTATGTAATTATGCGAGTAGTTCAAATTATCACTAAACAAAAAGGTGGTTGGTCACTGCACAGTGGTTGCTGAGCTGCCCCTTTCTTCACCGTCACTTCAGTGCTTATTGCTTCCATGATTTTACCAGAGCAGTCGCATGCGTCGCTCTGCAAACTGAATTTAGACATAAAAATATACAAAATTTATACAGATTACTTTTGGACATCGCAATAGGTTTCTCATTAATATTTTAGACTCTACTTACTGAATTGTGGGTGAAAATGATGTCCGTGTGGTGCCGAAAAGCCAGCGTCCATTATCTAAAACCTTGCAATGGCACAGTATGTTGTCAAAATAAAATTAACTTAACTTAAAACAAAATTTACCGTTTTTCTAGAGGATTTTAATCATTAATTGATCAGTTGGTAAAAGTCTATAGATTAATCCACAGAAAAATAGGTAGCAACAAGACGAAACAAAGCTTTGCAATTTTTTTTTTTTTGTAGAGTGGAGGAGAAAAGTGAAGTCTGGAAATATTAAAAAAATATTTTGGATTATGGAAATATTTTGGATTCTGTAGAAATGATTTTGAGCAAATGCAAGTGGTTTAATACTTCGGTACTGATACTGGACCAGAAATTAATGGAAAAAGAGCAATATTTAGCCATTTTTTAGTACCAAGTGTTCGGTACCTGGTGCAGTGGAGAGGCGCCCTCAGTCAGCTCTATTCTACCGAACTCTGCTGTGCTGCTGGAAATCCTTCCAGTGTGCCGACTCGTTTGCGACGATCATCTAATTGTGTCTACGAACAGACCAGGACAGAAACAGCCTTTGCAAGATAATCTCCCTGTGGAGTTTTGCCAGGAAATTCAGACTGAGCTAAAAACTTAATTAAAGCTGTTAATGTTGCACAACAACTAAATATCTTTATCGATAATCTTTTTCTTTTTTTTTTCTTTTTTTTTTTTTTAAAAAAAGGAAATTCTTAAATGTCATGCTTTAGTTCGGGCAATGTTTTTAGGCATCTAAGGTTATTTTAAAATAAAACTTAAGCATACTATTCAAAGAAGCATGTTGGGCATTATTTTTGTGTTTTATTAGTAATTAGCGATTCGAGTCAGTCTGGTTAAATTGTTTGAGTTCGGGTTGCTAATGAAATAGACCTGCATAGTTTTCATCACTGTAGACTATGTATGAATGTGTATATTACTACTGAGGGGAGGGTTTTTGAACACTGATTTCTTTCATGGACATAACAGGGGAGTGAACTAATCAACTGTCACCTGTCGGTCTTTGGATTCCTTGAGGAGGTTAGGATGGTTGTCCCGCAGATGGATGGCCAGGTTTGATGCGTTGCTTCCCTTTGCAGGACACACTTTAAAAGGGCGTTTGCACAGCGGTTCTCCTGTGTTTAGGGACTCTCCTTTTTCATCCATTTTATAGCCAAAATACTTCACTTTGAGGCCCCTCTTTGTCAATGAGTTCAAGTCTTGCTGAAACTGCTGCCATCTCAGATGTCTAATCTCTATATAAAGTGTACCATATCTTTGCTGTTGCTCTCGTCACTTCAGTTACAGTTGTTTCCTGTTGTCGCACACACCACTAGTGTAATGTCACCGCTGTCAGCATTGAGCTTAAGGAGACGTATTCCTTTAGCTGATCAAATAGGCATTCACAAAAATATAGATTTTTTTTTTCAACATGCTGTAGTACCATTTTCAAAACTTTTTTTTCAGTACCAGTTTACAGTGTTTATCGCTATATATGTGCAATCATACTCAGTAGTTCATAACATGGGAAACACAGGATTTACATGGGATTTAGTTCAGTATGATTATGTTGCTTTTTTCATTCATTTGCCATATTTATGTTTACAATATTCATACGAGCATCTGTTATGGTTTTGTTATTCAGACACGTCTATAGACATTGTCTTTGGTTTACAGCTGTTTTGTGTGTGTGTTTTTTTTTTTTTTTATTTAAATTTATTATTTTCCATGCTGTACTGAAATTGTGCTGTACCATGAATGCAAAACAACAGCTTAGTCCTAACCATGAATTTTGTGTACCATTAACCCCTGTGTATTATGCAAACATAAGAATCCATCCATTCATCCTTTGTCTTACCTAATATCGGTCAGGGAGCTCGTCACAAGCAGCATAGTGCGTAAGACTGGGGTCCACCCTAGACAGGAAGCCATTTTTATACTTAATACTAATATGTTCTTCAACATGTGTAGTAATTCACTACTTAACTGGATATACCCATCTTGCTGTACGTAGTCCAAGTGCCTATCCTGATCGGGGTAAGACCTGAAGCCTGTCCAGGATGTATGATTGAGCTACACCCTTGACTGGATGCAAGTGTAGTGTAAAACAGTTTATGAAATAACCATGGTGTTTGCATGGGAGAACTTAGCTGGGTCCCCCAACTGAAAAACCGCCAAGGAGGGTAAATATTATTTATGCTCCTGGGGTGGCCATAGTTCCTCCAACGGCAGCAGAATTGCTATTTGGAGATGAGTGGCTGGTCGTTTGATGACCCTGGGGCTTTTTAAGTGTGTTAAGTCTGTTCGTTTTTGCATGATGTGCCTTCAGATGTCCCTTCGCAAGGACCCGTCCTCCGTGTATGTGCGTGAGGTTCTCCTGGAGATGCGGCAGTACCGCATGGGCCTAATCCAGACGGCTGACCAGCTGCGCTTCTCCTACCTGGCGGTCATCGAGGGCGCCAGGGTCATTTCTGGGGACACGTCGGTGCAGGTCAGCAGCTTTGTCCACAACACAGAATTTGTCTGCTGGCTGAACTGCCACTCGCCTGACATGAGTTGCCAGCAAGGAGTGCTACTCTCATTCTTATTTGCTGTGTGAACTTTTGAAGGATTCCAAAGCTTCCGAATATTTCATATACGGTTCTCACAGTCTTGGGAAACTTAATTTTGTACGTTTTCTGGTTTTATAACAAAAGTACATTGACAAGCAGTGTTTAACGTATCTTCACATACCTTTCACGCAAACATTTTTAATTTAATTGTCATAATATTTTTTGATTGAATCATTCAGTTCTGTTACACTGCTATTACAGTGATCCCCCGCTATATCGTGATTCAAGCTATGGTGCCCCGCCTACGATTTAAGCCTTAAACTATAAACTATAAAAAAAAAAATGTTTGTTTATATGGTATCTCTATATCACGGATTTTCACCTATCGCTGATGGGTCTGGAACATAACCTCCGCGATAGGCGGGGAATCGCTGTAATTGCTGCTGTAGTCCATTGGTTCCCAATAGATACTAAATACAAATTTTGCTATTTTATGTTAATTCAGATATAAATGTGTTACTAATTAAAAAAGCATCCAATGAGACTGCTTATCAATAAATTTGGGTTAATATTTAATATTTGAAATGAATCTTACTTAAAACTCCTGATTGTTTGTAATGTGATATTTTTGTAAGCAAAAGAAGTAACGATTTTGTTATAAAACTGATAAATTTGTAATACAGGCACTCCTCACTTAACCTACCTCGTTAATGACAGCTCGGACGTACGACCAGCTCTCCGACCAGTCAGCCTTGTACTTTGTACGAGAACTTTGGTCATGGAAACGGCAGCTCAGCGTCAGGCAATTATGCACAGTTATAAAGTTGGTGTTTCCTTGTACACTTATTTTTATTCAGAATAAATTAGAAAGATTACCTGTAAGCAAACCTTAGTTAGCTGATTTCCTCTGTTCTGTGTATTGTAGTATACAATGCATTACTGTACAAACATTTATAAATGTATTAAATACTATAAGTGTATAGTGGCAGCATGTGGCTTGGTGAGCTAAGCCTCTGTGTCTGTGATCAGATGGTTATTGGTTCGAGCCCAGCCTCGGCACATTTGGAGGTCCTTCAGTAAGGTCCTTAAATAACCAGCTCGCTGTCAATTACATAGGGCAAGTTTGGCGGGGGAGCACTATGCATTGTATGCTACAATGCACTATTGATCCACAGGGATCAATAAAGTCTATTATTTAAAAAGCTATAAATAGTCACCTTTGCACCATCTAAAGATGGTTGGCACAAAACCACTCCGTTACAGCATGCTTGAAGTATCAGTAAAGGGTGGCTACTCGCTTATGGACCAATTTGCTTAACGACCTAGATATAGGAATGGAATTCTGTTATTAGGTGAGGAGTGTCTGTATTTTTTTACTGAATTAAGCAAGCATCTCCAGTAGGGCTGGGATGATTATTCGACGTAATCGACAATGTCGACTATAAAAATGCGTAGACGTAGAATTTTAGTGTCGACGCGTTGTGTAAAACTACGTAAATGTTTTGTGACCGCAATGCACTAAGTGATAAGCTAAACGTACTGTAAGGGAAACTGCTTTATCCCCTCGGGTGCACATTAACGCTGTCCTTTTAAGAATCATGCAATTAAACAGTCTGCTAATAACTGAATTTTACTGTCCACCTGATCTCTTCAGCATTCGAGAGCTACAGTAGTTTATTTATTGGACCTGCTGCATGGTTTTCATTTACAGTACAAAGTTATTCCGCTAATAAGCTGGCACTGTTTTTGATAATATATACATTTGATAAAGTCAAAGTCTCTATTTGAGAATAAAGTCATAAAGTTACGAGAAAAAAACCTGCAATGTTTCAAGAATAAAGTCATTCGAAACTATGAAAAGGTTCAGAATCGCGTAAAGACTTTTTGTGGCAAAATGAGGGGGTCTCAAACCGCTGTTAGCCTCAAATTCGATATTCAGTTTTTTGGCTTTAATCACTTTTACTGGAAGTAAGGTGGAGCGTTTTTAATGACAGGATTGTGATGCCACAGACAACGATGCTCATCATTTATTTTTGCCACGCAATAATCTACAACTCTATTTTTTAAAATATTTTTTTTAAGCAGTGCCACACTGTTTTGTAAGGCATGCACTGGCCAATCATCTAGCTCCTCTCTCATAAATATTAATGAGACATCTCCTACCACCCTGAAAAAAGGAAATTTGCCGCTTGCCCCACCCTGTCCCCACACACGAGGCAACAAGGGCTGGCCCCCCCATCCTGCGTTATTCCCTGCCTCGTGCCCATAGCTTCCAGGATAGGCTCTGGAACCCCCACAACCCAGAAGGATAAGTGGTTTGGAAAATGGATGGATGGATGGATGGAAGTGTTAATGATCATTTCAGATTTGTGTGTGTGGGGGGAGAGGATGAATTGTGACTAACTTGAAAATAATTGCTTATCAATACATTTATCATCATATCAATCAAAAATGAGTTGCTAGATTAGTCAAATAATCGTTAAATTAATTGTTGAAAGAATAATCGTTTGGGACAGCACAAATCTCAAGACTCCCTGTGAGCACCGTATATTCCAATTTTAATTGTAAAGACCCAATTTTTGTTCACCGAGCCCAGCAGTTTACATTTCAGAGATTAATGGCTGTTCCTAGTAATTGTAACTAATTTTGTAATTGTGTAAGTTATTCTGATTGCAACAGGAAATAGTGCTGCAGTATTGCATTATTGATTATGAAGATGGGATGGGTGCACCTTGTTGATGGAGACAGCCTGGTATATATGGGGACCAGCAAGCTGTTTATGCACTTAGGCCACTAGAAGTCTTCGTAAATTACCTGTTGTCTGTGCACAGGAATCATGGAGGGAACTTTCAAATGAGGAAGACCCCCCAGCAGAGTTGACACCCCCCCCCTCCCCGGCCCCCTAAGCGCTCCAGCAGTGCAAGAACAGGATCCTTCCCCTTCCCAGGACCGGGTGACGAGCATATCAAAGCACAGCACAATTCCCAAGCTAATGGGTAAGTGTGTCTGTGTATATGGGGGTGTGGGTGGTTCAGGTATACCAAATGCCCCCACGTTGTAATATAAATCTATTATTTTCACATTGTGGGGACCATCTTCCCACTAGGGGAATTCAATTTTATAAAAATATGTTGCATGCAATAAAAAAAACTAAAAATGTCAAGAGACTTGTATTTTGTTTGGTTACTTATGGTTAAGGTCGTCATTGCTGTGACTAAGGTTTTTCCCGTAGAAATAAATGGACAGTCCCCACAAAGATGGGAATACAAGTGTGTGTTTGTGTTTGTGTGTGTGTGTGTGTGTGTGTGTGTGTGTGTGTGTGTGTGTGTGTGTGTGTGTGTGTGTGTGTGTGTTTGTTTTTCTTCTCCTTCCACTGAGTCTTTCCGATCTGTAGAAGACAATTCAAAACTAGTTGTGTGAATGTTTTTTTTTTTTGGCTAAAACTACAGTTTCTGACACTCATTTCATTTTTTCTTCATTACTCATGTGGAAGACAAAGAGCTACAAAACTAGCGTAGAGGTGTAAGTTCTGCCACAAAAGCAAAGCACTGCATGTCAGCCAAAATACTACTAAGATTAGTACTCAACTAGCGCCCCTTTCCCTAACTACACTAATCTACACAGTGCTCCCGCATCTTATGTAGTCAGTTGCTTCCTCAGCCCACTGCAATGCCATGTGCATTCAAGACCCTGATTTAAGTGCCTATTTACGTAGCGTATACAACTATTCCCAACCTGTCTTGTCTGCTCACACACATCATGCTCAGTCTGCTTACGGACTTTGCGTGCCAGTTTGGCATTGTGCATTTCTTTTTTATACTTTCGAACTTGGATCGGTCAAAACCGTGTAAGATGCGGGCTGAGTGTAGTAGACTAAAATTACTGCATTGCTTTTATGTGGACTGTTGTACAGACCTGGGAAAATGCACTTTTAAATGCCGCTTTTGTGCATTTTACTAATTGCAAATAAACACTCCAGAAACACCTGCTCTTGATGCTCATGCATTGTCTTTGAAGCGTTAATTGTTTCAAACCATATTTCAAACTAAAATGAACAAATCACACTTTCAGTTGGTATCTCTTAAATATATTTTTTTCCCCCCAGAGAGTTTGCTTGCCAAAATGATACCGTTATAATTAACCTGAAAAATTATACCTGTCGGCACAGGTGTACAGCCACCTGTCTGTCCTTATTTAATTGGCTGGGTAATGTTTTTGTCCATAACCAATATGGAGTCTTTGCTTTCATCTTCAGCTATAAGGTTTGGGGGGGGGGGGTTTAGATGGCTGCCAGCAGACCAGAGCCGTGCTGGTTGAAGCCCGTGTGGAGTTCTAGGCAAGCTTTTCCACCAGCGCCCCCTCTAGGGTGGAGTTTTGCCCTCAGCATCTGCGACAGAGTGCAGTTTGCTTGCTGAAATGGAGCCTTAGGCCACTGCCTGTGCTCCCCAATGGGACCACCGGCACTGGACCAGAAGCTTGTATTCCAGATGGCGAATGTTCCATTCAGCAACTGTTTGCATAGTGTTTTTATTTAGCTGAAGAGCCTTACTTCACCTGTTTGTATTAACTTGATATTAACAGTTTTTAATTGAACACACAGAAACTCTTGCAAAGCCCCAAAATGGATCAGTAAGCAGTTGCTGTAGAGCAGGAATGGCCAATGTTATCCTTTTCACTATAACTGCCTAATTAGGTCACTAATTAGGGGACTGATTGGCTGAAGAGTCCTCACACCTGGGTTTGAACAGCTGATCTAAAGGTTATTCCAAAAAGCTGCAAACACACCGACCCTTTGCAAGTGAGATTGGCCAGCCCTGCTGCAGAGTACGGTAATCGTTCTGCGTTTCCTAATGAGATCGTTCCTCATGAATTATGCATGGTGTGGACTGATGGCTGCTGTGTTATTTCACCTGTGTTTTACACTGGGGGTGTTGGCTTCTCAAGGGTGTTTTGGGGCTCTGGCCAGTGGGAACCGGCCGGCTCTGAGGGTCTCTGAATACTGCTTGCTTGTATCTCTCTACAGCTCCATGCCTGAACCCGAGCTGCGGAGGAGGGCACTGGCTGAGGCCGTTGAGATGGCCACCGTCCCCTCGGTTGCCACAACCGTTGCTGGAGTTTTCTCGTCTACTTCTGATGGTGTGACAGAGAGCCATGCTGGACTCAGAGTGCCAAGCTCCGAAGATGACGAGGTCCTTCCTCAGAGACAGGAGAGGGGCGATCGGGACCCGTTGGACAGTGGCAGCCCGCCACGCTTGTTGAGCCCCCTACTGGCCACTATGTGCCTTGGTGTTGCCCTAGCATTGGGAGTCTACGTCTGCAGTCGGCCTGGTTTCCACTGACATTGTCGTTTGCTCTCCCTGCTTGTGTGTGACTGAGGAGAGGTGGACTCCCTTTGCTGCATACAGTCGTTCTGCTAGTTTGGGCGCAAAGCAGGACCCGCACTGGACCTCTGGGCCTCATTTGCGCCCCGTTGTTTCTCCTCATGAGGCAGATCGACATTTGTGGATTCATCCATTACGCTTAACACCCCAAGGATAAACTAAACCCAACCTTAACCTTAAATTCAGGGGTGGTTCTCTAGGTGAGTGACCATGTGTCCACCAGTATATAACCACTCAAACCAACAGTAAAGTAACATGGTCTTTTGTTTTTGAATTTTTTATTTTTATTTTTTTTGCTTTGTACAATATTTTTGTAATATTCTCCTGTTTTGTACCTATTTCAGGCAAAAGAGGAATTCAGTCAGCAGACAGAAATTCCCTTTTGTAGTCTACAGTATACTTATGGTACTTTAATGAAAGTGAAAATATGTAGTCTTAAGTTTTGCCTCTGTGGAAATGTGCACTGTGTGTGTGTGTGTGTGTGGGGGGGGGTGTTTCATGCTTAACCCTCTTAACATTAAAGTTTTACATTGGTTATAGCAAACCCCCTTGTTTAGGAAACCAAAGTCAGGATCTTGCATGTTTCCGAGTGGTATCTTCTAGTGTCAGCCCCCCCAGGTTAAGCAGTTTACCTTGAATATTTGCTTAAAATGACAGCCAAAAGCTCCATGACCTCTGTGCAGGGCTGCAGTGGGTCGTCTCTGCTTCATGGCTATGCCTTTTCCACAGAATCACTGTCTGCGGCTGCGGCTGTCCTGTGAGACCTTAGCCTGCCTGCAATCCTGCATGCTAGCTTGGGGATTTAGGCGGTTATCCCTCTTTAATCACAATAAATCTACTCAGATATCTCGTCTCCACCTATTAGCAGGTACTCTCACACATCCACTAAGAGCTCCACCCAGAAATGGGGGGGGGGGGGGCAGTCTAGCAGTAAGTGTCAATACCGAATGCAGCTTTCGGACTTGTAGTCTATCTACGCTTCCAAAACCTAAAAGGCCATTGACACTGCTGTACATTCGGCCCGTGTGCTGTGGGCCTTTCTCTGCGTAGCTTTGTCAGCAGCCTGTGGAGATGTGAAGGAGCCAAGCCTGGAACCAAATTGTTGCCAGGTCAAGGCCCTTCACTCTTGCGCAAGGTAGTCCGTCTGTATCGCTTTCGTAATCTCTCTGGCTAAAGAAATGAAATTTTTACTGTCCGTGTAGGTTTTATTGGAGAGAGAAAAAAAAATGGTTTTAAGGTTAGAGGGACACAGACTGCCGTCTAATCAAGGAGTTAGAGGAGACACCCTTAAGGGAATGTCGGTCTATTACAGCGTACAGATGTACACACTGTAAGTATTTTAGAAATTGCAGTTCACTTAAGTGAACTGTTATTGTACTGCCAGTGAACACCGGAGCCCCCCTGCGGAAATGTGTGTCCCCCAGAAAAAGAATATGCAGACACACACACACACACACAGCTGGAGGTAGGAATTAAACCAACCGCCCTGGAGACCACAGAACAGTCTACAGACTCAATGTGTTGCTCGTAACGTGTTTAATGGTATAAAATATATAATGTTACATTGTACTTTTTTTAAACTGATAAATTAATGATTAACTCTTGTTCATTGTAAATATTTGTCTTCCTGGGCCACAAACTGGCTGAACAAACCTGTGAGAACGTCCGCGTGTCTAGACGTGATCGCTCGCACGTTTGCAGTTGTTCCATGCTATTCTGCTACACCCCCCCCCCCCCCCCCAATTCAAAACATTTCCACACAGGCTGCGTTTATATGTCATTTTTCATAGAGAATCCCTGTGAAATTAACCTGAACCAACACACATTACACTGGATTTCCACAAGGTGGCCCTCTAGATGACTTTCCCCTGTTAGTATTTTTTTTCTGTTTTCTACACATAGATTTTTCTTTGAAAAGAATTCTAAAATACATTTTATACATAACAGATTGTTTTCTTAGCGGCTGAAGAAATCTATACCGTTTAATGTTCCCTGTAAAACGACTGTTGATGGAATTATCATTGAAATGACAGGTCCCCAGGTCCCCCTCAGGGACTGGCCGGCTGACGCAGTCCCAGAAAGGGGCTCCTTGCGTAAGAATGGAATTAAACTCGGAGACTGGAGGGGATCTGACGGAGAGGCTTTTCATACTGAGTTTAGGAACATTAGCAGTATCTTTATCTTGGTAGCTCTTAATCCAAACCTTGAACTCAAAAGCATTGTGAAGTTCCTGTTCACTGTTTTATTGTGATTAAATAGCACAGGCCATTGTGTCCATCTGAAAGTAGTGATCCAGTTTTTCTAGTATACAAATCTGGTTGCATAATCTATATTATACATAATTGAATGTTGGATAATTTTCCTCAGTTAATCAAGATAAGCTGCTGTACCTTTATCGATACATTATGGTCTCTTTCTGGGAATTGGCAAAATAAGGTACATATGGTTTTGTAATCCAGCAAATGCATCTGAAAGATGTTACTGAATCTCTACAAGCCACAATAATTCTGATTGTTTTTTTCTTCTCCTTAGAAACTCCTTAACAATTTATTTTTGGATATATATATTTTGTCTATAATTTAATTTTTGTTTTTGTAATATACTTTGTGAGACTGTACTTTCCTTCTTCCCCATATCAACACTTATTGGAAGGAGAGTTAACTATGGCCTGGAGTTCCTTCCAATATGTGTCTTGTGGTTAATCATTATCTGTAACTTCCCAGCTGCATGTCTAAAATCCTCCACACACCTCAGGAGCACAGCCCCCCCCCACATTCCGAAGAGATTTCTGTTGCACACCATAAAGGATGATCATCTTTTGGGCTCAGTCACAAAAGAGAGTTTATACCAGGTTAAAACTCCCGAAAGTCAGCCTGCTTTGCCCTCTATCAAAATGGAAATACATAAATCAATGGAAGGTAAAGTTAGCAGCTTTGGTGCTGCTTCTGTCCCACCCATGTTATTTTGACAATAGGATGTAGGCTTTGCAAATACTAGGTCATCGATGACATGTAATTACACCATCTGGTTATTGGAACTAGGATACTCAGAAATCCAAGCTAGGAAGTTGCTGATATTATCACAGTTTTTCGCATTTTTAAGTAAGTTTTAAGCAAATATTCAGGGTAAAGTTTTTTGTTCGTTTTTGCTGGCGAATAGAAAACCCACAAACTTGCGATTTACTTGCATGACATAATTGGTTTCACTTTTAACATACAATAAGAATTTCTTCGGAAAACAAGTCACAAATCATACTCTAAAAGATGATTAATTATTATTATTATTCGTCTCGCATTGACGTCACATACTAACAAGAGTGCTTGAGGCAAAGCCTGAATCACCATCTATGGAATGATGTCCTCAAGCAAAGTAAAGCTCATTGTTTGATAGGAATATGCATAAACAAATGTATTAGCATCTGGTTCTCAGGTTGTTTGTGACAACCTTCATAGCTGAAGAAATACATGCTATTGTCAGTAATGTCCTTCAAAAAGCAATGTTCCGCATCCCATGGGGAAGAAGGGTTGTAGTTTCTCAACACTGCTTCAGCGATGACTACATTAAGGTAGCCACAAAGCCATTGTAAAAAAATAGCATATGTTGAAATAGTTGTGAGATGGAAGCTGCTTTGATCTGACCGCTCAACAAAATTGGTCACCCAGTGGCCAGCTGGTTTGCCTGAAGTTCTTACCACTCTAAAGAGCACAGGCCCATTATTACACAATTTCGTAAAATGCATTTCTTTAATGAAACTGTAAGAGTGGCTTTATTTTCTTCACATTGATAGTTTACCGTCACAAATTCTGTTGAATATCAGATGTACTTTCTTTACAGACCAGGAAAAGAAAAAGGACAACATTACTCATAAGAAATAGTCTATAACGTAAAAATGCTATTGAACTACATATTTATATAGTCAATTGGTAAGCAATCAACCATTCAATGGGTTTAATTAGGTAGATTACAATAGATACTTACTGGGTTTAAAACAGCCCGCACCACACATTTCACAATGTTGTTGTTACAAGACAGTTAATGTTACAATCTGCATTCAAAGTCATAACTGCTAGCCTAGTCTGGAACATAATTTGTTGTCAAAATATATATGACATTATAAATCAGCACGACTGTACTGTGGTTTAGTCATTTTGGGATTTTAAGAGTGAGGTTCTGAATGGATAATTGTTTCTATGGAAATGACCTTTGTACTTGAAGAGACTAAAACAGACCTTGGTGAATGATGTAATGTGTAGTTTAGTGACAAGCTTTAGTTTGCTGACCGTACGTTTGATAGCAGGACAGCAGGTTTAGGGTTTTACCTCCAGAAAACTTGTCTTCTCTAAACACTGTAGGAAGTTCCATTAACAATAAAATTATGCATCTTTTAATTGAGGTCAGAAATATTGAGGAAATTGTAAATCAAAGCATCGGTAGCTTGAGGACTTTCATCTAAGCTGCCACCTGTGTCTTTGATTCTTGTTCTGAGCAGCTTGTAATTTGAATCCATACAGGTGCAGTAATCTGTAGCTGCAACTGCAGAGGAAAAATATCCAAGTTACACACACATATGTGCAATTCTGATAGGCTAATCAGTTTCCAGAACAGGTGGGTTTTTTTTTCAATTGTTTTCTTTGTAATGAACAACCTGGGATGAAAGTTTGGTAAAAGGTGACCAGATGAATACATGTACCTTCACTGTAGAGTTTTGATTTTGAATACCTCATATTATCATGACTGTTCAGCAAAGGTTTTCTTAAACAAATACAGCAGAATGATTATACTTTCGAGCTGCAAACTTATTTTTGTAATATTTGTACCATTTTTATGTATATCTGTTACATAGTTCACCATGACATCTAATTGTCATTAGACGACATTATTTTTTATTTCCAATTTGTCTTGTTTAAAATCCCAATAATATAATTGGAAAACCTGGGCATGGTGCTGTTGTTTTTTATCTTCTTTTTCCTCTTTGTGAAACAGAAAGTGCAGATGAAACAGGATGTTTGAAGTGTTACACAATGTACACGAGTGGTGAAGTATGGCGAGAACACTTCTTTAGTGTGAATATAATAAAACGTCAAGTTTTGCTGTAATTCAGTTCCTCTATCTTTATAAGTACTAAACCTGGTAAGCAAACTGAGTATCTTACTAAGAGGGAAGTATTTCAATCAAATATAACACAATTCATAAAGCAAATGTAATTGACTGTGTTCCTTGAGATAGCTTTCAGGCTCCCCACAATTCTATAATATATAACCAGTTGGATGGATGGATGGATGGATGGATGGATGGATGGATGGATGGATGGATGGATGGATGGATGGATGGATGGATGAACTTAGAATCACTTTAGACTCTGAAGACTATATAAAATTCAAACTCCTTCATTGATTAACTGAAGTAAAAAGGCCTTAGACATACAGGGTCGAGATTGGAATCCTTCCCCAGACTGTGTGTGGAGTTTGCATGATTTTCCCACATCCATACTGGTTTCCTTCAGGTAAACCAGTTTCCTTCCATAGTGAAAAAAACGTATGGCTATGCAATTTGGTGTCTCTAAATTGACTATAGTGAACGAGTGTTCTACATTGGACTAGGATGCCATTCAGAGAGTTCCACATTGGACTGACATGCCATTCAGAGAGTTCCACATTGGACTGGCATGCCATTCAAAGTGTTCCACATTGGACTGGCATGCCATTCAGAGTGTTCCACATTGGACTGGCATGCCATTCAGGGAGTTCCACATTGGACTGGCATGCCATTCAGAGAGTTCCACATTGGACTGGCATGCCATTCAGAGAGTTCCACATTGGACTGGCATGCCATTCAGAGAGTTTCACATTGGACTGGCATGCCATTCAAAGTGTTCCACATTGGACTGGCATGCCATTCATAGTGTTCCACATTGGACTGGCATGCCATTCAAAGTGTTCCACATTGGACTGGCATGCCATTCATAGTGTTCCACATTGGACTGGCATGCCATTCAAAGTGTTCCACATTGGACTGGCATGCCATTCAGAGAGTTCCACATTGGACTGGCATGCCATTCAGAGAGTTCCACATTGGACTGGCATGCCATTCAAAGTGTTCCACATTGGACTGGCATGCCATTCAGAGTGTTCCACATTGGACTGGCATGCCATTCAGGGAGTTCCACATTGGACTGGCATGCCATTCAGAGAGTTCCACATTGGACTGGCATGCCATTCAGAGAGTTCCACATTGGACTGGCATGCCATTCAGAGAGTTCCACATTGGACTGGCATGCCATTCAAAGTGTTCCACATTGGACTGGCATGCCATTCATAGTGTTCCACATTGGACTGGCATGCCATTCAAAGTGTTCCACATTGGACTGGCATGCCATTCAAAGTGTTCCACATTGGACTGGCATGCCATTCATAGTGTTCCACATTGGACTGGCATGCCATTCAAAGTGTTCCACATTGGACTGGCATGCCATTCAGAGAGTTCCACATTGGACTGGCATGCCATTCAGAGAGTTCCACATTGGACTGGCATGCCATTCAGAGAGTTCCACATTGGACTGGCATGCCATTCAGAGAGTTCCACATTGGACTGGCATGCCATTCAGAGAGTTTCACATTGGACTGACATGCCATTCAGAATGTTTCTCTGCGCTCTGTCTTCTGGGATTGGGCCAAGGATCCTCCACATCCCTGTACTGGTTGAGCAACTGTAAGACAGACGGTCATATGGATGGATGACAAGTGATTAAGTGCAGAATATCCCCATGAACATTCAGCTCAAATGCAGTAGCATGGAAATTCCCTGGTGTTTCTAATATTTCTTTGCTCGCTATTTTAGTCCCTGTCCAGTCACTCAAACTGACAGATCCTTGCTTTACTTTTTTGCATTCACAGACAGACTCACTTGGAGAGACATACAAATTAGTTTTACAGAGGTCTGCTCACAAAGAGTCCCTCTTCTGTTACTCTATAAAACAAAACAAAAAAACATGAAATTATAATAAGATATTACATTTACATATGCTGTTTATGAGGAAAAAGTCGGTTTAGGATTTCATAATTTTTAGGAAATGCCCCATAATTTACACAAATGTAAAAACCTCCAAAACACAATTTGGGATTATTTGATCTATTTATGGACATGAGTGCATAGCAGTGGAAAATCCTCATTAGGTCAGAGGTCATCTTGCTGCCCTGCCCTCCTCTTCATGCTAACTATACAAATAAAATGCAGCATAGATGACGTAAATGAATACCTGGCAATTTAAGAACTAGTTCAAGGCTTCTTTTGTACACAAACACAGACATTGTATGTCTTATGTAACTGAAAAACAAGGTGATGCCCAAATACGTGATTTTGCAAGACCACAGAGGTATAACATGAACGTTCACACTGTCGCCGATTGTAGTAATGAGAAATGAATGCAGTAAATGAGAACATGAATAATAAATGCAGCATTTTCCCGGAAAAGATGTGATGTAAACATATAATGCAATGGAATGGATTCTTTCAAATGTGTATATCCATCCATTCATCTTTCAGCCTCTTATCCAGAGCAGGATCACAGGGGAGCCTGGAGCCTATAACCGGCAGCTTAGGGCCCCAGGCTGGGGTACAGCCTGGATGGGATGCCAGTCCATTGCAGGGCACAAACACACTCACACTCTGTCTCACACTATGGGCAATGTAGAGACTGCCTCTCCTTTGAAAGAAATCCCAATAGCAAGACACAATAAGAACATGCAATCTCCACTTATACAGAGCAGAGGCCGATGTTCATTTTGTTTATGAAAAAGACAGCTAGCAATAGGAAAGAATATTTCTTGGTCCATCTGTGTTCCAACAGCTTATCCAGCACAGGATGGCAGGGGGGCCTTAGGCCTATCCCAGGTACCATTGGGACCAAAGCAGGGGCACACATTTCATAGGATGCCCATCTATGACTGATGGCTAAATCACCTAATCGAAAAAAACACATATGATGGAAATTACTGCTCTGTAATGCATGCATCTAAACATCAGTTCACAACTTAGACAAATGATGTTCTTTGTTTATAGTTAAAAACAGATATATCTAAAACACCACTAAAACCAGGCTTTCTCTGAGTGTCACACAAATGCATGTCACGCTCCAAGTGTCACGCAAACATTCAGTGCTGCGGTCGACCAATTATACGACCGACAGCTATGTTTCTGATAACGCTGAACAGCTATTGTGTTAACAGAAGAATGACACCTTACACAAAGCAAGCAATTACAACCGAACATAATAGCGAGTAGATTATTGTTAAATAAAAAGTTTATGCATGTGAAAAGCATGAGACTTCACGAACACTACGGATTTTTTGTAAGAAATACAGACCATGCAAGGTACTCCATAGGAAATTTGTCAATAAATGACAATACAAGGACACTGAAAATTTCAAGTTTGAAAAATCTGATTTATCATTTACTTATTATGAAGTTAATTGGAGAAATCTGACATCTCTGCTGTAGCTTAATCCCTGATGCGTTTCTATCAGCTTCTGGTGTCGACGGCAAAGGATTTTTCTGCATGCATATTAAATCGTATATTAAAAATACGCTAAGCTTTGTTTTTTGTTGTCGTTTACCGAGATAAGGACAAAAATATTAAGAACATGAATGAGAATTCGCAGTGTTTTCAAAATGTCAGAATATTTCAAATTAAAAAGTGGCTTGAGCGGAGGACGGGAACATGCAAAACCTTCCCTTTTGTAATCTTTCCTTTTTCCTCTCCAACGATTATGTAGTGCATTGTCACGGCGTCTCATTAACGTGGATTAATGTATTATGCGTGGTACCAGAATTAAGAAATACCCTATACCAGAGGATAAACGTGCATAGAAAATTGATGGATTGATGGATGTTTAGCATCCATGATCTACCACATCTGAATATTTGAAGGCATACTTAAGGCTGCTTGTCACTTGCTCATCAACTTAGGTTTAAGAGCAAACTGTCACTTTGAGTAGTACCGATAGAGAGAGGAGGAATGTTGTCTGGCAGAATGACTTCATATCGCGACAAAGCAGAAAATTTAGCAGTAGGATACTTTACATCACTGCGCAGGTCATCATGGAGTAAAAAAACAAACGACAAATTCAAAAATGCAAATCAATTTCGAGATACTGGGCTAATTTCAGATGAATTATGGTGTTAATGGTATGTCCAGTATGCAGTTTTGTAAAACATTAATTTATTCACATTTCCGTAATGATTTAATTTGCATACATTTGCAATTTATGGTGTACAATGTGCAATATTAAATATATAAGTCTAATATATATATATATATATATATATATATATGATTAAAAGCAATATTTTAGGAATAGTAGGTATAGTCTAATAGTTTATTGATCATTTTCTCATAACATTTCTGTATGGGTTTCCTGCGTGATTTTGCTCGTTTTCTTCTTATTCCACGTTTACCTTCAATTCAACTAAGTTGCCTTCATGAAATATTGTGTGGGGAAAACAGCGATCGCACTCTCAAATGAACTTTTGATGTAAGGCATATAAACTGCTATACAAATTCGCGCCAATTCGCGGTGTGTAAAGGCGCAAGGAGCAAAGAAAATGATAATACTTAAATCTCTGTTGTGTTGTTAAATTAATGTTGTTTGTGTTTTTGTTTTGTTTACATCTTGCTTTCCAACTAATATTGTTTTTCGCTGGTATTCGTATTCCAGATAGCCTAATAGATTTTGCTAATGACTCGTTTTTTCTGTTAAAATGTAAGGGAAATAAAGATGAAGAAATGGCACTTGTTTGTTGGTGTATTAATTTCTATTTAATATACATCTAATAAGATATTGATATCGTTATCCCATTTTATTGCTATTTTCCTGTAGTAACGTTTACCTTGTACAGTGACATGAGTAAAACTAAAATCTGAATTATAATAATTCCCACGACCACAACATTCTACGTCAGTAAAATCCCTATGTAGTTTACGTTAAAAGACAAAGGAGATTAAGTGATGTTTTTTAAAATGCCATCAAGATACATTTTTCATGTGACTGCTGACAGCTTTAATTTACTTACATTTATTGAAGATGCTGTTACTAGGCCGAAATAAAGCAAGTCACTCTAGCAAGTTAAACATCCAACGCTACCCTCCTGCAATAAGACTCAGAGTTTGCACCATTATTGCGTTGCGGTCTGATGCAATTACTTATCAGACTCTTAATATTTCATGCTCGCCTGGGTAGCCTAGTTTCTCAGTTCTAATGATCATTTCCGAACAGTATACTTACATAAAAATTAAGGCAGCAACTACAAGACAATTAAAGTAAAATAAAAGACATCAATAGACAAATGTATGATTGCGCCTGCTTTATGGAGCGCTGAGCCACGCTCCAAAAGACTATGGAATTGTAGAAATGTAGCCAGAAATAATGCGTTTTCCAATTTAATTAAGCAAATACACTTTTCAATAGTAAAAATAATTTCAATCAAAATGGTTTCATATATACAATTTACAAACACGTTTTAATGGGTTATCTATATCAGATCATTCCATTGCCCTACCAATACTGTTACATTGCGTTGCATCATACATGTCTAAATCCACTTCTCTTTTTGACAACCGTTGCATGACAACGTATAAATATATTAAAAAAACACCTCATTCGAAAACATAATACGAGCGCAAGCAGACGACACGACCGCGTCTCACAGTGACAGTCACGTACAATCCAGGCACCGTTGAATTTCATTTTGAGTTTCTTTCATCTCGCGGTCAACTTTAATTCCACTGACAGTCACCTAAGGATGATTCGGGAAAATGAACGGTTGCAATACTAAACCTGTACAGTAGTGATTGACTAAATTGAGCGTCCTTTCTATAGTATCAGCGCCGTCCCGTAGCAGACAGTAAGTTTCTCAGGGTGGCCAGCTCCCTTGACAGCTGCTCCACACGCTTCTGCAAGCGTTCGTTTTCCACCGACAGCTCCAGCACTTTGTTTTGCGTCTCTATGTTGCGCATCTTGGCTTTGTCCCTGCTCTTTCTCACCGCTATATTATTCCTCTCCCGGCGCTGTTTGTACTCGTCGCTGTCTCTATCCAGGCGCTTTTTTGCCTTGCCGCTCGAGATCTTGTCATGCCCCATGGAGCGGCTCCCATCTGGGATGGCTGGTGTACCGGGTGGGCTGGAGCAGGACGGGGCGCTAGAGACATTACCAAGATTTGGAGCCGACTGGTAATGCAAATAGGATCTCGGCTCGTAAGTGCAGATGCGATTGTCCATCTTCGTGCCCTCCTTAAATTCTTGTTTTAACTCTGGTTTTATATACCTCTCAGAATGGTGTTGGACCAGCACAGAGTCAGCTCTGGAATGCAATAAATCGAGATATCCCGGAATATTAGTATCTGATGGGCTGGTGGATTGGCAGGGCCCCGGGTTGTTGAATGAGAAATAAGTTTTGTAATTTTGTCCGGGCGTTACTCGTCGGTTTTTGCCCTCTTCTGCCAGGAAATTGGCGAAGACGTCTTCCCCGCGGTGGTGGTCCAGGGTTTGAGTGAGCTGTCGGTCGTGTAAAGCGGGCTCCAGGTAGCCGCTGAAGTCTATGGCTTTCTCGTGTTCCGCGATACCCAGCTCCTTCATTGAGCCCTCGTCGCTCGCCACTTTGTAAATCAACTTATTCTTGTGGATATTAATGTTCCTGCTGTCGCCGAAAGCAAAGAAATTGCGATCGTAAAAGGCTGCCGCGTCCATGGACCTTAACACCTGCCGGGGTGCGGGACCATTTGATCACGAGTACAGCTCCTAGAATGACCGGTCCCTGACATAGGAAAAAAACACGAAATTCTTCAGCCGTAAGTGGAAGAAAATGGGCAGAAAGTCACAGTTTTCTTCGCAAGAAAGCTCGGATTTTTTGGGGTTTTGAGCTCTCGATTGCAAGCTGTTGCTCAAAAATGAAACACTTTCCGGAGCATGTACCCCGATAACTCAATAATTTGACGGCGGACTTTATATAACAACGCGGAACAGAGGGCGGTGTTTCCTTACGCCCGTATGACGAGTTTTTTTTAGGCTACCAGTTTGGCAACAAGTCCTACTTTAAACGCGTCGATGGGTCATTTCGAGCTCTCAACTAACAATGACCAAGGCCTATGTTATTGAACAAACCTATAGAATCGCTTAAATTATTTTTTTGCCTAAAGCAAAAGTATTTTTATCTTGTGAATGAGTAAACATTTAAAGAAGCCACTAACAACTTTTACATTTTAATATAATATTTTTAATCAGTATAAAAGCTAGACATAAATATAAAAGTTAGCTGAAGTGTTTTTATCAGGTAAAATTATGTATGCAGAATTACAAATTTGTTTCAGTGTGTGTTCTATACCGTGGTAATTACTCTCCCTGGGTCATTTTAACATTTTGTGGTGGAAAAAGAGGAAACAGAACTCTCATTCACCCCATTACCTTGATAATAATTAATACCCGTTCATTACTATATTTAATTTTCTTTCGCACAACTGACGTAAACAGGGTGGTAGCTAGAATTGTTTTAGAGGGCTTTAGCACTCCAAAAATGTTCTTGAACCCCCAAAATAAATGTACATTTTTAGTTTAAATAGTTTGTTCTCATTCATGTTCATTTTCATCAAAATCAGAAACCCCAATAAAAGACATAGGTATACCCTTCTCATAAATTTCCAGTGAAACTACTGGCTGTAAATAATGCTTTTTAAATGCAGTACAAAGAGCTACAATAATAATTTTACCACGAAGAATTTGATTGTATCAGTGTGATTGCTACGAGTAAATAGGCTGTGTTTACTTCATACGACAGACAGGATAAAGGTAGGCTATCACAGTGGAGCACTTATGTTCGACAATGATGCATATTAAACCAATGACAGATTGTTACAGACAGCCTGGTAAAAAATCTACCTGTTTGCAGAATACTAATATTATACCACCTATGTAGTGGCTTTGATTCCCTCCATCCATCCATCCATCCATCCATCCATCCATCCATCCATCCATCCATCTATCCATACATTTGGTCAGGGTAATGGGGAGGTTTGCAGCCTATCCCAGCTTAAGTCACAAAGCAAGGAAAACGCCCTGGACGGGATTCCAGTCATTTCCATTCATTTAGCATGTTTATCCTTCAAGATATGTAGTAATACATTGCGTAACTGTATACATCTATCCAGCTGTCCATCATTCAGTGGCTTATCCGGTATTGGGCTATGGTGAGCTTGGATCCTGTCCAAGGAAGGACACAAGACAGGGGACACTCAGGAGGGGATGTCACTTAATAGCAAGACTCATACATGCTGACATACTCGCGCACACACAGGACAGACAATTTACAGACACCAGTTTGCCCAACTGCGTGGGTTTGGATTGTGGGAGCACACCAGTGTACCTTACACAAAGAGCTGGAGTGAGAGGAGTGAAGTACTGTATTTAAGGTGAAATGTATTTCATAATGTATTCGTTTTAATTTCGTAAAATAAAATATTGTTGAACCGAGGTTAATGTGCAATCGTTATATATGTATATATGAAAGCGCACAATAAACAGTGTTACTCAATACACTTTTATTAACCGTCTCTTTTCTATACCCGCTAGGTGAATTAAAATCTAGGAAATCGCAATATCTCCATCTATGGACCACATTGCGTTTGTGCAGACAACAGGCAACATCGATAAGTTGAATATTTTGTGTATTAGTCACTGAACCTTTGACTTGCATGTACATTTTTTCCGCAAGATAAATGCTGGTCTGCATTTTGGTCTGCATTATTTCTCTTTTGCAAGATGTTTTATTTAATCACTGGTTTCCTTGTTTATAGACGGCATCTAATTAAAACAGTCACTACTTTCCATTTAAGTGTTCTTCGTTCCATCGGTGATGAAAATTTTCACTTGATAACGGCAGAAAACATTAATGCCCTGTTAGGAACGAAGATTAAGCGTGACAGAGCCTATAGACACACGTCTGGGTTATTATATACTCCAAGACCGTGTTTGTAAGCAAATCCGCAATTGTTCTGATATTAAGACTACTGGCTTAGCCCATCTTACTATTGTCGTTTTTCCACTACTGTGATGATCAAGAATAAAGTCGAATCAAGTTGTATATATTTGCTTTTCCTAATCAACAATCTGGAAGTTCATTGTAAAGTTAAGTGTGGTATTGTCAGTTTAAGGGTTAAGGATCGTTAAAACGCGTAAGTGATTTATAGATAACTAATAACACGATATTGTATCTAAATACGATCAGACAAAACAGTGCAAAACTTTCTTCTGTGTAACAATTACTGATTGTATGGTAATAGCGTTTCACCAATAACTGATGTCAAAATACTTCGACTGAAGCGAGTCCTCGCTGTAATGGTTTTGATAGAGAAGTGGACTGAGACCTTCAGTCGTTATCAAAATTCGTCAGGCAAGAGCTGATAATGGGGCCATAAACATTCATAGTATCATGGGCGCCGTTAAGCCTGATCACTCGGGGTTGTAGCCCCGAGTATTTTAAGTCAAGACCGTGTGTTTTAGCCCCTGATGCCAATCTTCCTTCAAAAAATAAAGAAAAAATAAAGAAAAGTTAAGCCCCGGGTAAACGGATCTTTTCACTAGCTAGAAACGGCCCTGCACAGTATGCATTGATCTGGCTAGATAATACATAAAGGCAGGGGCGTCAGAAGCATTTTGAATGTGCGGGGGACACACTGGCATAAAACTTATATTTTATGTTAAATGTGTGTGTGTGTGTGTGGGGGGGGGGGGGGGGGGGGGGAGAAACCAAACAAATAATGCATAAAGGACATATAGCCTAGCATCTCATACATTCAGAACATGGCTTCAACTGAGACATACTGCTCCTCCGTGTGACCACTGACCACATACTGCGATGTCATTGAAAAACATTGAAAAAATATTTTTCAGCTCTAGCGCCCACTTTAATTGAATTATGAATTGTATTTATGTATGGGATTTTTCATATATTATAAAAATTCATAAATAGGAAGAACTTTCTACTATTTGAAACATTGCCACTAAAACTACAAGGAACTAATTCCACTGTTACAAATATTTCTACAGCATATACTCTCATTAGTCATTTCATTATGTTTCTGCTACATAGTATCAGGTTAGATCCCTCCTTTTAACAAGCAGGAGTACCTAATAAATGTCAGCTAAGTCTATTATGCATGGAGAGCAGTACATTGGTCAACATTGTCAGCACTGATTTCTGTCCCACTGTGTTTGGAGTTTAAATGTTTAAATGTTAAATGTTTCTCCTCATGTCCACACCAGTCTTTCTGGATACTCCAGTTTCCTCTTTTGCTACAAAAGCATGTGTCAGGTCAGGTTGGGGAGAATGCACTGCTTCAACGCATCAGATGAAGAAACACATTGAGATCCCGGATGGCCACCCCCCAGGTTGACACACGGTCCAGTCCCACCTTCTGGCAATGGCCATCTTTCTGCTTACCAGGACGTCCCTTAACCTCCTCCAGTCCTCAGCAATGAGGATCCTGTGAGCCGAATCACCACTCATTCGGCACAAAGTCAAACGAGCGGTACCCAAGGATTCTCCAAAGAGACACCATATTAATGGAGTCCACTCTTTGTCTCATGTCTCTGGACATGTCTCAAAGCCATACAGCAAAACAGGGAATGTCACGACTCTAAAGACTTGCACCTTTGTCCTCTTACAAAGATATCGGGGGGCACCACACACCCCTTTCCAACAACCTCATGACCTCCCAATCCATCTACTGTCTTCATAAGAAGAATCATCAGAGACATGAATGTGAATGTGGTCGACATTCTCTCCACAGACAGACACACTGCTGATGGTTGTGTCCAAGAGGTCATTAATGGTCAGGATCTTGGTTTTAATCCAGGACACTTGCAAGTTCAGACTCCTCATCTAGTCTCTCAAGAGCCCCGATCAAAGTCTCCATTGAGTCAGCAAAGATCACAGCATCGTCAGTGAATCTTTCCTCATCAGCAGATGCCCCACAGCTGTTGGACCCCACGACCCTGCCCAACACCCAAGTTCATATAAGCATTGAGCAGAGTTGGAGCAAGAACACACTCCTGACAAACCCCAGAATCAACAATGTAGAACGCAGAGGTTCTGCCTCTGCTCTTCACAGGCCTCACAGTACTGGTGTACAGACCAGCCATGACATTCAGCAACTTCGAGGGGGATCTCGCTAAATCTCAGTATGTCCCATAGGGCAGCTGGAGCAACTGAGTCGAACACTTAACGAAAATAGACAATTGCTGCAAAGAAACGCTGATATTCATGTTTATAGTAGATGAGAACCCTCAGTGCCAGAATGTGGTTGAGGGTAGACTTCTTAAGCATAAAACCAGACTGCTCCGGACACTGGTAGGCAAGCAAGTGATCACGGATCCTGTTGAGAATGACCCTAGCAAGTAGCATGCACTGAGAGCAGTGTTATCCCTCTGTAGCTACCGCGATCCAGGCGATCACCCTTCCTTTTCCAGATAAGGACAAGTCCCATTTTCCAGTCATTTGAAATGACACCTATCTCCCAAATGGAAGCAAAGATTGCTTGCAAAGCCAGGAGAACAACCTTACCACCAGTCTGGAGAAGTTCACCCCAAGTGCCATAGATCCCTGCAGCCTTCCTTACCCTCAGAAAGTTCAACACCTGTGCAAACTCAGTGAGATTAGGTGGCTCACAGCTATTTGGAGGATCAGCCTCAAGAACTGTGCACCAGTAGATGTCCATCATCCTAGCCGGAGGTTCAGCTTTAAATAGCTGCTCAAAGCAGCCTGCCCAGCAAGTCACAACTGCATTGTCATCCGTAAGGACCGTTCCATCACTCGCCCTGATTGCGACTCTCAGAGGAGCAAATTCTGGTTTGTGTAATGCTTCCATTCCTCTGTAAGCAGAACATCGCTCACTAGACCACAGATGGTGTAGCAATTACTCATAGATCCCTCTAACAAACATCTCCTTATCTACCTTTAGGGCCCTTGCAGATCTTGGTACAGATCAGAGTTTCCATCAAGCTATGCACACCAACTCCTCTCGACAATATCCAGGGTGCCCTGCGAGATGAAACGCCTCCTCCTGGGACCACTGGCAACACCAACACAACCCTCAACAACCTTCAGGGTCTTGTCACAGAAGATCTCCCACTTCACATTAAAATTCACAGTTGCACCAGAGTCTGCACGGTCCTCACACAACCTGCATGCAAACTTATTAGAAGTAGTTTGATCTTGGGACCTGACCAGGTCCAGCTTCATTGTCGTACTAGGCGGTAGCCTGCTGGATCGAAGCTGAATGTTCAGATTAGCAACAACAAATCTGTGGTCAGAATTCACAAACTGGGCACTGTAGGAGCTGTATGAACCTCCAGCATCTGCCCATGAATATGTGAATCCATCCTTCGCAGCGCCACCAGTAGTAGAGCACCCAGTCCAGGCTGCTGGAACCAGGATCTAGTGACCTGTAAGTCAAGGAACATGGAGCAACTTTCACCACAGTCACCAGACCTGTGAGGACCAACACAATCCTTATAGCCAACCCTATGAATGCCAGTGGTCGTATTGAAGTCAGCTATGACCAGGGGAATGACACCTTGTGGGGACCCATCAACCACTTAGTGAGGGTTGCGCATAAAATGTCTCCCTCATCGTGTTACACTTAAAAGCATGCATTTAAGTGAGTTTATTAACCTAAGTTGCTCATAGTGTAGGGATAGGACACAGATTCACCACATCCCAAGCTGAGGGATCTGGGATTGAGTGACCAGCTGTGTGGATGGGTTCTGGATTTTCTTACAGGAAGACCCCAGGTGGTGAGAGTAAGCAACTGTGTATCCAGCACAAACACCCTCAACACGGGAGCTCCACAAGGCTGTGTTTTGAGCCCACTGCTGTACATCCTCTACACTTACATCTATGTAGTCGCACTCAGCTCAAATTCCTTCATGAAATTTGCTGATGACATAGTAGTACTCGGCCTCATCTCCAACAATGATGAGTCTGTCTACTTGAAGGAAGTGGAGAACCTCGAAAGGTGGTGCTAGGATAACAGCCTCCAACTGAACGTTATCAAAACAAAGGAATTGATTGTGGACTACAGGAGGCAGCAGGACTCTTACCCATCTGTAAACATCAATGGTGCTACGGTGGAGAGGGTGAGCACTTTCAAAAACCTCAGCGTCCATGCAGGAGGACCTCACCTGGTCCACACACACAGGTGCTCTGGTCAGCAAGGCGAGGCAGCGGCTCTACCATCTGAGGCAGCAGAGGAGGTTTAAGGTCTCTCCTGCTGTCCTTAAAGCTTTCTACTCAGCTGCTGTAGAAAGCATACTGACCTCTGTCCTGGACCGGAAAGCCCTGCAGAGGGTGGTTAGAGCAGCTGAGTGCTGCATCAGAAACTTGCTTGCCCTTCCTACAAGACATTTACACCAGCCAGTGTAGAACCAGAGCAAGACCCATCCCACCCCAAAAACTCTCTGTTTTGCCTGCTGAACTGCAAATTGTTCGACAGTCTTATGATCAGAACTGAAAGGTCAAGGAGGAGCCTTTTTTCCCCAGGTCATAAGGCTCCTAAACCAGGACAGTTCTCAGTCTTCCACTGGACTCTACAGTTACTCTTCAATTACTGTAACACTGACATCACGCTGTGCACACTGTGTACGAGTGCCCATAATCCTATGAGTACTGCTTATATCAGTTCATACTGTTCAAACTGCCAGTACATATCTCAGGTCTCTTGTACATTGCACTTATATTGCACCGCATAGTCACTTTTACCTTATTACTAGATTATTATAGATTATGTACAGCTGAACATTTTTCATATATATTTTTTTATTTTTTATTGTTATTTTTATATATTTTATTATTCTCTTGTCATGCACAGCTGCTCGGAGAGACCAAGGTTGCATGTTGTATGTGTACAACCTTGTATGTGACGAATAAACCTCTTGAATCTTGAATCTGTACTAGATAAGCGTGTGACAAATGGATAGCTGAATGGATGTATCCAGTTCTGTAGTATATTACTACATATCTTGAAGCATTTACGTATTAAAAGTATAACAATATAGTGTAAATAAACAAATGGTATGTAATACCTAAAAATAATTACACCTACCCATCTAAGCTGATATGAATACAATTATTTTTTTTCATTCATAGAATAATTTATAAAATAATCCTAGCTGTAAAATAGGGGTTGTGGGGGGGGGGGACACATTCAGTTTGCCTCCTCTTTATTTCCAGAAACTCTATCAGTAAAAGACCATCTCTCATGTTACCTGCTCCGACCCCAAACGACCAGGGGTGCGTTAACTTCCCTGGGGGCCTGAAGCCAACACGGCCGAGCGGTTCCCCCAAGCAAGCCGCTTGAGCCGTTTTTTGAGAGGAAAAACAAATGATACAGTATGAAAAATTATTCTAATGTCCATTATTCCAGTAATCAGCATTCATGGTGCCTATGGTAATGCTTGGGGTATGTAATGGTGGCAAAAATTGCCAAGCGATCAGGTGTCGGTGGGTGACTATTTCATGTTTCCAGAGGAGGGGCCCATGATTCTCCTAGACAGGCCCCCTGATGGCTGCTGGACCCCTAGGCTATGGCCTAGGTTAGCATATGCATTAATCCGACCCTGTTACCAATGTTCCTAGATGTGTTCCTTTCTCACATCTTCATGTCATGTGGCTCTGTTCACCATCTTGTTTTACTGAAGATAGCCTTAAATATCTGGAGAATCCATGTTTTTTTTTCTTGTCTGCATTACAAGTTTTTAAAAAGAAATGCCAACATATATATTTATTCTAAACACATTTACTCTACGCTATTAATTTCTTCTGACAAAATTCAGGAGAGATGAATGAGTACCAAAAGCACACATTTATTAATTTTATATACCTTATGAGAAATTCTTTAAAAGTAGTGCTTGGTTATTGTACATCCAGTGTGGTAGCACACAACGGTAAATGAACACCGGCAAAGTTTGTGTTCAATCATGAAGTTTACAAGATTAATTTTATTAAAGTTGATTTTAGTGAGCTAGGTTTCTTTTTAACATGTAATCTAAGACTCTGCTCCTGGGTTTTAAACATCCATGATCTCTTAATTACAATACCAAGGATAATAAAAATTAGCTTTTAAAATTATCATAGTTTTAAAAAGTACAGCATTTGGGTGGAACAGGAAAGCTGGATGTATGAGCACTGAGCTGGCAGCGGAGTAACAGGGCTGGGCTTTGGCGTGCATTTATGTTTCCATGGTGATTTATTACCAGCTCAATGTCTGCTAAAGCCTCAGGTTATTAAACCAACCCAACACGGATTTGAGTTCCTCGGTAGGTTGTTAACAGAGGTATCTGGGTGGTTTCAGGAATTTTCTGGAGGCTGAATCATGCTTCTGGGAAGGAAGGTGTAAGGAGTGTCTTTGAAGTGATTTTTCAGTTGGCTTGTTGTGCCAAGAAAAGTTGTTGAAGAAGCCTTCGACCCATTTTTTGTTCCAGGTTTTATCTGGTGCCTTTGTGAGTCTGTACACTTGTGACAGAACTATGCACCACAACTTGCCACAAAACCACAGAAAAAAAACAATGCGATTGCCTTTATGGCAGTAGGATTACACCTGTAGGAATGGATTACATTACATCTCCAATTATACTGGGGATTAGTTTGGATTTAGATTTAGGTATATTATGCACCCGAGCGTGTGTGTGTGTGTGTGTGTGTATGTGTGTGCGTGCGTGTGTGTGCGTGTGTGTGTGTGCGCGTGTGTGTGTATGTGTGTGTGTGCGTGTGTGTGTGTCACAAGATTAGACAGCTATATAAACATATGGTCTGTATAAAAAAGAATATTTTGGTCTGGCAAAGATAAACATACTGTTTATTGCTTTTTTTGAATCCCTGTCTTGTATTTTCTCATTTACCTTTATACATGTCATCCAGAATGTCCTGTTCTTATTTGTGTGTTTGTGTGACAGAGAAAGCGAGAGAAAGAAACCAAACAGCCCCCACAATGTGGTAAAAACCTGTTATTTCGACGTGGTGGGGACCATTTTTTAGATCCCCACAAAGCTCTGTGAATGTAGTCAAAAAACTAGAAATGCGTATATTGTTTGGTTACTTATAGTTAAGGTTAGGGCTGGGTAGGGATTAAGGTCGTCATGTTGTGAGTTTTCCCCATTGAAATGAGTGGAGAGTCTCCACAAAGATGTATTTATAAACCTGTGCGTGTGTGTGGAGGGAGGGGGTGGGGGCTGGGGGCTGTAACTGTAACGCTGACAAAAAACAACAACAAAAAAATCCAAATTCTATCCATCCTTCCATTTTTGATATTCCCATGTTGCAGTATACTGACTTATACAATGATGTAAATAAGACACATAGAGAAATTAGAGATTATAATATTTTGTTGGATTATCGACTATGGACAATTGCTGAATAATGTTTTCATGATTATTGAAATTATAGTGTTCCCTTGGGGTGAATCTGACACACCTATATCAGAATTGTGATACGTCACGAAACACCAGTCATTGCAATAGCAGGCAGATCCAGATTAAGCTGGAATATTTTGTTTAGAGAAGGTACCGGTTTCCTCTCTATAGTATAAGAGCAATTCTGTTTATTCACAAAGATGCAATCCCTTCTTTCCATGTTACTCTGATTCACACTCAGCTGTTATATCAATGTGTGAACCTTTGAAGATTTCCTCAGGTTTGTCAACTGTCAAACTAATAATGCAGTGGTCAGCAATGTTGCCTCATACCTCTTGGATCAGGATTTAAATCTTCACCTTGGCTCTGGGTGCGTGGAGTTTGCATGTTCTCCTTATGTTGTTGTGGCATTTTCCAGTTTCCCCAAAAACATCCATCCTTGTTTTTGGACTGGGAGGGCTGGAGAAACCCCATGACAACAGAGGGAGAACATGCAAACTCCACACACACACACACACACACACACACAAACACACACACACTACAAACACGGAACCCTGGCAGAGACTGTGATGGGTTGGTGACCCATTGTGGGTTATTCCCTGCCATGTGCCCATAGCTTCTGGGGTAGGTTCTGTACCCCCATAACCCTACATATGTACAGAAGAAGGATGGATGGATGGATTTGATTAAAGAAACAAGATCTTGAAACTGAATCAAACAGCATCTGAAAAGTCATTTTAAGCAGTCAGAAATTAGTTTTCAGCTCAAACCTCTCTTCAGGCAATATAACTAGGTGTAGTACCGGACAAAGCCATGAGAGCCCTGGGCAAGCTTCATCGCCGGGCACTCCCTGTCTGAGACGTGAAGTGAAATTGCTTTGCTAAGTCAGCGCCCCCTCAGGAGAGGGCACCCTAGGGGGCCTCCTGTGTTACCTAATGGGTTGACCGGCACTGGTTCGGTGCTCTATATAAACTGGGAAATAAGAAAACTAATTCCCCCGTCGACTCAGAAAATATTGCTTTCATGTGATTAACAGTTAACTGCACTGCACATTATTTTATTATTAGCAGTTATAGCTATTAAAACTAATGAACTGATGACACATACAAGCTGCTGTAATTCCTCTGTGTCTAGCTGTCACTGCTTATAAAATTGATATAAGTAATGAACTTAGGGCTGTGATAAAGAAAAACTCCAAGAAAAATCCCATGGTCTTTATGGGTCTTCATGGGGGACGATCCCCTGATCCAGCCACAGGTCACCTCTTTCAGTAGACATGTAAACCTTTATCCATCGATCCGTCCATCTGCCATTTACATGTATGTAAAAGTTTATTACCTTGTAAATAGTGTGTATGGTTTGCAAACTGCTCCGACGCTTTTGATGTAGGTAATTTTAGATTTGTAATGGAATAACAGAGATTTGCCGTAGTTCTTGCGTGACCGTCTGAAAGCGTAAATGTCACGCCAGATGCGTGAGAGTTGGCAACCCCGACTGCACCGCACCCTAAACGCTCCGAGCTCGGCTGCACGTGCATAGTCTGCAAGAACACTCCTGATGACGAAATTTACGTCACTCTCACTGTGCACGAGCCGTAATAGCACACGGAAAAGTGAAGTACAAACTGGGCAAGGCAGGTAAGTCGGTAAATTGGGATAGAGTCATACCTTTAATGAACACAAGGTGGCGTGCGCGATCCCGTTAGATAGCGACAAGATGGCGGCCGCCGCCGGATCAGGTGAGAATATGTTAGTATTGGCTGCGTAATTGTCGTGTATGTTATTAAGTGTCCAAGTTTAGGGGACATAATATTCAATATTATCAATAAAGCGTGCCTTTCCAACTGTAAACGTATTTAAATAAGTATACATTGGGGTACTTATATAACTAATCGTTTACCACTGCCTTGGTAGACCAGGAAAAAACGAAGGTAGCTAGATGGAAAACTATAAAATTATGCGGTAATAAAGATGTTTCGTAACAGAAATAATGTTATGGTATATGCGGTGCCTTTCGAACTGTTCACTGTTGCAGTGTGATTGCACAGCCTTTACCACAATTGTCACGTTTAAGCAGATTGTCCAAAGCTCTACTTCCGTGTCATGGACCAGCTGTTAAAACCTATTCATCCTGAGTTTTACATCCTTTGTAATATTATCATTTAATATTAATTCACACATTTATATCACCTTGACCGTAGTATTATGATTTATTTGCTAAAGTAAAAAAAAAACCGTATTGACATCGTACCAATGTTTTGATGAAAATCACATCACATTAAAACTGCCAGCAATATTAGGCAATTTCACTCTTCATTAACTAGCTTTCTGTGCCAGCTGTTTTACTAATATAAAGCAGTACTACCCAGCTTCATCATTACCTTTAAATATATCATAGTTAGCTTGTGATCTTAAACATTTCTTGCGCACTTATCACATATTTGAGGCCTGTTGTGATGATTCATATAAAAATTGTCATCGTTAACGACAGGGGTGATGGACAATACGCGAAACAGTTTTTTTATTGATCTTTGTATTGAGTTAATTCTATAACAAGTCTTTTACCATTCTACATTATTTTTTAATGGTTAAAAAGAATTTGGAAGCTTGTCAAGCACTATGTCTGCGTTATCTAGCAACCACTTCCTTTCCTGTGCTCTTGCTAGTTGTATTGCTATTTGCCAAGTTAATAACGTCTCCGTTACATTTTAAATATGTTACCTTCTGTATTTTCGGGTTTTGATCACGGATCATCGCCCCTGACGTTTGAGCTGAACTGATGACACGATGTCACGATTTATGCATTTTGATTTCAGTATAATCTACTGTTAGTGCGGTCATTTTTGCTTTCATGTTGCTATATGTTAAAATGTGTTGTCTAAGACGCAGTATTTAGGAAATTGTTTTATAACAAGTATAATTTCTCTGGTCAAGGGCGAACACTGTCCAAGATAAGCCTGTGTATTGCTGTAGTCTGTGTGCACATTATATGTGTATGTGTGTTACTTCCTGTGGTTCAGTGTCTTTGTTTCACTTCAGGCGTGAAGGTTCCCCGTAACTTCCGGCTGCTGGAGGAGCTGGAGGAGGGTCAGAAGGGTGTAGGAGATGGTACCGTGAGCTGGGGCCTGGAGGACGATGAGGACATGACCCTGACTCGCTGGAGAGGGATGATCATTGGCCCACCCAGGGTCAGCACATTTAAGTCAGGCCTCTTGTATTATTAATAACAGTGATCATAAAATAATGTTATTTCTTAGCTTGTATTGCCTGTGTGTATGAAAATACAGTTATTAAAAATGTCCTCTGCTATACATGGTTCCTCAGCTCTACTCCTGCAGATGCTTCATCTACTGAAAGGTCGAAGCCATAGATTGTGTTGGAAGTTTTCTCTGTGTGCATTTTTGTAAACTCCTTGCTGTTTTTAATATTAATTATTGCTTATTCGAGGTCAATTAACTAGTTATTTGGTTGCAGGTCCATATTTTCCTGTTTAATGACTCAAAATATAATATTTCCTTGAGTTGTTGATTCTTGTTACTTTTGCATGGCAAATACTAGAAGAAGAGTTTTTCTATAACAAAAATTGATGTTTACTATAGGAAAAAGGGTGGTTTCCTTTAACTTGTGCACATTGTCCATTCTTTATCTTAAGAACTTAAAATTAGTGATTAGTATTTCTCTGGGTATAGGCTAAATGACAGATCAGTGTACTTATCATTCAATCTGTGTACGCAGCCATCCGCTATAGGCCAGGTTCAGTGGTGGTTTTAGAATTTTCTAGCCATTGAATGTCTTAAATAGTGGAATGAAGGGATTGTTTTCTTATTTCATAATTATTTGGTGTAGGAGGTGGCAAGTTTCACATTTTCAGTGCTAAGATTGGCTTATCATAAAGACCCAGAGAGAAACTTACCTGTTTGAGATCAGCTGGACTCTCAGTGAAAACTGCAAAGCAAGTTTAGCCAGTATAGAGGAGAAAATAAAATGAGACTGAAGCTGATGCTTTCATTGTACTTCCTGCAAACGACAACCACATTTTTCAAAACAGCATTGCAGTTTCCCATAGCAGATGTTGCTGATATCACAGATGTCTGCCGGCTCTTTAACACAGGGTTTAGTAGTCTAAGATATGTGAATATTAACGTTGTATGTAATTTGTAATGAAATTGATATTTTCAAATTAGTAGGTATTGTGTGTATTATATACCCTGCAATCGGGTTATTCCCTGCCTTATGGCCATAACTTCTGGGGTAGGCACAACTCTGCTTAGTATAACTGGGTACATGGATGGATGGATGGATGGATGGATGGATATTATATACATAAGAGAGGAGACAGAGAAGGCTAAAACCGAATAAAGCACTTTAGCATTTCACTTACTCAGCATCTTATTGGGGGATATTTTGAGTCTTCACATGCCATGTTAATTGAAATAGCTGCTTAGATACTGGTTGATCTTTAAGGAGATGCTGGGAAGACATGGTCCCAGCACTCTGAAAAGTCTTGCTCCACTTCATTCAGAAAATTGGACTAGAATGTCTTTGGCTAACATCTCCTTTCTCCATGTATGTCATGGTCGTTTAAGCTTTTCAGCTGGTCCCTGTCCCAAGTTCATGCTGACGTGTAAAAAGGCTTTTTCCCTGTTTGTTTAAATTATTGTTGCTGTTAACACTACAAAGATGAAGCTTTTCTTACTACTTAGGTGAGCCACAGTATCTATGAACAATGATGATTTTTGGTTTGCTAATAGTCTAGAGGCTGGATAATTTGCTGGTAAGAGAATTAACTTGTACGCTAAAATGACAAGGTTGCCTTCTGGTTCTGACCTTTTTAATGTCTCATTTCGTGTTTGGAATTTGATTGTGGGATGGAACTGAAAATGTTAAAAAGTAAAAGAAAATTCTTGCATTCTACTTTTTAACAGACTTGATGCCAGACTTCTTGGTTAGTATCACAAGAGACAAGCTTTAATATTTTTTGTCATCCCACCTAATTGCAGACAATCTATGAGAACAGAATGTATAGCGTGAAGGTGGAGTGTGGACCCAGATATCCAGAGAGTCCTCCCTTCGTCAGATTTGTGACTAAAATCAACTTGAATGGCGTCCACAACTCGAATGGCGTCGTAAGTATTCCCCTACTGTGAAGGGCAGAACATTTCATGATAACCACGGTGAAAAGGTGCCCGTCTAAGCGTCTAAGGAAGGAGACGGTTCTGTGTATCCCTCAGCAGTGGCTCTCGCTCATCGTGTGTCCGGTTCGCCCCCTACAGGTGGATATGCGCGCAGTGTCGTCTCTGGCCAAATGGCAGAACTCGTACAGCATCCGCGTGGTCCTGCAGGAGCTGCGTCGTCTTATGGCCTGCAAGGAGAACATGAAGCTGCCTCAGCCACCCGAGGGACAGATCTACAGCAACTGAGCCTTGACCCTCTTCTCCTTACGGTTTTATCCATCCTTCATCCCAGCCTTCCTTCCTTTCCTGTGTTTCACACTCTTCCCTCCCTGCAGCCTTCATTCCATCTGAGCCTATGGAGTGTGTGTTCCCTTGCACCCCTCTCTGTCCCTTACCCCCCCCCCCCCCCCCCCCCCAACCCATTCTTCACAAGATAGACAGACATGCTTTGGGTTACTAGGCCGAGCAGAGGAGACCATTATCATACTGTACGTCTTACTAATCTTTTTTTTATTATTTGTTACAATTGCCGATTGTAAAATAACATAAATGATCTTATTGCGTGTAACTGTGTGAGTCTGTTTTTGATGAGCTACGCTGTGAGGAAATCTGCAGTTAACAGGCAATGACTCCTCTGGTGCAAACAGAGGACATTTTTTTTTCTTCCTATTGCCTAGTTTTGAATTTATATGAAATTTCAAAAGCTACTTCCGCTTGCTGTTCAGCCCAGTGGACTGGTTTTGGGATGCTGTTATAGGGTCACCTTACATTATACTGGATTTCTCTAGTACTGAAAGCAGGATGCTGAGCTGATTAAGGGTGTATGTGTTTTAGAGACATGCTCAGTTATGAGTCGTGACATTTTCTCATGACTAAGCTGGATATGGTAACAGGGCTTTGCTATGAATATTGCAGTACATTCTGTACTCATCAGTTTTTCAAATCATCTGTAGCTTTACACATTCTATAGCAATTTCTCATTTTTGTGCAAGTCTTAAGACCAATCCATTGGAAACTGTGCCATTATATCAATGTACTATTTTAATGATGTGTTTGACTTTGACATCCAGTTTCTAATTTAAATCCTTGTCTGTGGCGGGACATGCTGGTTTTGTCCAGGCTAACTTGTCAACAGCCATATTTTCTTCCTTTTGATTAAATTGCTTTGTTTAAACCAACTGCACAATGCAAATTGTGTTAACCCAAGCGTGTCCCCTCTTGCACCATGCTCCTTTGAATGCCAATTCTGTTACCTCAATTTTGGTGTAATTCATGTACTTCAACACTAGAGGGGGGACAATATAAAGCATGAGACAGGGTTCTTATTTTTCTGGTCACCTGTATGTCTGATATCTACATTCACTGTTTTTGACACCACACATTAAACAGGGGCTGTGCCCCAAATGATTAGCTTTGTGCCACTGCTTTGTGGATAGAAAGTATGTTGTTAAGAAAGAGACCAGCGCGTCTCACCATACCAACCTTTAGTGCCCATTCTTCCCATACATTCCTCCCATACCATCCACTGCAGATAGTAAATGCCAGACCTTCACAATCATTAGTGATCATGTTTTGCTACTTTGAAGGACAAGGTTCAAAACTATTGCAAGCTTTGTGTCCTCAAATTCTACATGTACGGGTACCTAATATTGCGCTTCTGTGTATGGAACTAATTTGCAGATCTCTAATCTTTAAGAACAATGCCATCATTGTGCCCTGTCCCCCCTGGTCTATGTTTCACCACCATCCCTGAATCCGGATAACCTGTTAAGGGAAGGATAGGATAGTGAAGTGGATGGTTTGGTATTATCTTCAAACAAAACAAAACATTATAAAACTATACAGTTTTTTGTGGGTGCTCTGGTTACATGCACAGTCCAATGATGTATGATTAGTTGAATTCCTATGTAATTGGACTACCAGAAGTATTCTAGGTCGACCACTGTATCTATGGACTAGGAATGAAAAGTATTTGAGCAAGATAAAATTTCCACTGCTGATTTTTCTTAGTCCAGATAGGCTTTTATCTCCCTGCAACCCAGCAATGGACAAGCAGCTGTGGAAGATCGATGAATGGACCATGTTTTGGTTCAGGAATGAGAAGGTATCTGAAGCACCATGGTGCAGTTGAAGGTGTGAATTAAAGTGGTATAACCATGGACTCTAGCAGTGCTTTGGTATGACCCAGCCATCAATACTCTCAGTGCCCTAAAAACTTACCCTCTCAGCACCAGCAATAGCTATAGGCAGAAGAGAGAGTTGCCCAGGGCCCCAGATTTACCAGCATTGAAGAAAAAGCAAAATGATCATCAATTTTTTTGTATGGGGGCCTCCCAAGTAAAGCTTTTCCTTAGGGCCACTGAAAAGATGCACATTCCAATCTGCATACATTCCCTAATCACACATCCCCCAAGACTACATCCCCCTTGTGGCAGAGAGAGGGGGTACGGCTGCAGTAATTAAAAGCATATTTTCAAGATTTTAGTCAAGGCAGTGGGTCATACACTGAGCCCCATTAATGTAATGTAATTCGGTCTCACCCATTTAGAATAGTCACAACCAGGCTCAGCAGGGAAAATTAATTGTGTGGATATGTTTCTGACCTCATGAAATATTCCCTACAAAAATGTTTAATAAATAAATACAACTGCACTGGTGGAGCTGCGGGGCGACATGGTGGTGCAGTGGTTAGCACTGTTGCCTCACACCTCTGGGACCCGGGTTCGAGTCTCTGCTTGGGTCACATGTGTGTGGAGTTTGCATGTTCTCCCCCTGTCGTCGTGGGGTTTCCTCCGGGTACTCCGGTTTCCCCCCACAGTCCAAAAACATGCTGAGGCTAATTGGAGTTGCTAAATTGCCTGTAGGTGTGCATGTGTGAGTGAATGGTGTGTGAGTGTGCCCTGCGATGGGCTGGCCCCCCATCCTGGGTTGTTCCCTGCCTCGTGCCCATTGCTTCCAGGATAGGCTCCGGACCCCCCGCGACCCAGTAGGATAAGCGGTTTGGAAAATGGATGGATGGATGGTGGAGCTGCAACAATTCCGAGCAGGGATAAGATAACTGTACAATACACTGACATCCCTGTTTCCAAAAAAGTTGGGGTACTGTGTAAAATGTCAATAAAAACAGAATGCAATAATTTACTAATCATACAAACCCATATTTAATTGAAAATAGACAAAGACGACATATCAAATGTTGAAACTGAGAATTCTTCTTGTTTTATGACAAATATGTGCTGAATTTGAATTTGATGCCAGCAGCACGATTCCAGAAACGTTGGTTACCACTGTGTTGCATCACCTTGTCTTTTAGCAACACTCTGTAAATGTTTGGGAATGAGTTGCTGGAGTTTTGAAAATAAAAGGTTGTCCCATTCTTGCCTGATATAGGATTTCACCTGCTCAACAGTTTGGGGTCTCCTTTGTCGTATTTTTCATTTCATGATGCTCCAAATGTTTTGGGTCTGGACTGCAATCTGGCCAGTCTATCACCTGGACTCTTCTACTACGGAGGCAGGGTGTTGTAACATGCAGGATAAAGTTTGGCATTGTCTCTGAAAAAGACATTGTCTGGATGGCAGTATATATTGCTCCAAAACCAGTATATATTGTTCAGCATTAATGGTACCTTCCCAGATGTGTAAACTACCCAAGCCATGGGCACTAATGCACCCCCATACCATCACAGATGCTGGCTTTTGAACTGTCTGCTGATAACTAGCTGGATGGTTCCTCTCCTCTTCAGCCCAGAGGAAGCGGCATCCATGATATCCTAAAACCTTTTGAAATTTTGATTTACCAGACCACAGGACAGTTTTCCATTTTGCCTCAGTCCATTTAAATCACCTCAGGCCCAGAGATGTCAGCGGCGTTTCTGGACCATGTTTAGATATGGTTTCTTTTTTGCATGGTAGAGTTACATCCTGCATTTTTGGATGCAGCGACAAACTGTGTTCACAGAGAATGGTTTTCGGAAGTGTTCCTGAGTCCGCGCAGTAATTTCCACCATGGAATCATGTCTGTTTTAAATGCAGTGCAGCCTGAGCACCCGAAGATCACGGGTTTTCTGCCTTGTCCCTCCCATACAGAGATTCCTCCGGATTCTCTGAATCTTTCAATGATATTATGTGCCGTAGATGAAGAAATTCCCAAATTCTTTGCAATATTATTTTGAGGAACTTTTTTTTTTATTATTCCACCATTTGCCCATGTGGTCTTTCACAGAGTGGTGATCCTCTCCCCATCTTCACTGCACAGTGACTCTGCCTCTCTGGGAGACTCTTTTTATACCCAATCATCTTACTGACCTGCTGCCAGTTAACCTAATTAGTTGTGAGATATTCCATTCTGTGCTTTGTTTTTTTTTTTTAGCATCACCCGACTTTTCCAGTCTTTGGTCGCCCCAGTCCCAACTTTTTAAAAATGTGTTGCTGTCATCAAATTCAAATTGCACATATATTTGTCATAAAACAATAAAAGTTTCAACATTTGATTTGCAAACCATTGCATTCTGTTCTTCTTTACATTTTACACAGCACCCCCAATTTTTCAGAAATGGGGCGGTATGTACAGTATTTAAAAAAAATAAAAACAGGTATGTATGATCCCAGAACCATTATATCATTTACTAAAAAATTTTCTAAGGGTGCATGATCAGTCATTCATGTGTAACCTGTTATTGTAATTTCATTAAGTTTTCTATCATTGGATTAACACAGTTGCTGCTGTGTAATAAAGACATATGTTGCTCTCAGTTGTTCTTCCAATATATTGGTGTTATCAGTTAGAATTTAATTAGCAGCGGATTGATCCCTAGTAAACAAATAAAGGTAGGATCAAAACCAAGGTACTGAAATACATCAGACTTATAGATGCTAGAATAAAGACCACAATGGGGCAGATGATTATTACAAGACCATGACATGCAAAGCATGGACTGTGGGTTATGATGGAGGCTTTTAGACTCACGGATACGGATGGAACTGGTGAGGCTTGATAAGCTGCACTGTATAAAGGCCCAGAAACAAAGGGGTTTTTGATTACCCCTTTTAATAGGTTCTTTCATCAGGCAGCTGACCTTGGTGGAAAACCTGTGATGAAAGATGATGCTGGAACAGATAAGTGGGCCCAGCCCTCAGCTCCCTATCCGCTGGGATATAGCTCTTGGTCCCCCTGTGACCCTAGAGGAAGTGGACAGAACTGGGCCAAAGGAACCATCTCTATCTCAGGAGGATCCAAAAGGGCTCTAACATTTCTCCAAAGAATCATCGCGTGTGAGGTGGCTTCCTGTTGCATGGAAAAGACTTCAGGACTGTCTGGAAGTGATTGTATCCTCAGACTTCCCAGGAGACACAAAAGCTTGCTGAAGAGAAGAGCTGCACCTGCTGCTTCCCAAAGTCACATCCAGGCAGGAACCCTCTCTACATCTTCACCTATCACGCTGTTACATGCTATCAAATTTTATTAAAGCAAAATAATACATTTTACAGCTCGTCCACTGTTACAATGATTTTTTTTAGGAATCCCATGTGTGCATGCAGTCAAGCAGCAGTAGTCTTTGTGGAACTTGATGCTTTGCAAAGGAGCTGTTTCTCAAATATTTTTCAGTTTCCAGTTGTTTTCCTGGAAAACATGCACCATGTCACCTATAGGACTGAGTGCGCCCCCCCCCCCCCCCCCCCACCAATGCAGGATAGGTGTCTAATGTACAGGTGTAATGTTGCAACTTAACCGCAGACACAGGTCTGATATGCTAAGCTGTGTTTGTCAGTGCACTATCGGTACCTCTGTACTGGGAACTGGTCCATCTGTACCCCACTATCAGTTTCCCTAATATCACTAAATCTTTAATGCTTTGTTTTACACTGCACTGCTTTGAACTGCAATACTAACCATCATTATATTGTGTGATGCTTTATTATGTGGTAGTATAGGACTTCATTTTGAACCGCTGATTAAAAACAATACAAGCACCAACAGAGCCAGTGTGTCAGAGTCAGTGTTTGAAAAATAGTGAAGTAATAAAAATATTATGGGTATGAAGCATGTAATTTAAGGTTATTTGTAATCATATATAAACATAAAATGACAGACAAATGCTTGATATTGATACACTATTACAAGTCTACATCAAATGCGCTTGTTCTGATATCAAAATTTAGCCTTAAAATCTATTCGTATCATCACCTTCATAAACTGTTTTTTTTTATTTTATTAATGACATTATGTGAACCATTAATTAGTCTAATCTAGCCCATTAGGCATAACAGGAAAGAAACCCAACCTTTAACATGGCCAGATTAGCCCAGCCTATGCTTATATTTAATTGTGTCATACAATCATCTTTACTCCAGCCGGCATAGCAGGTCGCCTTTTTACAGATAATGATCATTGTTTTCTCTTACAGAATATGCAGCCTGCGCACCCTCCCCCACAATGCTGCATGATCACGCGCACACACACACACACACACATACACACACACACGTGTGTGTGAGTTCGAACTGCTTTCAGAGAAATGCGCACGTGCTGTTCACAAGTCACGCATCATCTGTCATGCTGATACTGAATGCTCTAGCGCTCTCTCTCTCACACAGCAGACACCATTCACAACACATTTGAACGGGATTAAGAATGTGTTACGACCTGAAATCACAGGAGTCAAGGCCAGGCTTTGGGGAAAATAAAAAGATTTTATTGAACTTCGAATGGGACTGGGAAACAAAACAACCCAGGAGGTGTCAGAAAACAGATACAAGAGTGGGAAAAGACTTGGCCACATGTGCACACACATGCGCATGCGCGCACACACACACACAAACACACACACAGGCTTGACATCAATGACAGTACTGGGGAACACAGTGCTGGGAAGCACTTTTATACAGGACTAACGAGGGAGAAAAGGAGAGGCAGCTGGAGTAATTCACACAAGGGTTTAAACAAGAGGTAAGACAAACGATGAGCAAGGGCAGTTCATTGAGGCCACATTAAGGAAAAAACAGGAGGGGCAGAGGCAGGACAGGACAGAATGCACTTGGCCCCGAGACATGTTCAGCTGCTGCTTTTGTTATTTGGGTGAATTTTTAGCTTCAAATTTTATTTTTAGCTCTTAAAAAATGATGGTGATCTGGACCTCATAGCTGAATATGGCCCTGAGCACAAAATATTTCAAGTTACTGCACATAGGTGACCTGCATTCATTGGTTTACCGAAATGACAAGAGCCAGGCAAACTAATTTGCCATGTATTTAAATATGTTTATACCGGCCCAGATAATGGCTGCTTATTATATCGATTTAGTATCTTTTATAGAGATGTTGTTTAATCCTTATAAATAAACCTGTACATCTTACTGTGATACCTGGCGTCTTCAGTTTCTGCATCGTAACACTCCCCATGACTAGTTGCGATATTTATTTCACTTTCTGCAGATGTTAAATCCATTTAAATCCCTGCAAATACAAGGTCTGTATTTTCACATATTGTTATACATGAGACTAAAACATAAGCAGAAATTGCTTTATTGTGTGTGTTAAACAACGACATATAAAACTTTAACGTAATATTATATATATTATATATATTAATAAAGGCGCCAGTTAAATATGGGTTCTCTTTATGGAAATGGAATGTTTCCATTGTTTTTATGTATATTTTAATCTATAAATCAAAATAACTTTTTTTTATTAAAAAAAGTATATATTAAATTATCTGATAAAATTATTAATCAGTCCTTAAAGTTCTCATAGTTCTTTTTATGAAAATAATTATATTAAAACATTTCACATGCCATTTCATCTGCACAAATTATACTATACTATAATTATCGCAATTTTTTTACATTTATTTTGCTACTGTTTCAGGACTTTTTCTGAAACATCACCCTTGATTTATTGAATGCAATCGCAATAATAATAATAATAATAATAATAATAATAAGAAGAAGAAGAAGAAGAAGAAGAAGAAGAAGAAGAAGAAGAAATTGGAACTTTCTGAGACCCCACACCCCCCCGAAAAACCCCTCCCCAGCATTTTTAAGATTAAGTTCAGCCCTCGATACGCACCACAACATCTGGCGTCTCTACACATTAATATTCATCCAACAAATAAGTCATTTTAAAACGCCGTTTTCCGAAAGTGGGATATTGCAAGATGCGTTAGTACGAAGTTTACATGTAACTGAAGTTTTTGCACTTTTAGCCTGTAAACCCTAAATATAGTTTTGCTAATCTGGACCGAATCGGTATCATTGATCATGTTAAAACATACGGCAAATTATCCATTTTACACAGACATCATCATGCTGTCCGAGGATGAAGAGAATCGGAGTGAGAGTGACGGAAGCTCGGACCGGAGTTATGGATGGTCACCGGGCTCAGACTTACGCCAGGGGATGATGACCGGCGACGTAGTCTTCATTAAGCAGCGGAGAGCCGCCAATGCCAGGGAGCGGGACCGCACAATGAGCGTGAACACGGCCTTCTCGGCCCTCCGGACTCTCATACCCACCGAGCCGGTGGACAGAAAACTCTCCAAGATAGAAACCCTGCGCTTAGCCTCCAGCTACATCTCGCATTTAGGGAACGTCCTGTTGACAGGAGAGGGCGGTACGGATGGACAGCCGTGCATGAGAGCTGTGCGCTGCGCTCAGGCTGATAGTGAATTAAAGCAACGCAGAGCAATATGCACCTTTTGCCTCAGCAATCAAAGGAAGGGGGTACGTTTCTTTTCGATTATTTATAATTACGTTTTTTTCCCTGTAAATCTTATTCTTGATTATCCTTGAAAGTCAGTTTTTAAAGTAAAAGAATAAAATATTCAAACGTGGACAACTGAGTCACTGAGTGAAGTGTATTTTGCTCTAGGTAGGTTTAGCAGTGCTACCCACTATGCGGACAAAACGAAATGTTTTCCTATAGTTCTATATGTTTATTAAGTAAAAAAAAACTACAGTGCCCAAACATAAATGTAGCATTGGTGCTAAACAATTATTATTATTATTATTATTATTATTATTATTATTAGAAACGGCACATGTGGGGTATTGCTTCATGCTTCATTCATACTAACATGAATATCATGTGAACCACCGAACTCGGCTACACTCTGGTGTCAACCTGTGAGGGTTTATTCCATGACAATTACCTGCAGAAAATACATGATCTACTTGACGTTAGATTAGAGATAGTCTGACATTCTCTCTCAAATGAAATGTTTGCCTTGTTTGATCTATGCCACATACCGTTCGAGCGATTTTTGTGTGCTTGTCCTCCAATGGCTCCAACAAATATATTTTTGAATGTAGTGCGTGAGAACATGGGTTCCCACAATAAGGGGGGTAGAGGGAACCTAAGTGCTGGGTCAAAACATAACCTGCAGCTGGGTCAGGCCAGTAACCCAAATGCCTGGTCAAAACTGGGTACTGGGACTGAATACAAGACAACAGACTCATCCCAGCATTCAGGTAAGAAAAAGCATCCCAGCTTTTTAAAGATTGCATCTTGGTTTCCATGCAACACAGACACATATGAGAGAGTAAATGTGAGAGCAAAAGTGAGAGTAAATTTGTGGGTCACAGCACCAGTGTCCCTGGAGTCATTGGGGGTTAATGGCCCAGTGGTGGCGTCCATCTGCCGATCATGGTATTTAAACAAGCAATCTCACACGCCACCTCAAATACATACATGTATATCAAGGGTATTCAACTGGTGGACTCCAATCCACATCCCAACTGAAATACAATTTAATCCAGTCCATGCAATCATTCTGTTACCCTCTTACTCAACAATCCACCCCCTGAGCGGTGAAATCTACTGAGGAGATAGTGGACCTTGGCTTTGTGTTTCTGATGGAATCTCGAAGGAAAATAATTGAGTAGTTCTGCTATGCGTGTGTGTATAATTTTATTGATCAGATTATTATTTTCTTGGCTCTTTTTCCACAGGTGAAAGATGGCAGAGATTCTAGAAAGTTGCATGGGGTCAGTTCGCTGCGAACAGGCCACAGGTAAAGGGCACTCTCGTTAAGCGGAGTTGCAGTCCGTGTGCGAGTCGCACGGAGGGGCCCCTAGCTGGAACCCTGGAGGGCTGTGCAGAGAGCTGGGAAAAGAGAACATGATACGTGTGATTTAACATGGACTGTTCAGGCAACAGGGGACCCACATAAGTGGAAATATCATGACAGATTAATTTAATTTGTATTTGATGATTTGGATTTAGCCAGAGTGAAATCTTATTTTCTGAGAACTGGTGATATCCTTTGTTTAATGAATACACACACACACACATTTTTAAATATTATTTGTGTAATTCTGTTTTTGTCATATTTGAAAGGCATCTCATTGTGAAAGAATGAATGCATTACGATATCCTGTGGTGACTAACTTCTTTACGTCTGCAGTGCTAATTATGCAGTGTACAGTTTACTTTAATTCCACCACAGAAACATTAGAGATTACATTTCCTAAGAATATACAAAGAACATTAGTGATTAGAGTGGCTGCTTCCAGGATACGACACTGGACAGTACATATGAATTTGTTCAGTTTAAACATTACTGATTACTGCCATTTCTCTTGATTATATTTTTAAAACGCACGTAAAATATGTATTTAATAAGGCACAAAGAAAATCATATATCACAAATAATTTATAATAGAACTAATTTAAGGTGGTCATTCAGTAGACAACTTTGATATTACTTAATTTGGTCAGAGACTCATAAGAGGGCTGTATGGCAGGACTGCGCAATTCCAAACTTACGAGTCAAAGCAGTTCAGTTTATGCTGAATTGTACTCCCTGAGCTCTGAATTATAAATATAAATAATTATAAATGTTTCACTACAGTTTTCATTGTATAATAACAGTTACTATTGGGTGCATGAGTTTGGGAATCCTTGTACATCCCTGTAATGAATGTATTCTCTTAAAAAAAAAAAAGAAACGATACGTGCGTCAATCGATTGTTACAACAATGTGAACTCGTACGTATTTTATATGACAAGAATAATTAAGTAAGAGATAGTCTAAGAAATTATCGTGCATTTTAACCGTTATATGCTATACTTCATTTACGGTATAGAGGTTAAAATGCACGGTAATTTCTTGTCATATCGGCGCAAATGCACATAAAATACGTACGTATTTGCGCTGTTGCATTAATCGACTGCCGCACGTATCGCTTTTAATGGTGAATGCGCACTTGCGTACCAGTTATGTGAATCGCTCTGTATATGTACAGTATAGACTGTCTGTGGGTCGCCAAGGACCGGATTCGTAAACACTGATACAGAGAATGCACGATATTTCGTGTTTTGTGTGGTCAGCTTTATTTCACTTGAATTGGGACCCACTGCCAAAGGTGTAAAAACACCTAGCACCTAGCCATGCAGTCAGGGTTACAAACATTCATGAAAAAACGTGTTGTTCTGAAGAGCTCAGTTAATTCAAGCGTGGTACTGTCACAAAATGACAAATTTGCGATAACTCAGTTTGTGAAGTTTCTTACCTGCTAAATATTCCACTGTCAACTGTAAGAGATATTATTGCAAAGCGAAAGCGTTTACGATGTAGGTGAGAGCAAGCTGCCCATGAAGGGCAGCCACCTGCTGCAGTGCCCAAAGAGCTGGGGGTTAGGGACCTTGCTCAAGGCCTCGCAGATGTGCTGAGACTGGGCTTGAACCGGTGAGCCCACTGAGCCAAGTCATATGGCTAAACAAGACAACCTCTTTCAGCTTTTGCGTTATATTCTGGGTTCTGACTGACAGAGTCAGTAGACCAATAAAGAGCTGAAACCCTCCTTCCTAGTTCTGGGTAAACGGCGCCATGTTTGTAGTCCCCAAGCAGCTTCACTGAGGGCAAGATATCAGCATGGGCCAGTCGTGTAATCTGAGCCCTCCAACAAAAGCACTTACGTCTCATGAATGGAATATCATTCAAAGAAAATTTATTCCTGAGACTCTACAGAATCCAACAGTCCCTAATTGGATATTTAAGTCCTAAATATCCCCAGGTAATCTGGATAAGTAAATTGCTAAACAAATTAGAATTTCAGCTCACTGGCTGTACTTTTAAGGGTTTCAATAAAAGTTAGCTAAATATTTTTTAGTGTTATTGAGTTAAACTTTGGAGTTAGTGGATTAGCAGTTACTGAAGCTAATTTTCCAGTTAGCTGTGGCCACCAGTGGGAAAAACAGCAACTCAGCCACGAAGTGGCAGATCACATAAAGTAACAGAGTAGGGTCACCGGGTGCTGAGACGCCTGGTGTGTAAGTCGCCAACGCTCTGTTGATTCAGTAGCTGCAGAGTTCTAAACTTCCTCTGGCATTAACTCCAGCACAAAAACTGTGTACAGGGAGCTTCACGGAATGTGCTTCCCTGGCTGGGCAGCTGCAGACGAGCCTCACATTGCCAAGCACAATGCCAAGCGTCGGATGCAGTGGTGTAAAGCACACTGCCACTGGACTCTGGAACAGTAGAAATATGTTCTGTGGAGTGAAAAATCATGCTTCAATCTGCCAGTGTGATGGATGAGTCTGGATTTGGCAGACGCCAGGAGAACGTTACCTGCCTGACTGCATTGTGCCAGATGTAAAATCTGAGGGAGGAAGGATAATGGTGTGGGGTTTTCTTTTCAAGGGTTGGGTTTGGCCCCTTAGTTCAAGTAAAGGGAATTCTTAATGTTTCAGCAAACCAAGACAATTCTATGCTTCCAACTTTGTGTGAACAGTTTGAGGAAGGCCCTTTTCTGGTCCAACATGACTGTGCCCCAGTGCACAAAGTGAGGTCCATTAAGACATGGTTGGGTGAGTTTGATGGAAGAACTTGACTGGCCCGCACCGAACCCTGAACTCAACCACATCAAACAGCTTTGGGATGAACTAGAACAGAGACTGCGAGCCAGTCCTTCATGTCCAACATCAGTGTCAGACTTCTCAAATGCTGTTGTGGATGAACGGGCAAAAATTCCCACAAACACACTCCAAAAGGTTTGTGTAAATCCTGTGAAGAGTGGCAGCTGTTATAGCCACAAAGGGGGGACCAACTCCATATTGCTGCTATGGATTTAGAATGGGATGTCATAAAAGTTCCTGCAGGTGTAATGGCCAGGTGTCACAATACTTTTGTCCATACATCCATCTCGGCCATTCAGGCCTGCGACATATTCCAAAAAACAAGAGTGATTTGGAGCTGTATATGAGGTAAAATAATTAAATGATGATGTGATTTGAAACGGATGATGTTATCAGGTCATTGTAATCATAATTCGGTACAAAAGCAGCATCTAGGAAAGGCCGTCACTGTTCAATAAATGATACAACCACGTGGGTTCAGGATTGCTTTTGCAAAACTTTGGTCAGCACTCCAATACATAGTTACATCCAAAAACGGCAATTGAAACTTCATGGCGCCAAAAATAAGTCATATTAACTGTGTCGACTTCTCTGGCCTGGGAGGTATATCTGAAGTGGAACACTGTACAGTGGAAACATGTTTTGTAGTCAGAAAAAGCCATATTTGAAGTTTTTTTAAACTTTTATTTGGAAGAAATGGATGCCATGTGCTCTGGACCAAAAAAAGAAAAGGACCATCCAGACTGTTACCAGAAAGTGACGGTGTTGTGAAAAGGATGAAATATGAAATATGAAATATTTTGTAAGACTCATACAAAATATGTCTATATTGGAAAAGTAAAATTCATGAGGTTAAACATTAAATAACCTGCTATTGTATTGTTTTCAGTTTAATACAGGTCAAAAATAATTTACAAATGTAATCTAATATGCATTCCAACTTTTTTTTTTTTTTTTTTTTTTTGATTTGCCTTTGTAAAGTAATCCATAGAGTCTTTAAGAATTTGCTGCTAAGACCCACCCATGTAATATTTGAATATTAGTTTTCTTCTTGGAGTTTTCTTGTACTGTTACGTAATAGGAAGCAATATAATTTCTCAAGCAATAAAGGGATACAAATCTACCTATGATTTCTTGTGCTTTGTTTCCCAAATAAGCCACTTAGATTCATCGTATATTCTTAGAAAATGTAATTGTACACATTGTGACAAAAAATAAATGAAGGCTGTGTAATTAAAATTTCAAAAAGGAACATCCTTTATTTGCCAACACTTCTGCGTCCTTTGCCATTTCCTCCAGCTGGATACCTTGGTATCTACTCAAAGCCATGTCTTGTCATGCATGGCTTCTCTTCCCAGAAAGTTGTTTGTTAATTCTGAGAAGTTAAAGGGAAGGGGGTCAAGGGTCACTGCTGTCACCGGTGTGTGTGTTTTTGTTAGTCTCCTGGTTGCTGGTAGCGATTAGTCTCAGCAGACATTACTCTATGCCCTGTGTCTAGACACAGCAGCATAAATCACAGCTAAGGGCTGCTGGTGGAAGGCTGAGATTGAGAAGGATAGATGCTGGTCCTTCAGCAGCAAAAATTCCTACGTCTTTGAACTGACAAGCATTTTCTGGAGGGGGGGGGCATTCACAGAAAAAATAGGGTGAGTTCAGACCCACTGAGAGTCAACCATACCTAATTATCCAAGATATTGAGTTGAAATATTAAGAAGCAAATTTACATTCTATTCAGAAGAAACAAACTGCTGTTGCTGAGAAATGTGCGATATTTGCAGCTGTGAAGGGAACTCGCTACCCCTCCCAAAAAGCAACACACGCACTGCCGTAGAACCTAGAAATTCGCCAAAAATACTTATAAAAACAGAAACGCGCGAGGGAGGAAATAGGTGATCAAGAAAAAAAACTTCAGCCGATGAGTTAGAAACGAGTTTTTAATCAATTTATACACATGCACAGTGTAAATATATATTGAGCCACTTGTGCAGTTCAGTACATAATGAACCATGCATTGATAATGGAGTATAGTTATTGCAATAAGTGGAATGGATGCAAGTCCTCATCCAGAAAATTGCACCTAATTACTAAAGAGACGAGTTGACATAGATAAAAGCTACGTTCCCTGGGATGGTTACGGTCTCATTCAGTCTCCCTATCTGCTCTGTCCATGGCCAGCTTCATTAGGGAGTCAGCTGGCTGTCTCTCAGCCTTTGGCTGAGGCTTCTCTCAAATGGCTCCCAGAGGCTCAGTCCGGCAGGAAGACGTCGCAGAGGGCTCAGGAAGGAAAAGCATGTGCTCAGCCCCACAGAAGCTGCTCTTTTTCCATGCAGTCTTGGGTCAGTGCCAATCTTGACATCATGTGGCGCTGGAATCCAGATGTAGCACTGAAATTGCATTTCAAAAATGTTTCTTTTTAGATAATGGGATAGGCAGTATATAGCTTCGAAGAACCAGCATGAAAATAAACAAAACACATTTGCATAACAATTTTAGTTGGTTCCATTGATCTGTAAAGCAAGTTCATTACTTATCCATCAGATGTGTTTAATAGCATTTGAATATGCTTAATAAATCTTAAGAAGTTCCAGAAGGGATTCCTCCTAGGATGTGCTAAAGCACTTCTGGCAGGAAGGGATGTACTTGGTGTGCAACAATGTTTAGGTAGATGGTATGTGTCAAATTAGCATCCACATGAATGCCAGGACCCAAGGTTTCCCATTATAATGCATTATAAGCATTTGGAGATTTCTGCCCTCAGTAAAACACATTATTCTAAAAATCCAACCCCTTGGTAACAATTGATATAAATCTTGTCTGGATATTGTCTTGGGTATGCAGGGAAAAATTTTGGGGGTTGGTGGCGTGACTAGCACTCCAGCCACCATAAAAGACTTCAGGACAGCTCGGTCCAAGCAGATGAGTTGAAACTGTTGGAGAGCTAATAGGCTCCGGCCTGTTGGGAATCAGGGCTGCTGTGGTACTAAGGTGCCACCTGCTCATGGCAGCACTTGGGTCCCAGCTTGAGGTGGCTCATCTGGGTAGGTGTGTGGAACATCTTGTCCCTCTGGCAAGAAGACCATCTTCCTCTGCTGTCGGACGAGCTTTGTAAACTTCACATTTCGGTGGCGGCTCTCTTTTAGGTGCGCAGACCGGGGAGTGGCCAGATCTCTGTAGGTGGGTAACTGTTGCAGTGGCGGATTGGCTCCTCCCAATAGTGTCTGATGTCACTTCTTTCAAAGGGCGTATTATGAGACTCAGGCTAAGGCTCTCCTTGGGTATCTTGTCTGTTATCTCAGTGTATGTTCCAACTGCGGTGAGTGATCTCGTTGAGGGAAACATTGTACTCACAACTTTGTTTGGTAGTTGATGGGTGCCCAAGAGGTGACACTCCTCTGGTCATGGGTGACTTCAATGCGACCACTGGCACTGACAAGCCTGGCTATGAGGATTGTGCCGGTGCCCATGGGTCTGATGACCAGGGTGAAAGCGGCTCCATGTTCCTTGACTTTGCAAAAGGTTGATTTAAACGAATATGCAACAAAAGGAAATCCGTACCCACAGAGCTTGAAACAAAATCAAGACCCACAGAACCATTCTGGAGTCTTTAATCTGTCGAAATATGCTCATTTTGGCAGCGCTCCTCATGAAATGGTGCCATTGTACTATTATCATCATAATATATCGTCCATTATGTGTGTGCTACATGTTTGACTTTATGAATGACAATTGGAAAATGAATATGAATAATATGGTAACAGAGACAAATATATGTACAGAAAACACTCCAGTGTATATTTTCTAAAATGCACCAGAATTTCTTGAGAAAGCTCAATATGATACTAACATGGAAATCATTATACTGTATTTTTCTTTCTTGCACATACATGCACAGGACAGAAGCAATGGTTTCTTCCACGATCTCTAGCTCAGCCAAAAACGATTATTTATTTCTCTTCCAGAAGTTTTCTTCCTTCCCGTAAAGGTCTTCCTCAAATACAAGGTGCTGGCAGGAATGAGCAATAATAGAAAAGTTTTTCTCTTAGTACTGCATCTCCATAAACTGGAGCAACAAATGCATTTTTTTTAAGAAAGCTGAACTTCCCATTTCTTTGCAGACAATCTCATTGACAATTAAATCTAGTTGGGGGGGGGGGGGGGGGGGGGTCACGGTAATGGTCATGCCTATTATGACAGACAAGTGTTGCCAAAGGAAAATATTTGCTGAACAATTGCCAGCTTATTGTCACTTGCATATTACCAGCAGATACAAGTAGAGTCACACAGACCACACTTTCACTGAAGATTTTGCAGTGCAGTCTTTCATAAAAAAAAGGATAAAACTTTGCAGCTGCGTAAATTTGGCATTGAATAAGCTGAACATTGAATAAGGAATAAAGGCATTTTGTTTCAACACCAGAAGCAGTTGCTGGGAGGATTTCCTCAATCACTGACCCAGCAAGCACAATGAACAGTATGAATGGCAGACTAAAGTAGACCGTTGATGTCACTGTGATTGTTTTGTAATATGGACTTGGTGAAACAACATAAATCCGTCCAGAAAAAACAACTTTTGCCTTTTAAGTTGAATACATTCTTCCAGAAGCTTATTTTGATTTTGTTGTTGCTTAGCAAACTCTAATGTAACAGAATCTGCCTGAAAGCTATATTTTTTCATAATTACATAAGTGCATTTACTGTAAGTTAGTAGAGAGTTAAAAAAAATAAGTTCAGGGTAAAATCTATATTGATTATTTAATAACCAATTATGTTGCAATACAGTAAGCTGCAAAAATAAAATATATATTAAAAAAATACTTCATGCCCTGGATATTTGTACATAAACACATAAGCACATAAGGATCTGTTTGACATGCTTAGTTTTCAGGCCTCCTTACAGAATAAACACAAAATCCAGGTTCTGTCCAAAGCTAAAATGCCTCAAAAACTGTTATGTCCCTGGATATATTGATTTTTCAAGTTGGTGTGGAGAGTACAGAATACAGAGTTTCTTCCTTATACAGTACAAAGTTTTGGAAACTTCTAAAATTCTTTTTTCATAGTTTTAAGAAAAAATATGATTTGTTTATGTTGATGGTTCACACCTTTTCAGTGTGCAGGCTTAGTATTTCTGGTCCCCAGACATGACAAAGTGTAAATAAAAAAATGCAGGTTTTGCTCTCCATATCATAAATCTTTAGGTTTAAGGAAGGAAGTAGAAATAACAAAATAAAGCGGCAGTACTACCCTCCTGTGGTAGATATTGGTACTATCGATGCATCATTATATCAAGTACAATGTAATTTTACACATTTATCTTACTGTTATTGTTGTCTGTGTATGTTGCATTAATTATTTTTATTAGGAGGTGACATCATGTCACATCGGTGTCGACTCCTCCAGACAGTTTTTACCCAGAATGCCCAAACCTCTCTGCAGCTTCAAGTCTCCTATTGTCACATTGATTTTAATTTTAAAATAATACATATTAATTCAAATGTATCATTGATAAAGGTCATTCATGTCATAAAACAGCCAATAAAATTATTACACTTTTCGGGTGTTCAACTGCCATATTATTCCAGAACTTTAATTAGGAGTTGGATCAAGTTAAATATACAGCAGAACTTGAGTCAAAATGGGAAAACTAAACGTCAATAATTTCAAGTTATTTCACTTGTTGCCCACCTGATACTCTTTGAAGTTCATCCTTACAATAAATCATTAATAACAAAAAACTTTTCCATTAGTACAAAAAAAAATTAAAAGTCTGGCGTATAAATTATTGTGGATAAAAGCAACATTATGAACAACCCATTGTCGAATGAATATATTTGCCATTTGTTAGTTGACACTGTAAAATGTAAAGAGAAACAGAATACAATAATTAGCAAATCATATATATTCTGAAACTGTGAAATTGTTATTGATTTATGACAAACACATGTTCCTTTGGAGTTTGATGCCAGCAACAAGCTTAAAAAAAGTTGGGACATTGGTAACAAAAGACTGGAAAAGTTGTGCAATGCTAAAAAAAAACGCCTGGTTGAATATCTCAGAACTAATTAGGTTATTTAGCAAAAGAGCCTCTGTGCGATGATGATGGGGAGAAGTTCACCACTGTGAAAGACTGTGAATAATGTTTCTCAATGTAATGTTGCCCTGAATTTGAGAATTTCATCATTTATGGTACATAATATCATTAAATCCTCTACAATTAGATTCTGCACTCATTACATTTTGCACACATACTGCTCACCCTATATACATATTGCACTTTCACACATATAGAGTTGACATGGCTGCTGCTTAATAATTACACTAAGAACCCTTTAATTTATTATATCAAATATATGATTTATATTCATATAGTTTTATATTTATACTATAATTATTTCTATGTACATACATACACATACACAATTACATGTTTTAATTTTATCATTATCATCATTACTGCTACTGTTAAAATTAATTACCATATAATTATCACATTACCCAATTGCCAATGTAGTGCTTATTACTTTTCTGTATATACCTTTGCTAATTGTTGTGTGTTTAATTTTGTAATGTCTTCTAAAACCACCACCAAGGCAAATTCCTTATATGGAAACATACTTGGCTAATAAAAAAATTCTGATTCTGGGGATTCTAAAACATGCAGAGAATTCAGAGAAATCTCTGTACGCAAGGGACAGTAGGCCTAATACTAATTTCTCTAGTTGAAATGAAATATTACATGATTTCGTTAAAACGACTATTTTCCTTGTTATAACGTAATAGGTTAATTATGTTGTGAAGAGAGAAAGGTCAGAGCAAATGAAGACAAACTGATAATGATTCGCTTATATGGTTTGATCGAGTTTAACTTATGCTGGAGATTAAATTCTTGAAATGTTTGGGGCTGTACAGAAGAAACAGGTCTCTTAGAACGCAGTTAATCCAAAGACGCCTGAAACGTGAAGGATAATCAATGAAAGTTTTTCACGTTAAAGCGGGAATCCTTTGAATTTATGAGATAATTTTCACGTTTTAACGTTATACTTTCGTATTAAAGTGTGAAAGGGGCCTCCTTATAACCAGAAACTGGGCAAGTGTAACTTTTGTCATGATCATTAGCCAACACTGAACCTGAAAATAGCCGATAAACGGAGGTAACCAGGCAACGGCGAAGGTACGAGCGCCCCCGAGGCCTAAATAGTCGGATGTGTTAATTTCTCATCTTCCGCTTCCGGTCCCCTGCTCTTCCGGTGGCTGCTTTGTAGCGGGGCCGGCCATATTTTCTCTGAGACAGCAGAAATCTGCCCGGCAGATAAGGTACCCGGTAAGCGAACGGAGGGCTCCGCGTTAAGTAAGGAGGAAAACTTTCCGAGGACTTTCTCAAACTAGTTATCGGCTTGAATGCAGTACGTAAAAATCACATAAGTGTGATTAATGCTGGATATCCGGCGAGGGACAGGGCGAGGTGCTGATGATGGCTCTCAGACTAGCTAATCTAAGACCGATGTTTTTGGTAGTTTAATGTAACTGATTACTTAGTTAATAAGAAACGGTCCATTAATCGTCCATCTGCAGTCTTTTAAAACGTTAATACCCGTATCCCTGGTGGGAGTCTTAGGGAATGGATGGATATAAAGTTCCGGACATGAATGAATATATATATAGAAGTATCTGTATATAGGTACACTGATATGTGAGAAAGACTTGACTTGATAACGAATACTACAAGATGATAATCTGGCGACCCGTTATGATAAACTACTGGCATCGAGTAACGTTAGGCCCAAACCACATTCACCGGGTGCTGGGGGTAAGGAGCTAATATGGAGTGATAGCTAGGTGCTCGGGAGCCAACTAAGGTTATTTCTTGTTCAGTGTTTATTGTTTTTAGTTAACCAAGTTGGACACATTCTTCATAGGTTACACATTCTGATGTGAAATTTGAGTGGATACTGTGGCGGCTGTTTAAAACGATGTATTTTATTTCGTGTTAACACTCTCCCACCGTACATTTCTCGTGAACTGGCTGAAGTGTATCGATAACTTCACTTGGCCGGGTAGTATTGGTTTTACCCAGCTACTTAAACCCTCAGGCTATACCGAAGCATTTGATAGAAATCAGTCTTCTTCTCATTCATGTTTCGTGTAATCGAATTGATCGTGGCCACGGTAATGTTGGTTAAATTTATGTCTGAAGGAAGTGTGTTGCTAACTACTATGTCGTACTGGTCATTTACAGAGTGTCACGCCTAGCACATGTCTGTGCTTCATAGTTTTAAATAAATATAGAGGTGTTTAAGGGTGCTCCAGGCTCCCCAGGGTGGTTCTTGTTTCTGCCATTTTCTTAATTACCCCTATTTAGCTGTCGATGAAATTATGGCCATTAATTAAACTTTTCTAGGCATTTCTTGCTTGTATTTTGTACATTATAAATGAAGTATAATTATAGTCAGTCTGTTGACTTAGGCATTAAATTAAAGCCTGGGGCTCTGCGTATATCTGAATTTTTATACTGAACTGCGACAAGCTTTATTGTTATGTGGACAGAAAATTAATATAAATTAATATCAGGTTTAGGACAAATCTACAGTGAACTGAATTGGAATACTTTAGTTATCCTGGAGAAAATTTACATGACCTAATGTGATAAGCTTCAGATAATTTTTGCAAAACATTAAACCTATTAGTTCGCCATTTGTGTCATAGGACTCTAAAAACTTTATTGAAATTTCTGGCACATTGCTAGAAGTTGTTTTTTTTAAACGGCATATTTAAATTGAAATGTTTTCTTTGTCAGTTGGTTCATGTATTGTTTGAAACAATTTCTTCCGCCCTGCAAATTTTTAATATTACTAATTAATATTTATTAATTAAGCAACACTGGAATTTGACTTAATTTTGTTAAATTCCAGTCAGCTGTGTAGTAAATGTGGCTAAATAGATAAATTATACTATAGTCTTAATGATCAGTGAAATACAGTAGAACCTTGAAACTCTAGCACCTCATAACTTTACCAACTCGGATGTCAAATCGGTCAGTAAAATTTTTTTTTCTTGTACTTCGACCAAAATCTTGGAACTCGACTGTTCTTGAAAAAACTAGTATGGGTTGAGACTTGTATGACTCTACCAATTAGAACCTCAAACAAGACTCAAAAATCTTACCGCTACTCAACCGAAAACACAGAACACGACAAAAATAAAATAAAAAAATGCATCCAACATTCCATTGAAGTTTGCCAAGTTTGCCTTCTGGAATGAATTAAATTTATGTTCCAAGGTACCACTGTAGTTATTTGATTTCTTCTGGACAGTTAACTGGATGATTGATCTGTTCTAATTAAACTGGGTGCTCGGTTATTGCACCGCTCTGTCAGTAGTCTATAGTATTCTGTTGATGTGGAATCTCGTGTTTTATTTAATAAGACAGAATTCAGAGTGCTGGTGGATTGAAGTCTAGCAGTTGGTGGGCATGGCTTGGCTTTACCCATCCTGCTATGTAAGACATGGTGCATCGTCGCTTTACAGGTAGCACTTTTGCATGTGGTAAATGGCGAAGAAAAATATCTTTAATGGCATGTATTGCAGGTGGTATAAATAAAATTGGTCAATATTCTTTGGTAAATGTTTTGGTAAGCTTGTGCCAAAGCTAAGTTAATTTTTTGTCACTTTTCAGCAGTTAGTCCGCTGTAAGAAAAAAACCTTTTTTTGGTTTTCCTTCCAACCAAGATCAACAGAGTGGCAGATATTGTACATCTAGCAGGATTTCTTAAAATCCCTGAAAATGCTCCAGCGAAAATTACACTTCAGTTTTGGAGCGGCAGTGATTCTGCTAAACAAGGCAGAATGGTCCATTCGGCAGCTGGAGATTTATTGACTTGTTATGCTGTTTTTAAAACATAAATAACCGTAGTAACTTGTTGCTAATGTTCAAGTGAAGAACTTACAAAAATATCAAACCTACATAATTCGACATTACAGTTCCAGAAATGTAAATCTTACTTTTACACGACATGCTAACTTCAATCTAATCTCCACTACCTGTCCCCTGATCATTTTTAGATTTTATTTCTTACAAGCATAGTTCTTTGGAGGGAATTGTCAGTACTGTGCTGTTGGTGCAATCCATCTACATTTATGTATAAGTATGTTGTAAAATTATTTTTTAAGTTTTTAATAAAAATTATTTGTGTTGATTATTTTAGTCTAGGGAAGGTTTATGATGGTAAATTCTGAAATCAATCATATATAGAAATTTGCAGTAGTTACTAGTTGATTGGACTGTAGAGTTGATCTTCTAAAAAAGTAGTATTTAAGTTATACAGTTTATTAATGTTTAATATTATCAAGCTGTATACATTCACTGACCATGAAAATATGCTGGATTGTACCACTTAGCTAGAGTTTTGTGGGCCTTTGCAGTGTATTGAAAATATTAGGTGAAAAAGGTTTGACCCAAACATTGGATGATTCATTCCTATACAAATGCCACTGTTTGAAATCGTATTCATTTCACGTCACTGTGAGACATTTATGCCATATTAGATTATTTATGACAAAGTTGTCGTGTGGTGGTTCTTAATGGGAACTCTTCCTGCTGAATTTGGATGGCACTATTATGGCATTGAGTGGATAAGTCACTGGCTAGCTGCACTGAAGGTTATATCAAGCTTTTGTAGTAAGCTTGCTTTTTAATTCAGTATGTAAAGATTTGATGGAGACAAGAAGGTCATGCATATGGTACATGGAGACTGAAGGACCAGTTGGAAACAAGCAAGCTTGATTGTATATTAAACATTTTATTCACCCCACTTTTTTCTTGAACCATGATTCAAATCATTGCATTAAAACTAATTGTATCTCTTTCTGTCCTGTCCCTTTTACGACAAAATAGGTGCCACTCTCTTCGTCAAACTGTCAGACATGTCAGGACCAGTTCCTAGTCGGGCACGGGTGTACACTGAAGTGAACACTCATCGACCCCGAGAGTATTGGGATTATGAGTCCCATGTAGTTGAATGGGGGTAGGTAAATTCCTGGTATGCTTTTGAAGCCCTGTAGGTTTACAGCAAATCGGGTCTGACAATGTGGTGTAGAGTTTTGGAATAATATTGTTGCAGCCAATGATTTAAATTCTTAAAGTGAATCAGGTCAAGTATTTAACTGCTTAATTGAGCTCATTTTACAGTACAGTTTGATTTTGGTTGTTGTCAGGCTTTGGTAGTAGATATTTTTCTGGAGAGCAAATGTTGAGTCATGTTTTGCCGTTGTTTCAGAAATCAAGACGACTTCCAGCTGGTGCGAAAATTGGGGCGGGGCAAGTATAGTGAGGTGTTTGAAGCAATTAACATCACAAATAATGAGAAGGTGGTAGTGAAAATACTCAAGGTGAGGCTTCTTATGTGTTAGGGGACTTTTTGATATTTTGCAGCTTAAGGATACTAAAATTTGCATGTATTTATAGTTAAAATAATGGTGATTTTTATTAGATAAGAAATTGGTTAGCGTTTTCATTACGACTTCATTGTGTTCCTGTATGTGCTCCCATTGTAATGTCTTCTTACAGCCTGTGAAGAAGAAGAAAATAAAACGTGAAATCAAAATTCTGGAGAACCTCCGCGGGGGACCGAACATAATCTCTCTCATCGACATTGTCAAAGACCCTGTGGTAAGTGTCAACAATGAAATACTGCTGTGTCGATGTTTACATTCCCAGTCTCTGTGAAATTTACTAAACCCACCCCCTTCCCCCATACAGTCACGGACACCTGCTTTGGTATTTGAACATGTCAACAACACAGATTTCAAGGTAATATTAAGCTTTTCTACTTTTCCTGGTTCCTTAGCAAACTTGAATGGAATGTTGGATGCATTTCAAATTTTTTCTCTGCATAAGGCGCTTTCCCACCATTGGAACCTTTTTCCAAAGAACTTGTTGCATTCCCACCACAGGAACTCTGCCTGAATGTATTTCATCTAAAGTAGTTCCTGAACCTTTTTAGTCCCTACTCCAGGGAAGGTACTTTTCTCTTGGAAAAAGTACTGCTGGGTGGGGCTAATAGAGATAAACTTTGCTGATAGATTAACCATAAGCACCGGGAAAAGAGTAGTAATGGAGCAGAAATTGAGCAGATTGTTTTTGTGTATCACATCAAATGCATTAATGAATCCCTGTTTTTCTTGCACTTCTACATTTCTACAATGGGATATTGCTGAATTAAAATTGGTAACTGACATACCTCTGTCTATTATCACTGGGGCTGGAAGTGAAACTTGCCAGCGCTTATTAGCAGAATATCAACTTTTATATTCCAAATAATAAAAAAGATATCTTTGCTGTTGTGTATCATATAAATGAAGTGCAGTTTTGTTCCATTTTTGTATGAAATTACGTGTGAAGTTTAACCTACGAGCTTTTTGCGTCTCCCATGCTTATTTAGCATAAAGGCCATGTTCCTGTTTGTGGTGGGAAAGCAACACATGAAAGTGGCCAGTGGCTACAGATGTTCCTATTTCAGATAGCCCAGGAAACTTGGAACTAGGTTCCTGAACTTCAGTGGGGAAGTGCCTGTATATACAGAAGTTTTTGGAATAGAACTGATCTGTGTTTTACTAGAGGACAGTTTCCTTAAATTTAGCTTAACACAACTGATTTAGTATTTCAAGGTTTGAATTCTATTTTTAATTGACTGGTCTTGTGTTGATTGTCCAAAATTTTTATACTGATTTGTTTTAATCAACAGCAATTGTACCAGACCTTAACGGACTATGACATACGGTTTTATATGTATGAGATTCTCAAGGTGAGTATACGAAGTTATGTTCTCCGTTGCCACAGGTTGATCTTTATCTCTGTCCTGAGCGATTCTGCACCTGGAAATATTTCCCTAGAAGACAGCCATGTTTACCTGTCGATCTAGTAATAATTTAAATCTTGACTCGCTTATTTCTTCTCACACATATGCTGTGCCATCATAACTATACTTATTTCTTCTTTGGAGACTTTAGGTTAGGAATATCTTCATTAGTGTTCAGGTCTCCAGTACCAAAGGGGTTTTCCTTATCAACACAAGGTTATGACAAATATTTGGACTCTAGATAATCAGTGGCTTGTACTATGAAGCAGGGTTACTGGCTTATCAGGTAACTTGTCAGATTTAAGGTACCACAGTTTAAATGGATTTCGTATTCGTTCACTTACATTTTGCGTCGTAGTACAGGGCCCAGTTTGTGCACATAGATCAGTGTTTTTGTGGTGGTGGTGGTGGTGGTGGTGGTTGTTTGTGTTTGTGTGTGTGTGTGTGTGTGTGTGTGTGTGTGTGTGTGTGTGTGTGTGTGTGTGTGTGTGTGTGTGTGTGTGTGGTTTTTTTTGTTTTTTTTTCCTCTTTTTTTTTTGTAAGTTTTACTTTATATTCAATTTTTATTATATCCAGTTAAGGTTTTTTAACTTAGTTTCAGGAGCAATAGTTATAGGTTTCATTTAGTAATTTTTTATTTTTGTATTTCATTTTGCTAGCTGAGTGCATGTCTGGTCTTCCTTGATGTGGGTATACAGTTAAAAACTGACATTTAAATGGTATCTGTCTAGATTTTCTGGTTTAACAGGTACCATTGCAGATAAACATTGATCTTGCATATGGAGTCTGTGGTTAGCTAAAGGTGTTTCCTTATTTAGTGCAGTTAGGCTGGAAGAGACTGAAAGTTAAGTTTTGAAAAAGTCAGCATTTTCTTGTCTTGAATGGTCTCTCTTCTCAGGCCTTAGATTACTGTCACAGTATGGGAATCATGCACAGAGATGTGAAACCCCACAACGTAATGATCGATCATGAGCATAGAAAGGTAACGCCACTCTTAACACGTTTTTTCATAAGATTTCAAAGAAATTTGCTTTTTAACTTAATTGTCCAAGTTGTTTGTGGTTACTTAGATGCCAGTTTAAGTTCAAATTTAAGGTGAAAGTTCCCCTAAACAGCTTTGTTTTGAATTTTTGTGTTTTGTGCATAAATGAAAAGTGAGATTGTTGTATTTTGGTGTTCAGTAGTATTCGAACGCCCTCCTTCTGAGGCTCTTCATAACTCATGTTCTCTTTTCACAGTTGAGGCTTATTGACTGGGGTCTGGCTGAGTTCTACCACCCTGGACAGGAGTACAATGTCAGGGTGGCATCTCGCTACTTCAAAGGGCCAGAGCTGCTTGTAGACTACCAGGTGTGTCTGCTTTGTGATGCCTAATGGATTGAGGTTAACTTATTTCCTTCAGAGTTGTTTAAGCATCATTTGACTTTGAGTGAAAGAACAACATTCTGTTGGTTGGAGGCAATTATGTTGATTATTATTATTTTTTTAACCTCACACTGTAAAGGAATCTTAAGTCTTGAAGCGCTACAGTGGTAGCCAGAGGAAGATCGCTAATGTGTGAGGTCTTTTGCAGATGTATGATTACAGCCTTGACATGTGGAGTCTTGGCTGTATGTTGGCAAGCATGATCTTCAGGAAGGAGCCGTTCTTCCATGGTCACGATAACTATGACCAGGTAAAGGAACACCCCAGGGATATGTTCACTGGTACCACTATGTACCCGGTTGTAATAAATTTCAGCTTATGAAGCTGATCTTACTCTGCGCCTCTCCTTCCCCCAGTTGGTGAGAATAGCCAAAGTCCTTGGAACAGAAGACCTTTATGACTACATTGACAAATATAACATTGAACTGGAGCCGAGGTTCAACGATATTTTAGGAAGGTAAGTGGTCTGTCATTTAACCAGAGTGATTAAGTTATTAGAGGAAGAAATGAGGATTTTCAGATGATGTGATGGGTCCAAACCCTCTGCCCTGCCAGGCATTCCCGCAAGCGATGGGAGAGGTTTGTCCACAGTGAAAACCAGCACCTGGTCAGCCCGGAGGCCCTGGACTTCCTGGACAAGCTGCTGCGATACGACCACCAGGCCCGGCTGACCGCCCGGGAGGCCATGGAGCACCCTTACTTCTGTGAGTACTCACCCTGCTACTTTAAATTTCAAACCTTTCTCACCCACATTTAGCTGGACTTTTAATTTGAATATGCAGCCTTAGGTGCTTGTCCATTTTCTTCTACTCTGAGTCTATAAATTATCCACTAAGTTTTGATCTGACACAAAGTGGCCTTGTTCACGGTATGTAGTAATGGGCTGGGAAGAATGTGTCTGATATTAGCTAGCAATCAGTCCCAAGATGATGGTACAGTGCACATTTTTGCTAATTTCAATGAAATCACAAGTTCCCTTCTTGTGAACCATGTGCTTGGATATGCAGTAATAGAAGTGTGATTGGTGCTGATGGAGAAGATTGGTCTACTTGCAGATCCGATCGTGAAAGACCAGACTAGAATGGGTGCTTCGACCAACCTGCCGAGTGGAAACACACCTGTGAGCTCAGCCAGCATGATAACAGGTGAGAGGGGGCCTTTTGCTCCATACACATTGGAGATCTAATGTCACTTTCTAGTTTTCCATAGGCGTGTGCTGGCATTTCTGGGTGCGAGAGCATGCTTTAGTGTCCGTGTGGAATTCTGGCCCGTACTTTTGCTTTTCTCATCAACATTTTTTTGTCTCTGTGGAAAATAAGGGGTCAGCGGGTTAATTATTTAAATGATTGTTTGAATAATTATTTAATGATTTAAAAACTTGGCGCTTGGTGAACCACTGCTTCAGAGGTTTTAAACATTTTATACTACTGTGAACCACCTCAGAGTATCACACACCACCCTTATGACATTGTGTCTAATTTGATACTGGGTAAGATCTTCTTATTTTCACTGCGCAAGAGTTATAGTTTGACATTTTCTCTCCCTGTACTAGCACATGTAGCATGTTTGGTTGTTGCAGTGTGTTGCAATTTCATCATGTTCCGTAAATTTAATTACATTTGCTATTGTTTTATGAACCATGATTTTGTAGCTCCCTGATAGTTTAGTGGAGCAGTTTGCAGCCTGCAATGCTTTGGATTTCGTTGTTAACGTACAAATATTAACATACCGCCGATATTTTGTCCCATTTATTTTACACATTACTGATATTGGTATCAGTTAAATACTTTTTTTCGTGGCTGCTTTTTGATGAATGCATCTCACATTTAGACACAATTTTTCTTTGTTTGGAGACTTCTCTTTGGGAAGACGAAGATATGAATCGTATTGAATTGTAGTAGTGTATTAGTTGAATATTTTCATCATTGCATTTAGTTTTGACCACATTCTGTTAAGTGTTTTTGACATCTCATATTTGGGTTTGACAACTGAACATTTAATCCACTTCATAAAGTAGAGTATCACTGTTTTTTTTTTTCTCATATCGCCCAGGCCTATCACAGAATATAGTATAATTGAGTAATCTGACTGGAAAATGTTTGCTCCAAATGCAAAATTAATTTACATAATAACCAACAATTGGCTTTATCATGACACCAGTACTATACTGCAGCGTTTTTCAAACTTATTTGTTCTGGGAAACAGTCATGTCAGGTTTTGGGGCTGCAGGGCCCTGCATAGACAACCACCCCCCCTCGGCAGATGCGTATCCGCATAGATATTACCATAGATAGATAGTAGTAGGAGTATTATTATTATTATTATTATTATTATTATACCTGATCTGACTGAATTTTGATTGGTGCAGGAACCCTCTCACAGACCGGCACGGCCCATAGTTTGAGAAACGCTGCGATACTGTATGTACTGTATTTACTCTTATTGAGCCCAGGGCCTTTACCCTAAGCCAAATAAAGGAACAGGCCTTTGAGACAGGCTTATATTACAGGCAGACCTTTATTTCTAACTCCCTCTATTACTGCATCATGCTGTTAATTCAAATTCTATATATGAATGAATCAGACGCCACTGTTGTTTGTTTGAACCCTGTAAAACAGAGTACGTTTATTGGGAATATTCTCTTAAACAGTAAAACCTCGGATTGCAAGCATAATTCGTTCCAGAAACGGGCTCATAATCCAAAGGACTCGTATATCAAAGTGAATTTTCCCATTAGAAATAATGGAAACTCAGATGATTCGTTCCACGACCCAAAAATATTCATATAAAAATGATTAATACAAAATTTTAAGTAAAAATACATAATACAAATTAACCTGCACTTTACCTTTATAAAGGTAAAGAATCGTGGATGGTGTGAGGGAGACGAGAGAGGAGAAGAGGAGGGTTATTTTGTAGGACGACTTTCACTATAACTAATGGGAATCACTGCTATCTGTTGGCTCACTGGAATCTTTTTCTTTTTGTGCGATTTTAACAAGGAACCTATCCAATGACAGCCGGTTTTGCATCCTTTTCTATTTTGCGGAAATGTGGATATTGCATTGTCGTTAAACAGATTCATCGCTCGCACTGCTGCGCCCTTATTCGGGTGGTGCTTTTCTACTAAATTTTGACTATACGAGTGAGGCATGCTGACAGACTGAGCATGGGAAAGGATTACTCAATCCCGCAGAGAGAGAACCATCGGCTCAGTTGTGATCACGTGATGCTAGGCAGACAAAGTGTATACATAATACTCGTACTGCAAGACCTCGCTCATTTATCAAGTTAAACTTTATTTTAAAAATTTGCCTGTCTTGCAAAACATTCGCAAACCAAGTTACTCGCAATCCGAGGTTTGACTGTATAATGGTAGATTACAATATTGCAAGGTCATCAATTTTAAGAGTTGGCTAATAGTATCAGTAATTGGTGCCTTGGTGTAACTTTTCATCAATGCCAGGTAAATCATACATACGATCAGTTAACTTATGTGTAGTATGACCAGTCATGTACCAGTTTACCGTAACTACATGTTACTGATATGAGTCTGTACAGAGTTTCAGGTATTAAACTGTGGAAAGGAAAACATTTTAATTTATATTTGTATAAAACTTGATGCTTGTTTTAAAACCCTACATAATTTGACAAAATGTACACTGATTGTACACAGTTCAAGGTACTAAAAAACATGTTTCACATTTGTACCATCAGCTCAGCCTTGCACCTCATTACTGGGAAGAAGTAACGTTGTTTAATGTTAAATTACTCCCTTCTCAAACCCCCTTCAGGGATCCCCGCCTTGCCAACAGCTTCTCCTCTGGGGCCTCTTGCTGGGTCGCCCATTATCTCTGCCACCAGCACACTGGGCACACCCATGCCAGCCGCCGCAGGGGCCCAGCAGTGACGGGGCCCCCCAGCTGCCACCAGATGCCATTGCGACCACCTTGCTGCAAACTTCTTTTCCAATCGGGTCGTTTGTCGAAGCAGTCTGGGAATGCCGGCTCCTCCCTTCCCCACCGGCGTTCCCTTGCTTCTGTGAATTTGAGTTTTTAAGTAAACCTGAAATAAGAATGAAGGTGAATGTTTTTGTATGTCTCATACAGGTATTATGTTTCACCGGTGACATGCGTGTCAAAGGCACATATGTGCTGCAAAATTTAAAATTGTAAGATTGTGGGGTTTAAAACTGGCTAGATTTTTAATGTAGGTGAAACAGTATGAAATGGGAAATGACCTGCAATCTAAAGGTAGAAAGAAAATGGACCAAAACATGCTGTATACCTATAAATGGAATGTTAAACACCACCTTCTACAACTCGTGCTGTTCCGTAACTGTACTTTTTACCATCCCTGTTTGACAATGTTCGACCTTTTAACCAAACCTTTCTACTCTGCTTTGAGATGAGCAGCAGCCCAACAACTGCGTGCTGCAGTGACACGATACTAAAGATCAAAAACGTTTTTATGTTGTTTTTCTTGGCCAAGGATCCCACCTGTGGTGCTGGCATGTGAGTTTTCAGTTCTACAGAAGCCCTGATACTGACAGTATATGCAGATTGGAAATAAACTCATCACATGATTTACTGCCCTGTATATATCACCTGTCTATCAGCACAGCGAGATGGGGAGCCACAGCTAAAGTTTGTTCTGCCCAGGATTCTCCATCTATGGAGGGCCGGTTGTATGCAGGACTCTGCTCCAACCACTTCTGTTTTACTCATTTAACATCAGTTTGCTCGTGCACCCCGGACTGAAAAGTGTTTAACATGCAAATGACTGAATTAGCAGAGAATTTGACGTTGCCCAGCAGACACAAGGGCCTTTGAGAGTGGCTCTACTGAACCTTGCTGCTACATTTTCATTTCAATTTCCCCCCCCACCGTTTTATGTGCATTTGTGTGTGGTTTAAGTTACAGGTGGCAGAAATCCCCAGAAGCCAGCCGCCTTCAGTGCTTTTCTAGTTTTTTTTTTTTTTTTATAAAGATGCTTTTGTTGAATTCAAGTAGAATAACCAAAGTTTACTGAATTACTTGTAATGACTGACCAAATTCTTTTTTGTTTTGTTAGAGATGGGTGGAGTGGTCTTGTATACCTGCCTTTAAGAGCTAGGCATGTGGTCTAGTGGATTAGCTGGGCCCAGTGCTCATCCATAAGGACCCAGGCTAGTTGACATCCTACATCAGTGTTTGCTTGCTGTACTGAAGCAAGTGTTTTGGACAGTACATCACATTAGTCGGTGTTCCAGGCAATCCAGACGTCAAAACTGTGTTTCCAAACAAACAGGACTTTTGGATTAAGATAGTAGCCCCCCCCCCCCCCCCCATGCAGAAGTTTAAAACGTGAGTTTTTATGCAAAAGGTGTCTTGAGGATTGACTGAGTTGCATACCAATATCCTGTTAACCAGTTAATTACCTTAACACTTGGTTTTCGCTTTGTTATATTCTGTAAACATTGAATGACAATGGAAAAACTTGAAGGGTGGAACCTTACATTATAGTGCCATTGATAAGAACTTTGTCAGTTCATGGTCTTGTAAACTTTGACCCAGGCTGTACGTATGCATTAAACTTTAGTTTAAAAAAAAAAACAAAAAAAAACAAAAACTTCAAATCCTGTAATACATGCACCATTGGAGTGAAGTTGTTTAAAGACATCACTGTATATATTTGTCTTTATGTGGAAAAGCAGTATGTAAGAATGTGTAAATAAATGTTTTATTTATCAAGAATACATGTCCCACATTACATTGACAGTTTAAACGGTTACTGAAATGTACAGCTTAACGGTGCCATAGAATGCATCTATTCAGTATTTCAAATTGTTCTTTGGTCAAAACGTCCTGAAGTGGTTTTACTGGCTCGTTTAAAGTCGTATTGTTTGGCCCTAGAATGCAACACTCTGCTTCCCCCTTTTTGGTGGGCACATTAATATGTTGATGAACTCTGCTTTGATTGGCTGTTTGTGGCACTGCGATAGCTCACACGGAACCAACATTTCTACAGTCGTGTGCCATATAACGACGTTTCAGTCAACGATTATAATGGGGCTGAAAAATTCTTATTGCCTAGTGCCCTTGTGGTGCAACGCATTACATGTTTGTGGTGATGCTGGTGAACACAAGCTTACTGCACTGCCAGCCATCAAAGTATCGCACATACAATTATGCACAGTACTTGATAACTTACTAGCTTATGTAAAAATAAAGATAGATGTTTTGTTGTCATTGTAAGTACAACGAGATTTGGTTTGGAACGTGTCAGCAAATGCATAGTAAACTATTAAATAGAATCTGAGGTACTATATATATATATATATATATATATATATATACACATTTATACACAATAAGGTGCTTGCAAGTTGGTTATGTATTTACTGTACTTTTATTATTTTAGAAGGTACTCGCAAAAAAAGTTTACTGTGGCCTAGGTGTGTAGTTGGGCTAAACCATCTACTTTTGTACACTCTGATGTTTGCACAACATCAGAAATTGCCTAATGATGCATTCCTCAAGACCCATCCCTGTCATAAGTTTTGTCATTCAGTTTATCCTAACACAATTCGTCAAACGTAATACTCCCACTTAAGCCTTGGCACAACCTTAACATGGTCGTGATTTTTTTTCCCTTTAAGCATTGTAACGGGAACACTATTTTGTGTATCAATCAGCAAATGACTTTACGATGATAGTTTCATCATGCAATATTTGTCAATAACTCCAAACACTATATGCTATGCAACTCAGAAATTTGTTTAAAATGATTATTGATTAGATATTTGTCATTATTGATTAGATATTTGTTTAGCTAACCAAAAGTAGGCTACAGGTAGTAGGCCTACAGGAGCTTCCTGTGAATGTCAGTATCACAGGCTTCATAATGTTGTTTACTACTCTGTTTACTACCCTGCTAACCTGGGGTATGTTTCCAGGTTAGCAGGTTACATTGTTGGAACGTGCAACTGAATGTTCTAACTATGCTTTTGGAAAATATGTCCCTCAACAGGACTTACTTTCTTAGGCTACAAGTTATAAATAACCTTACATCAATGGCTTTCAGTACAGTCATTCCCAGTCATTACAATGCGACTAAAGCATTTCAGGTAAAACCTCACGTTCATTAAAATACAAATCGAATTTGAAAAAATGGGGTCAGGGGAATGAGCCTCCAAAACTTAGTAGTTGTTATGCCAAACAAAATGAATTAATAATAACAGTGATACCAGTGGCCAATAACGTAAGTATATACATTTTAATGAAAAGTAATACAATAAAATATCAAACATCTTCCATGAGTTTCATGAAAATTGCCTAGTAACAGCTTCTACTGAATGTGCAGAACTCAATTCTGTGTATATTCACTCATTCGCCTTTCTAAATAAAGCCGAAAGTCAAATAACAAAAACACTCATTTTTTCAATATCCATTTCTGAAAACAAAATGACAAAACGAATGACGTTACGATTTCCAATTTTGTGCTCAAATCAAAAATGGAAAAAATGGATAACGAACGTTCACATTCTCTTTTGGCAACAATTTGCCATTTTCTGAATTATATTTTTAAAAGCAACTACTTTTTGGTATCATCAGATATATTTAGATGATAAATGGTCACCTTCAGGACTAATACACACATCTGTCCACCCACTCGCCACTCAGGATATGCACTATGTAGTTTTGTGGTCATAGGAAAGATTTCACAGCAGACATCTCCAACTAAGACTCTCGTTTGCATGCTAGTCTGCTTTTATCAGACGCAGTTGTGCTGCTGTTGGTATCTGCAAGGATTTGGGTAGTAGAATATCAATCACGTTAGAACAGATTTGCGGTGTGCTATCGCGTATTGTAGCTGGACTGTCTGTCTGTATCTTCCCTCCCCAGGCATACTTAGGGAAAACTGTACACATATGCCCCTAGAGAGAAAATATATGTTGTAATGGTGCAATGTTCACAAACAATTTGCTCATAGGGAAAGAGTCCCTTACAGTAACTAATCACTCATGTTCACCTATCTGCAAAGATTTGTTCTTTTCGTTCTTCCGCTTGTTCTTAGAAATATAACGTGAATGTTGCTTTCCTACTTGACTTTGGCCAGAAAGACCCAGGGAGGCATGTACAGTAAAGGTGTGCTGTAAGTGAGCATTTGATTGGCTGGAAACTAAACCTGGGGCTGAATACCTACAGTGAACAAATGAACGCGAGTCTCTAGTTTAGTTCTGAAGGAGGGACCTGAAGGGGTGAACGAATTGGTAAGCGAGTCAGTGAACGAGAGACTCAGATATGCTACTGAATGAGAGAGCCGTACCTTAGTCGTAACAGAAATTCAGCATCTATTCAGCAGCTATTGAACGAATCAGAACAAGTCGTTTAGGTGAAGGGAGTTAAACTAACTGTATCCCAAAAAAGGACTCATTCCGCCCATCACTAATACGTTTCAGGTAGTGCAGGTCCATTGGGCTTGAAAGTGGGCTGGTGTGTGTTAAGTTTGGGGGTGTCTGTTATGTAACAGTTTAGGATTTTTGAATCAGCCCATTTTACCCATTTTCTCTTACATATCCGGGATTTATATTGGAAAGAGTGGAAAATAGTGTTTGAGATTCACAGACTCACAGCATGTTTGTTCCATGTACCAAAACTCTCCTTATTCAACAACGCTGAGGTAAAGTCAATTTTTCATTCTATTTCACCTTTAAAAATTATATTTCTCCTGTATTTCAAAGGCTCCCTTTAATACAACTTTATTTGCATCCCCAAGAACGGATCTCTTTTAACATTAAGAAGTTCCCTCGTTTATCAATAAAACTATGAATTGGAAAGAATAACTGTTCTGCAACATATGGAAGAAGCTTCCTACAAAACTTATTTAAATAAGCATGAGGATTCTCACATGAACCCGTAGTCACGATTCCCTACTATTCACAGATTTTTTGCTTTGCAGTTCCCACCATGAGAAAATGTCATGCAGCAAGACCTAAAAAGGAACTGGAAGGGGATTGGATGGTAAGATTAGCTGCTCTAAGGCTGAAATACTTTTTTTTCACCCACAGTGATTTAATCCTTACCATTAACCAGTGTAGGTCTATGGAACTGTTGCGTACAACACAGACATGCTGGCTGCAGTCACTCTTTCATAGCCCACTGACGAAACTCTTATTTTCATCACGTTACAGCATTCTCCTCCATTGTGAAACCTGAAAGGAATCAAAAACTGTAGGGTACAACATTTTGTTCAGAGGGCATGTTTGCATGTTCTATGCAACAATTTTTTAAAAGTGTTTACCTAACTAAATTTACAATTTTGCTGTCAATATACCTGCGTGTAGATTTCGTATGCAGACTTGTTACTGTCTTGTAACCAGGTTTATAATCAATGTCTTTTAAACCAGCTCCCAAAAAATTAAGCTATTTGTACTATATCATTTAAAAAGATATTGTATATTACTGGCAAAGACAACTGATGTCTAACTCCTTGTAGTTTGTAGACTGATGGTCTGCAATCAAAAAAATAAACAATTCATTCATTTTAAATATGGCCCATAAACTGAAAACTGTAGAACTGGTAAATTGTGAGAATCCCCCATTTTAGTTGACAATTCTAATTCTCAATTTTTCACAGGAAAAATATCACTGTGTGTGACTGTACATAGAATTGTTGGCTTAGCATATGTGAAGTAAGACCCATTGTGTGCCGAGGTCACACTCTTCAGGTGTACCTGCTCCTGGACAGTTCCTTGTCGATTTCTTGAAGGGATTTTCCTTTGGTCTCAGGTAACATGATGTAGATGAACACAACAGCAACTACTCCAATCGTGCCATAGAGAAGGAAAGTCCAGGACAGACCTACAATATCTGTAAAAAGGGACGTCATCAGTGCATCAGTTTCTGGAAATGCTTAGTGCTTAAGCAATATGTTTGGTCTGAAAATGTTTTGTTATACCATACTTCCAGTATCACTGGGAAATAACGGACTTTCCAAAACGTGGGACCTTGTTTGGTGTCAGTTAAGGTCATGATGATATCAATATCATGCTTTCTGCCAGCATAAAATCTACAACTTCCTGAGCATTTCTGCACAGTGGTAAACCTTGCATTAGCAAAACAAGCAATACAACTCTGTATAAGCAGTATACAATCTGGATATACCAGATTACCACTTCTGTGGCAGCATATCCTGATTTAAGCAAAAACAGCAAAATTCAACAAGCGAACATTTTTTTTTAATGTAAGGCTATATATCAGAAGCTCAAAAATCAGCAAATGAATCTCATGGACAAACCATATACTCACCGATCAGGCTTAAGAAGGAGAAAGTAACAATCAGATTAGCAGCCCAGTTGAAGCAGCTCGCCAAGGCAAAAGCTCTTCCCCTCAGCCAAACAGGGAATATCTCACTGAGTACAAGCCAAGTCACTGTACAACAGAACAAATAAGGTCAGACCTGGTACCAGCCATTACTCAGAACTTTAAGAATTAACTATATACTGAAAAACATAATCCTAACTGCAAATTTAAAAAAAGCATGAAATGGTTGATTCAAGCATCAATTACAAAATTTATAAACAAATAAAACTTGAAATGTTTCCAATGGTATTAAATTAACCAACTAATCATTATAATGTCAGTCATGAATATATCACAACAACCTGGTTTACAGGCTTATAATACTAGATGAAATGCTAAGTAAAATTTTTACACAAACCATAAAGTAAAAGCGAAATGTAACAGTGAACATATATTCACTTTTCTGAACTAAACTGGGATAATTTTAGGTGTCACGTTCAAGTTAAATTCTAACAAGGCCATCCCTCCATCTTGCAGTCACCTATCCTCTACCAAGTTATCAGGGGCTGAACCTGAAGCCTTTCTCAGGCAGCAGAGGGCACAAGGCTGGGGGACACCCTAGATGGGATGCTAGGGGACACATAAGCATACATACACACTCTGGGGCATTCAGGGACATCAGTTTACTTATCTACACCATTCTGCACTATGGGAGTACACTGGAGTCCCTTTATAAATACAGGGACACACACACACAATACAGCCAGTAAAAAGTAGTGCCAACTTACTCGGCCCAAATCCTATTGAATAGGCACTGACGTAAGCCATCATGCTGATTAAGATGATCCAGTTCATGACCCCCTGATCTGTGGTCCTGTCTGGTACTGGGGATGAAGCAGAGCTGTGTGGTGCTGGGTTCAAATGCAAACCTTTGGAACTAGAAGTATCCAAATGCTGCGAACCATCATCCTCTGCAACCTTCACATCTTCATAATTTTCGAGGGTCCGGTTCAGAATAACTAGTGGGAGGGGTGTTAAGTTCCCATCTGTGAGATCCTGTAACTGGGAGCTTCCGTTTTGGAACCTGTTAGTGTCACAGTACCTCCCCCTCTCACTGTGTAGTGATTGGTTGCTAAGAAGGCCAATGATGATCAGAGAGACCGTCATCACGGTGCATCCTCCAATCAGCAGCACTCTCCGACCTGCTCTGTCGGCATAGATCATTGACACCAAGGTAGCAATGACCTTCGTGACGCCCACCCCCATGGAAGCTAGCACAGCAGAGGCACCGGACTTAAACCCCACTGAATGAAAGATCGTGGAGGCATAGAACAGCACGTTGGGCTGGCCGGTGAACTGCTGGAAAAGCACAAGGCCCAGACCAATGAACGTCCTCATCCGCATGTTGTCTTTACTCTGAAACAGAACAACAAGGACATTTTGTCGTTTGTCTGAACAGTCTGTGTTATTCCCATCAGCTTCAGTCTCCTCAGCACTGGCCAGCTGCATAAGCCCAGTCTGAGCCTGGGCCTCTGAGGTCTCTCTCAAAGGCATTCCAGGGTTGGATGGGAGGAACCAGATGGAGATGAACTGAACCAGCGATGGAGCGATGGGAAAACCAAACATGTATTTCCATCCTTCCGGGACACTGGATAGCATGTAGTTCATGGCATAGGCGGCCAGGATGCCGACTGTAATGCCAGCTTCATAGAGGCTGACTAAGAGGCCCCTGCGTTCTGGATTCACCATCTCAGACACAAAAATGCAGCAGGACATAGAGGATAAGGATATGGCGAAGCCCACAGTGATTCTGCCCAGCACCAGCACAGAGACAGAGCAGCTGGAGACCAGGACGATGCTTCCGCCGACGATGAGCAGGTTGCTGAGCGTTATGGGGTTCCTCCGGCTATGCCGGTCGATCAGGATCCCCCCGATCACAGAGGCCAGAAGTGCCCCAATAAGAAGAGAGCTCACTACCGCCTCCTGCTGGACACAGTTGAGGTGGAACTGTGTCTGGAGTTGGAGAAGGGCTCCAGAGATAATTCCCAGCTCATACCCAAATACAAAGCCGCCAAGCGTGGATACCACGGAGGTGAAGACCAGAACAGAGCGACCTAAAAGTAAATAAATCCATTTTTAATAGTAACTCAAATATATTTTGTACAATACTTGATGTATTTGGATAATTACAAATGTTTTTATTTTATTCAACTTTTATAAAATTAGGAATTTAATTTGGTCTCACGTATTAATAGAAACTACAAAACAACTCATCATTATGTTCTGCAACCTCAGGAGATCTTTATCCGGACACATTCACAGTCTTCCATGCCAACGCTAGTATCGGCACTAATTTAAATGGATGTTGCTTACTCTTTACTTTCTTTATCTCCTAAATGTAAATTAATGTACTAATATTTTGTTTCTTTAAAAATCTAAATTCATAAAAAAAAATTTAACAGCATACTCCAATCAAATAATATGCAAGACATTTGAAATAGTTAAATTCAAAAGTAGAAAGGTTTACAGTTCCATTTAAACAAACTGGGAAATAATTTTGCTTTAGGATGAAGTTAAATGTACTGTGCAAGGAAATGTACTTTTCAACTTACCCATTTTCATGTGCATTTGTGTTTAAGGCTTGTTCCAGACCCAAATGTCACATTTAAAGGCAAATCCTAACAAGAACCATGATTCCTACGGAATACCCTGAAAAAAAGCAATGAATTTAAAGTAATGGTGTAGAAAAGCAGAGAAAAATCGCAATTCACAGCAGTGTCTACGAACGAGGCAAACGAGACTGTAACCATAACAACTGCTGCTTGTGCTGCTGATATAATTAGACACATCCACTTAAGGCTGCTAAGATGAAAAGGTAACCGACCGACCGATACAAAGAACTGAAATTCCCTTTTTGTAACAATAAAGAAGCACGACAGCGCACAATCTGTCTACTGAAATCACTGCTGGGATTCAAATGATAAAACACATTTGGTCCTGTATTCTAACGTAAATAAAGCCATAACCCCATCGTAAGCAAAGGGGTCTCAAACTGTATGTAATAACTAAAAGTCTTCTAATTTGCCTTTATCGGTTTAGAATCCTTAACTCTTAAAATGAGGTCAGCAAAAGAAAACGTAAAAGTAAATAACCACTTTAATAATACCGACACTACAATATGTTAATGCTATGTGAAACAGAAATACATACCTTTTCATGCTTTTTGAATTTTTAACAAGTCACTTCAACGAAACATCTCAGTATTGAAATGGAAAACGAGATGGAAACCCAAAAAATTTAAATATGTACCGATGTAGTCTACTACCCTTAGGTCACGAAACTTTTTAAAAAAATGCACTTATTGTCATCCTCACCGTGCTTGCGTTAAGTTGAATGTCCACGCTTTCCTTGGGTATTTACGCTAATCTTTAGACGGAGGGTGCTATTAAACTCCTAATAAAAGTGCACAGAGCTTCGGAAGGTGAGTTTCAAACGAAGCTGATACTTGTAACTGCGCCGCCGACCCCTCAAGCTCCCGTCCCGGTTGCGGCTTTCATCCTCCATCAGGAAGTCAATACTACGTGGCAAACTGACCGCTGTCAACTCCAGAACCAACCAGCAGGCAGATGTTTGCACTGTGAGACAATAGGCAGGTATTTAGCTCCAAATCGAGAAGTTAAAGGCTGATGTGTTTCAATGTATGCACATATAACTGCGATAACTTTTATGAACACTACAAATAACTTATAAATTATGCGCAATCCTCTTCTCATATTCGTATACCTGCTAGGTTTAATATTCGAATTAATTGGTTTATTTAAAAAATACACCGAGCAATAACACCGTACGGGGCTGCTATTGGGTTTAATTAACGGTCTTGAATCAAAAACAAAGTTTACAAATTATCGATCCGCACCTCCACACCAGCAGGTGGCAGCAAATCGAGCATCGGGTTCTATGAAAACAGGTATTAAAAAAATTCAACTTTTCCGACTCCTATCCGCAAGGGGGAGTTTGTTTGTTTTACACTTACAGATGAGGCAGAATTTTTGACGGCAGAATAAATCTACAAAAGAAAAACATGTCTGCTAAGGGGGACGGTAGTGCCGTTTTGTCGTATCTTAGCGGTTTAACGCTGCTGAAGCAGGGCGCCGAAGCCCGTGTTTACCGCGGACAGTTTTTAGGGAAAGCGGTAATATTGAAGGAAAGATTCCCAAAGTCGTATCGTCACCCAGCTCTAGACGAGAAGCTGACGCACCGCAGGAGCGTGCAGGAGGTGCGCTCCATACTTCGCTGCAGAAAAGCAGGTGAGCGTTTGCGGTCATGTTAGAAAGGTCCATGCAGAACAATCTTAGATTATAATGTGGCTGATTATCACTAAAAACATGTCAGTGATTACCGTAATGACTTCAGCTAATGACTTAACTAAATATTTCAGGTTCTCCATCATATTATACCAGTGTTCGAAGAAAAGGCATCCAAAACAGGAAAATAAATGCTAAGTGTTAAAGTCCTGGATGCACACAGATCATACTCACATTAGCTAAATGTTTGTAACTGCTCTCTGTTGAATATAAAGAAACTTAAGGTTATCGGTTAATACTTCCCAATGGTGTTGAATCTTCCTAGTATAAATATTTTTCCGTATAAAAGCGTGCCTCGCTCCATCACACTAACGTCAACGGAGAGCAGTTCCGAGCTAAAAACTCAAAACAGAGTTAGTTTCGTCAAGGTAGGCCTACAGGCTCCAAGCCGGAAGCCATAGAGTGTATTTAATTAAATTGGTCGTCGTCTTTCGAAAATAAGATAGAACAAGTAGATAAAAGCAAATGTGTGAGAATCATGCTTTAAGGACAAAGTGGAATTGCAGCTTTTCTGGAAGAGCTTATTCAAATGTAATGCAGAGAATGGTAGGATTTTGTTTTCATGATTTGTATTTTTCTCCCCCCCTCCCCAGGGATTTTGACACCTGTTGTCTATTTTGTTGATTATGTGTCTCACTGCATTTTTCTTGAAGAAATTGTGGGATCAGTTACAGTCAGAGACCACATAAATTCCACCCAGCTGTCTGAAGCAGGCAGTGAATGCCTTAAGCTACTGGCCGAAAAGATGGGGCAGATCCTTGCGAAGATGCACGATGAAGATGTGATCCATGGAGATCTGACAACATCTAACATGCTTTTGAGGAAAGGATCTGAGGACAGAGAACCAGAGTTGTGGCTAATTGACTTTGGACTGAGCTACATTTCTTCTTTGCCAGAGGACAAAGGAGTTGACCTGTATGTGTTGGAGAAGGCATTCCTTAGCACCCACCCAAACACAGAGACTTTGTTTCAGATCTTGCTGAAGAGTTATGTTGCCTCTTCAAAGAAGTCATCCACTGTCATCAGTAAACTGGATGAAGTTAGATTAAGAGGAAGGAAAAGATCAATGGTTGGTTAAAGTTTCAGAATTAATTGGGTTGGTTTTTGAACAAACAAGTTTTTGAAAATGTGTGATGCAGTTATACAATAAAGCAGTTTTAAAACTATGCACATTGGTTTTGTCCATGGAGGAGAATGTGGAAGGATGGAAACTGAATAATCAAGAATTTTTACTGTAAAGAATGTTTGAAAATAAGCAGAGACCCATGTATGTTACCTGGTTTGTTACGTGGAATTCTACATTAACCCTCTCTGGTCTTTGAGCACTCTATAAACACAAAGAAAATGTAGGAACTGATTGTAAATGCCTTTGGTGATGTGATCATTTCAGATGTCTTGCATTTGCTGAAAAATGAAAGTCAGGATTAGTAATAGCTGAAATTGCAATGTTCATTGAAAGCAGGGCACAGTCACTTGCGGTAACAAATTTACATTTATTCAGCAGATATTTTTGTCTAAAAGTGAGGCAGTGATGTGGGGAAAAACCTGGACGGGATAACAGTCCTTTAAACTCTCACTCCCCATACGGAAGTCTTTCAGCACCTGTAAACTGACCACAAACGCATTCAGAGGCATCGCGAGACTTGGGATGTTTTAATGTCCAGGTCAAGAACCAGGGCTAAACCCTGGATATCAACACATCCTTTAGGGGACTGTGATACCTAGTGCCTGTTAAAGACAAAAATAGCACCCTAGGCAAGCTTCACTGCCGATGCCTCTGTCAGCGATTTGCCAAGTCTGCACCCCCTCAGAAGATGGCACCCTAGGCCATGTCACTGAAGGATTGACCAGCCCTCACAATACTTACCAAGCAAGGAAAAAAGCAAAAACAAATTAAATTGCAGACTGGACGTTGAATTAACTACCTGCTTCAATACTAATATTTTGGGGCTTTATCAAAGGTGCAAAAGTCCACCTGTGTGTTTTGAAGTCTTTATATAAAAGTGTGAACCTACCCATGGTAATGTAACATTCCGATATAAGTAAATGCACTCTTACAGAACTCGTATACAGACGCTCCTCTACTTACGAACTTTCGGACATACGAACAAAGAGGACCGCAAGTCCAAACTGTGTTCCTTGGGCTCCTGTTTCCTGTTCAACATTTGTTTTTCTGCACACCAATTCCACCTAGTATGATTTCTGGCCGCTACTCCCGCCACGCAGCAGTGTAGCGTGCGTACTCCCAGCATCCTACTTCTTTGTACTGGCGTATACCCTTAAAATGTTGAATAACGACTAACATTCCAAGTTGCGAACGGCCATTCGAAACGCATCTCATTTGTAAGTAGAGGAGTGTATTTTAAAATTGAATTTTAAATGTGTGGTGAGGTAGGGGTGTACTACTGCACATGAAACAAATCACCTATGCTTCACTACGCCTTGCTCCATTATAAGTGCATTTACATCAGAAAGGTGAAATGAAGTCACTGAACACAGTTCATGAACCATAGAGGTTTCATTAACATGGTCAGATGCCCCAGGGCTCTGACTGAAAGACAGAAGGCCACACAACTCCTCTGAAATCACGTGCTCCAAGATAAAACTATGTGAAAGTATAGCAGTAACATGTTATACTACAGCAGGTATAGTAATTTATAGGTTTTTGTTTCACAAGTGCATCCTTAGACCAATTTCCTTTACTTTTGTTCAGATGTTTAATTTGCAATAGTGTCAAATAAGGGCAAAATAAGAATTACTTTAAGTTGTGCAATTTCATATAATTTGATTTCCTGAATACATTATAGTAAAGAATTCATTCACAAAGCGCACTTCATAGACTGGCTATTTAAAAATAAAACTGTTCCTAAAAGGGATCCCTCCTCAGGACAGGAGTGCATACCTCTATAGTCCGGTGAAAATCGCTGGGAAAGCGCCATCATAGCTGCAATCATATTCCTCCTCTTTCTGCATTTCACAGCAGTTCACGTACTATGGCAGCTCCCTGCTGCTGGCACAGGGGTGCAGGAAAGCCTCAGCACTGGCCCCCCCACGGCCCATGAAGAAGACCTCATTTATAAAGGTGTCCAACCCAGTGGGGGTGGGGAGAAACCACACGCCCCAAATGGACATCACTGTACAAAAGGCATGTTTGAAAACACAGACTTCCTTATCCATTCTTAAGCATAACTAATACTCATACGACAAGGAGGCCAAAAAGGAATTAACCCAGAACATAATTTCTCTCTCTACGTACATTTTTTATATATACATATATACACACATATATGTATATATATGTGTGTGTGTGTGTATATATATATATATATATATATATATATATATATATATATATACACATACATACATACACACACATATATGTGTATACATATATATATATATACACACACATATATACATATATATACATACACATATATATACACATATACACATACATACATACATACATATACATATATATGTGTATATATCTGTAAAAAATACAAGTGAATTATGTTACAGTGCAGTGCTCTGTCCCCTGGGCTTCCATGTCTATGGAGTTAAGTTTGAAGGGACATTAATAGTTATGTATACAAAACGGGAGATAAAGTCACTGTCATTTGCTGTCCAGAACATCTTGGTTACCATGGTGTCAGCACAGATTCTTAGATGTCTGGGGGGGGGGTCGTCTCTCCCACTGAAGGCAAATGTGTTGGAGAAAGGGCGGGGGGGTGCATATTTTCCAGCTGGCAGACGGGCATCTCCAGATCTATACAGTTGCTGTATAGGAGACGAACAGGCAGAGATGGAGAGGGCAGTATGACAGCTACCCAAGTCCAGTGGGGGTGGGGGGTAGGAGGTAGGGAGGCAGAGGACTGGTCAGGAAGCCGAAGGTGAGCCCAGTCAACTCCCCAACCCACCCCCCCTTTTGGCTGCCGGTTCCCAGACTGTCTCCTTATTGCACGCTCTCTGTTGCCATAGAAATGGCTTCCTGGATTTCCCGCACGGCGAGGATGCGTGTAAGCATGTGCTCCAGCTGCTCGCGTGTGACAGGCTGGGTGGAGTACCAGATGGGGCTGTTTGGGGCGACGACTGGTTCTGGCATCAAGTAGAAAGTGTCGTTCCTTCCTTTGGCGCTCAGTGGACTGGGGAAAGCATGCATGTTATTGCGGCTTTTCAAGGACATGCCACATGTTTGTGGAAATCATCATAAGTGTAATACAAAGTACAGCTGGAAACATTTTGTCAGCTTAAATGAATAATACTGCATCCATGTTCGAACCCAGGATAAAAGCATCTGGTATAGACTTTGAATAAATTCATTCATCTTCTGCTATTCGGAGAAGGGATTGGCTGAAGGTTATCTAGTTACACCGTGCCTGCAGGATTCTTGCGATATCCCAGCATTTAATTGGCTTTTGTGAGCAATAATTTACTCTGACCCCTTTTGCATTCAGCTTTTTTGAATTTTGAGTTGCCTGTTTATTTTCTGTGAATTGATGAAAGTATATGAAACTTTAATACAATGATCAATAAAGCCTGAACAACATATACAGACGCTCCCCTAAGTTTCGATATTACAGAGTGTTGATGCTAAAAGGCTGTATGTAGTTGTAACACTACCCACTTACCACTTGAAGAGGTAGAAGTCATAGAGCTTGATGGGACATCGCAGAGGGTTCTCCGGGTCTTCCGCCTGCTCTTCATACATGTCATCTGTCACTGGCAGAGAGGGTCATATGCTCACGGAGGTGACACAGGGCTTACACCAGCAGGGGGTGTAATGGTCGGTGACAAGCGTTCACTCACCTTTCTGGCCCACCTGGTGTAGCCCCACCCCCTTCAGATAGCGGATGGTGGTGCTTTTGTCCTTAGGGTTGGAGGGGTTCTTCTTGGTGTGCCGTAGCACTTTGGAAAAGGCTACCTTCATGTGCTGTTCCACCGTCATCAGCTGGAAGTACCTGTGTGGGCTCATAGCAGTCAGTGTCTCACACACACTAGGTGGCGTTAGCGAGCAAGCAACACTGAGGTATACAAGCACTCACTTAGTATTGAAGAACATGAGCGTGCTCAGCAGTGTGTTGGGAGAATGGGCCCCCAGTTGTTTGCACTCCCACAGCATCTCCTCGGTCACATGACTAGGGATGACATAACCTGGAATGGAAGGCAGAGGCACATTAGCACCTGAAGACCAGATGGGACTTTCCCTGGCCAAAGTCTTCACTGTGCCTGCCTACGGTACACTGCGTGCTCACCCAGTGGATGGACGTGAGGCTTCCAGCCATCCAGCACCCGGTGTAGGCACTGGGAAAAGCGCAGGTAATACTGGTCTGAGAAGATGTCGTCCACTCGGCCGTTTTCAAACAGATACTGCAATTAGATATGGAGGATGGCAAGGAGTCAGAGGTCTTAGGGTTTCATTTATATTATGCTTATTTATTTAGGAGATGTTTTTCCAAAGGGACATACAAGTAAAGAAAGTTTGGATTCACTGCACAGGGTCAGCCAGCATCCCAGAGGCACCCAAGGTTAAGGGCCTTGTTCAAGGGCCCCAACGGTCATATGAATACTCTGCTGGCAATGGGATTTGAACCTGTAGCCTTCCAGACCCCGGAGCTACACGTTTGCTCATACCTTCTGTATACAGAGAAAGATGTAGTAGAGCACGTCGGGTTCGAAGGGCTCTCCCTCCAGCCCGCGAGCCTCCTGGATCATCAGGGACAGACCCATGTTCAGTTCGGCCACGGCACACGATACCAGGTCCTCCTGAAAGCGCAGAGGCTGGCGGCCTACGCATACCGAAACCCCACAGAGACACGCGTTTTAAAGTCATGCACATTGGGCCCTGTAAACCAAGTCAGTCACATGATTCCAGGCCCCCCCACAGCCCTTTCCCAATTGCCACGGTAACTCACGGCCAATGGGGGCCAGCCTGGTCTGGTTATCCTTCTCCAGCTCCGTGTTTTTGCTCTGCGCCCAGATGCGCCACACGTCCAGGCCCTCGTCGGGCTTCAGCATCATGGGCACCAGCAGTTCCGTAGAGGGCTGCGCAGTGGCATCCACCTCTGTAACCTGCACAGCCTGACTCTGGGCGGGGCCAAGCCACCATTAACAGATTATCCCTCAGAAGACCTAGTATACATGGTTACAGACCACATCTCTTGCATTATACTCAAATTGTATGGCGGTGGCATCGTTTTCATGCTTTATATTGCGAGATTAAACCTCTCAAATGTCAAAAAACATAATCGCAGGCCAAGCAGAGAATGGCCCTCACCTGCAGATCCTGCTCCGTGCCCCCTGTGGTGTGAACCACATGCTGCTGTGGGTCCCAGATGTGGACGGGCTGTGCACCGGCAGGGTACTGGACGGCCACTGGGATGTGAATGTTTCCATTGACAAACTGGGCTGGGAAAAGAGCGCTGGCCAGTGTCTGGACCGCCTCCTCGGCCGTGGCCACCGGGGGAGCCATTGAGGCGACAGCCTTGTCCTTATCAGTGCCGTCGCTGGTCACGGCCTCGGGTGAGATTGCGACATGGGTCACGCCTTGCTGGGCGGAGTACACAGGAATTGTCCATGTCTCGCCCGTAGAGCTGGTGATGGTGCCAGTTGTGCTGTAGAGGTGCGAGCTGTCCACCGTGAGCAGGTCGGGCCGCAGAGATAGGTAGCTCTGCCCCTGTCCCTGTCCCTGACCCGGGGGGGCCTGGGGGATGGCTAGGACAGTCGCTAGCTGCTGCCCGGGGAGCGTGTACGACACAGCGATGGGCACGTCCACCTTGCGCTTCTTTGCCGGCTGAAGGACGCCCCCCACGGGCCCCACTCTGCGCTCACCCTCCAGCGGGGAGCCTTGCGCCACTTGCTGGGGTGATACCAACCCCACTGTCTGGATCTGAATCTGCTGTCCCCCATCGGCAACTGCTGCTACCAGCTCTGCCTGGATCTGAACAAAGGCAGGTCATTCATGACCAATCCCACCGGCAGGATGGAGAACTCAACATACCTCCAGTATGTTCGATTATCTCTCTCCGAGTCAGAACTTGGATAAAAATGTCATGAAAAAACGTCACTTCCTGTCAGAAACAAGCCTCCTTTCCGACGTTGATATCAGACAGAAATTTCTTGTCCGAGATTCCCGTGACGGCTTACAGTCAACAGAAATTCTATTTTATAAATATTTAAAATGTTTATTTTGTTAAATGTATTAATAGTTATAAATGTAATTGCGCATGGTCAATTTAGAGAATACCATATCATGACTGTAAACAGTATCCTAGCATACAATATTATGCAATATTTTACGAGACTTGTTCGTGTCTTTTGTTTGTAGTTTGCCTCTTGAAAAAAGAATATCGCTGTGGATCTACTAAAATATTATAAAGCTTTTAATGTGATCTGACTAGTTCGTGTTTTTCTTGCTTGTCTCTCGGAAAGAAGAATCTCATTCCAAATCTGCTAAAATATAAAGCAACAACATACAACAGCGTGTTTGTGGTGGCAGCCATATTTGTTCCGAGATGTGCAGCTCGAATGGGAGATTGGTCGGACGAGACGCACCTCGAAATTTACGACTTTGGAGAGACAATCGAACGCACGATAAGATCACGTGTGTATGGAGTATGTAAAAACGCATCTATGGATCTATGGCGCATCAAGATATAGAAATATACACAGGTAAACAGATGAAGGTCCAGCTCACCTGCTGCTGCTGTAGGTGTTCTTCAGATATCTCTCCCTGCACCAGCTGCAGCTGGGAGCCCGACAAGTGCTGCTGGGTGGTGCTGGGAATCTGCAACACCTGCTCCACCGAATGATGGCCCTGGATCTGCACCTGAACATCAGAAGAATGTTTGGTGACTGAAGACCCCCACCAGTCACGCCCCCCTCCAGCAGACCGAGTCCCCACCTCGCTTACACTGACCTGCACCTGGATTTGCTGCTCAGAAGCCTGGTGCACGGCGGCGGTCAGCTGCGGAGACAGCTGCGTGGGTGCCACCTGCTGCTGGTGCTGCGGCAACTGCTGAACCTGCAACTGCACCTGAGCAAGAGGCAGCTGGGCTCAGTAAAAGATTACCTCAGCTGTGCAGTAAGGTGCAACCACATGAAACACATTCTGCATGTGGAAAAGTGCACATAATATTTGAATAGTCCATTAATGTAACTATAGAACACGTTGTTTCCCCCAATACGGTCACTGTAATGTCATTCAACGTTCTTGCGTGTTTCCCTGTGTATGATCCTGAATAAATCCTGTGTTCCTTGACTTCCTAATTCCAGCTCGTATTTACCTGCTCCGCGACATACGTATTGTTTGTTTACAGTACAAAGAAGTTCATCTCTACATACAATGTGTTGCATCATGAAATGTACATATGAAAATATGAAAGGCATATGAAAATAATGTACATTCTAATAATAATTAAAAAAATCTGATTTTCAAAATTACTGCATTGTTTTTGACTGTTAGTCTTTTAACGTTAATTATAATTAATAATAATAATAATCGATACTTTTATTGTCCCCGTAGGGAAATTGTCTTTACGCCTCCCACAACTTCCTCTTTTTTTTTCATAGAGGAAGTTGTCTGCGAAGGGCTGCCACCCGTAGTGGCGCCCAGGGAGCTGGGGGTTAAGGGCCTTGCTCAAGGACCCACAGGCTGGGTTTGAACCTGCGACCTTCTGATTACAGGCACACAGGCTTAGCCCACTGAGCCACATGCTGCTCCCCACAAACTATAATTGTATAGTTTTTTGGGGGGATGTTTTGTGGTTCTTTTCCGTGTTTTGGCGTCTTTCGAGCCACCAGCCCGCCAACAAGTGTATACGCTCAGTTGTACCGTTTTATTTAATTTACCATTATTTGTGTATAATTAATGATATTTTAAAGTCTACATTATTGGTCACAGAAAAACAAAAAAAATGAAAAAATGCATTATTTCTGAGGTTTGAACAAATTATTTGCATTTACATTATTTTAAATGGGAAAAATTGATTTGGATGGCGAACTTTTCAGGTCGCGAACTGAGTCCTCGAACGAATTAAGTTCATGAGCCAAGGTACCACTGTAATTCCTATGCATCTTGTACAAATAAAGTGGTGGGATCCAAAGCAATGTTACAACATATGCAGAATATAGAAGTTGCAATGGTTAATACTACTACATTAATAATCACTGAACATAACACAAATTTTCGAAGCCCAGTATAGCAGGCCCATTGTACAGGCACTCCTACCGGACAGGCCAGCTCCAGCAGGGAACCTGCCACCTCTGTGCTGTCGGCATAGACACAGTTTGCTCCCTGCTGATAGACCACAGTGGTGCCACCCTGCTGGAAGTCTTGCAAAGCTTCGGGGCCCTTGGTGGCCAGCGACTCCAGGAAGCTCTTCATGCGATGCTGTGGGACCGTCCGCGCTTTCTGACGCACGTACTCTTCGAAAGGGACTGCGTTCTCCAGCGATTCGTTCATGTCACTGCACGCCTCCCACTGTCGGACCTGTAGGAGGGATTTATACAGAAATTACACACAACCAGGGTCCCCTGAGCCAGGTAACTGCTCCAGGTATAAAATGCTGGGTGAAATTACTGCAACATGACATCCTGATTGTACTTTAAAAGGCCAACAATACATTAAAAATAAGACAAATGCAGGCACTAAATAACTCACTGCAAAAGTCTGTTTATCTCATACTTCATACATGTGGTCCAACATTGTCGTGTGAAGTAAAATTACTGTTATTTCAACTAATTCCTTAAAACCATTAAAACTGGGATAAAACTTCTCAGAGTGTCCTACAAAGTCAGGGAGCACTCTGAACGTTGAAAAGTTTGCTTCATAAAGATAAAAAGAATATTGGTAACATGAGGATATAAAAATATCGGACTGGACACAACTTGATTCCCGGAATTTTAAGATTTGAATTTTAAAGTCAAGTAGTCTCCCTCTAGATATAACCCTAGCTCATTCGTCTTTAAAAATCATTATCTTCCTCAACTGAATAAGAAAAAAGTATATGTATTTGTCAGTATATACCGTTTAAAACCTCGACATCCAATCCTATTTGACTGTATCTTCCCACGCTACCTTAAATATCTGCAGTGCGAGTTGTTCCGCCAAAATAAGGCTTTCGAAATAAACCTTGTAAAATCCTAACTTATTCCCAGCTACATGCTGCCTGGTGCACCGGTCATATATGCGATCACGCGTCAGTTTCCTCAGTCTTTTTACAAGACATAAACGCAGTCAATAACAAAACGGTTTATATCTTCCTTGATGTCGTTATAAAATCCGGCAGAGATCGGATGTAATCTGTACCTGTTATGTTCAGCTTTATAAAAATCGAGGAAACCTATGTCGTTTCTGCGAACGACAGTTCAGTCGGTGGGGAATTTAAAAATAACAAACAAAAAATGGCCAGCAAACCGACTGGACCAGGCCTCGCCTAGCAGAGTCAATCCTCAGACTTTCCTGAGAGTGAAACCCGCTCCGGGAAGCCAGGTGATACCGGGAGCGCCCCCTTCCTACCACGTCCCATGCTGCTTCAGCTCGGATCGCAGTCGGGGTCGTGAGATGACAACAAATACTACTAATCTCTCAATAATTTTACCCTTTGTTGTACGCGAATTCGATGTGGAAGAAAGATTTATACGAATTAGTATACAAAATCTCCCGGCCATGACCACAGTCATTTCAACAATTGTCAATTCCGGGTCCCATATGAACAGCACGAGCGTATGTAATGATACATGACTAATGCATGTAATCAAACTACTAAAAGTGTTACATTTATTTAATTCATTAATTAATAATTCATTTATCAATAAATCAGATGGGCCTTTGTGTTACACTGGATTGGAAGTTCCAGCAGCTGAACATTTTATAATTAATGAGTTATTCTGATAATAATACTTAAATGTTGCACTACCCAACACATGGGTATGCTTTGCCAAAGAACACTTGGTCTAGCAGAGAGCTTTGTCACTACGTAAAAGGGGGCTCACAGCAGTACAATGGAGGGGGCAAGGGGGCCACGACACACGCGATATGCTGACATGCATTTCACGGCTAAAATCACCATGGCGACGATATCCTGAACGAATGAATAAAAAAATCGCCTCATTCTACAGATGAAGACGTAAAGATCCCACATTCCAGTCGTCTTATTGTTGGCTACCGTTAGTGACACTTTCAGGCCCCGTGTATTCTCGACAAATTAAGGAAAGGCTGTCTTTTTTCATCTTAGCTGTCAGTAAAGAAACAAAGCCCTCACAATTCAGCAAAAGTAAATCCCGTATGTCACTGCATGTATGATTTATATCTCAGTAACATACAGTAACTACAGAAAGTTCAAGCGGACAACTAATTATTAGTTGTTGCGAAAGATACTACTTTTATAATATTGCTACTTCAGTCGCACAGGTTGATCACATGGGCCCAGTATGTAAAGGAATTCTAATCTAAACCCCCCTTGACACTAACTTTAAACAAGAGAGGAGGCTTTTGCTGGTTGACGAATATACATACAAGTGCTCACACTGTCTCTCGGGCAAAAAAACGAGGTTAAACAAAGATTTCTGTCATTTAATAATGAAACTGTCATAAAGTATCTTGCCCTAAAAAGCCCATGTTTGGGACAGAAACTATATCTATTAACCAGCATATTCATTCAAAACATTTCTTTCACGACATTAGTGTCATGGCAAACAATAACACGTCATCAATAATTCCTATACATATTTAGATATTAAACTAATTATTAATGGCTGACGGTCAAGTGAGCACATTGGCCAAGTTTGCGAAAACTGAAATCCTGTGAAAGTGCACAAACACTGACATAAAGTCGCATGGTTTAAAGCCACCGGAGTGCATGCTTTTGAATGGTCAGTGTTATTGTGGCATTCACTAGTGGAAAGGGGGTATTGATCAAATGTGCACAACATGATCTGAGCAGCGCTTATCCTCCCTCCCCATATTACTGGTAATCGCAATAATATCACATCAGTGTATCCATAAACCTGGGCTAACCAAGCTCACAATTCGCACTCGATCGAAAGAGCGATATGAAAAAATGTAAGACACATACTGGCATTTAATGCAAAACCTCTGGGAAGAACCATTCCCTGTAGCCCCTTACCCCTTTCAGTCTGGGCCAGGCCGCTACACTCCGCCCTCGCCGGCTACGCTTCTCCTTCCTTGGCTACTGAGGCACGGAACCACCGCGCTCAAGCTTTTTATATCAATGGATACTTTGCTGTTCGTGTGGTTTACATGCGTGGAACTCGCTTCCTTAAATAATAATTAAAATAGTTATTACTGTTATTGCTCTTCCCACGACTCAGCTCTTGCTGAGCGCCATCTTACATTCAACCCCTCGCAGCCAATCAGACGGCTGTGCGCAGTTCTCGCGAGGGGCCGATAGCCAAGACCCGCGAGATTTGTATGGCGCCAAACAGAGGTCTTAAAGGAGACAAATATGAGCTATGACACTACGTATAGCTTTGAGCTGCGTTGTATTGAGTTTTCTAGAACAATAATGAAAGGCAACTGCGCTACAATAGATATGTGCAGAGCAACTTGCATGTATTCTGCCAGACTGAGTGCGGTAATGGCGGTGGCGACCAACGCAATGTTAAAGTAATGTATCTGCAAATTAATACTAAATGTGGCGTTATGTTTTAGTCTCTAATGTGTATAATATCACAGTAATGCATTCATGCTTTGTCATGTAGTTGCATATATATATATATATATATGGAAAAAGAAAGGTTTGGCATTACAATGACTAATTAGAATATTAGAATTGTTAGAATTTTGACGGCAGTCCAAAAAACAAAAACGAGTTGCAAATGATGTAAGTATTTTTATATATTTATATATAAATTAATATATATTTTTAACAGTCCATATGAATGTAGTTGTTCATTGGTGAATGTTAAATTTTTTTTACAGTACATCAACGTTGAGATTTGGATGTGTTTAGTTTACAGTTAGTTTTAAACTATCTTTCATAGTCGGTTATACAATACAGAGGTTTAAGCTATACATACTTGCAAACATATATAGTTACATACAAGTAACTAGTAAGTAAACTTTCTATTGCAGCTTCCTCTGACCAAAGTGCTTCACACATTCAAAATTACAAGAGTAATAATAATGGAATATATACAAAAACAAAGACTTCTATCAGCAGAAGGTGTAAGTCAAACGACATGTAATATAGCTGACTGAAATCAAATGGAAGATTAGAATGCATTTCTGTGCCTTTAACAGGGTCCCAGACTGCCTTAAAGAACTCCGCATGTGTCAGTGAGGGCCTCCCCCTGCTCCCTTCACAACCCACTGCCTGTTCACACTTTTAAGGTGGACTGAAAAAGAAACATCAGACTGTAGTTGGATATCACTGTCTTAAACTGGTTTTATCCAGGAAGGAGTTAATTCCCACGGCCTCCACTTAACCCCATGGAGGCCCTGTTTTGTAGAATGTGTGATAGTGTCCACGAAAGCCTGTTGTCTGTCTACCTATTTACACCAGGGCCAGGCCCTGGTTGTGTGAGGCTCCTGGACTCTTGCGTTTTGGAGGCCACCCTGTCATGGTGGGGAGGAGGGGCACGGGCACATACAGGTACAGTACATGTACCACGTAAAGGGTCTGGGTTCTGCTCCACTACTGAGGCCTTACGTTTCAGCTTGCTTGCTGTATTGTGGCTTTTCAGGTCTGGACCTGGTTAACCTTATCTGACAAGTTACCGAGCTAGCATTGTTAGCCATTATTTCTAAGTGACACAAGATAAATTTACTAAAGGCGTGTTTTGGATTAACAACGAAGCTACAGCAACACAGCATGGAAATGATTAACCTTTTTTTCCCATTAATAACTATTTGGCTAGGATTATAACCGGGTTCACAAAGCCACCTATTGTACATGTATGCTATCATACTATAAATTTTAACTAAACAAACTGAGAAAAGGGCCTAACATTACATTTCAGAGATACACTGGAGCCAAGGGCTTTATATCATAACTAGTTACATTTTTGCTAGCTTGCTATGTTTTGACTTGTTAAATAGGCCAAATAGGTCAACATCACGGTGCCTTGATGTTCAGTTCACAACTTAATCCCTGAAAGGCCCTTCTTTTAAGCTTGCAGTATGCGCATTAAGGAGCAGTGGGCCCTGGGGCTCCGTGGGGCACCTGTTGCAATAGATGCAGAGTACCCTGGTGCTCAGCACTCACTACATACGTCGAGGGGCCTGGGTGGCCTCATGGTGGTCAGCTTGCACTGTGCATGCAGAAGGCCCTGGGGGGCCCTTGTGGTTAAATTGTGCTGTATTGAGTGAGGGGTCCAGGGACTTTTAAGTGCCTCCACCGCGCTGTGCAGCTGCACCAATTTTGTTTTTTGCTTCTGCCACTGCCTAACTCGCCAAATAGTTTTCCCTTGCCTCCATTTCACCGAGCAGGACTTCCACTTCACATTCATGGAAATTTTTATTTTTTGCACGCTCTTCTGCCACTGAATAAAAAGGGCAATTTATGTAGGTTTGCATATTCAAATAGATTTCTGGGATAACTTTTTGGTTAGCTGTTCAAACACAGGTGTGAGGACTCCTTAGTCAATCGGTCCTCTAATTAGTAATCTAATTAGGGAGATGCAGCAAAAACCCACATACCCAACAGCCCTTTCTGGATAAGATTGCCTTCCTGTAGCATAGAAATTTGCTTACGCATAGTTTTATGCATCTGATTTTTTTGTGTGTGTGCACATTTCTAGTATGGTTCATACACTATGTTTTAGTGTGAATTCTATGCAAGGCATTATACCTGGGGGCCCAGCTCATTCCAACGCGTGACACTACGAAGCACTATTGGGCAACAATCCTGCCTATAGGAGATGTTTGTGAGTCACATGGGTGTGGCGGAGGGCAAATTACTTGTTATCCCTAATAGTGTAATTTAGCAGGGACTTGAAACTTTTCTGTTAAATGTGTTATGTTATACGTGTCAGTTTTGTTTAGTTACTTCTTCAAATAAATATATATGGACATTGGGCTCAGTGCGAATTGTGAATGGTAAATTGAAAAGTTAAAGTATTAATAAATCAAGTTGACACTATTAATGAGTAAGTTTCTTGCATACAAGACACCCCGCTTCAAGCAGACGGTGTGTGCTATCAAACGGTGGCACTGCTATACGAGTAGCGTGCACTACACTGTCCTTCCCATCTGCCTCTAGAAAGCCTCCTCCCAATGTGCCACCCCCCAAAAGTGCACATACATTAACCTATTTTTATTTATTTCATGAACAATATTTTTAGCACTATGCATATCGTCTTTGCAATTTTGTGTCATTAGTATCCTAATTAATCCCGTGCATGCACCTCTTAACCCTTGTGTCCAATTAAAATTAGGGCGCAGAAACTGTACAAATGGTTTTTTCTTATTAGCAAATATAATCTAGATCTTTTTTATTGCAAAGTCTAAAATGAATCGGAAAATTTTCGTAAAAATTCACTTACCTTCCCTGCCCTTACGGGGTCTGTTAGACCCATAATTGAACACCAAGCACAAAATGTCAGTGTTACTGATAACTGCATACTTTGCGGAATACAGTGTAGAGTGTTACACGGGGATGGAGTCTTTCCCAATCCCATCCGTCCCCATGAACATCCATCAATCCATCCATTTTCCAAACCGCTTATCCTACTGGGTCGCAGGCCATTCATACATGTCATTCCAAAATGTTTTGGAGCAAAAGCAACAGAAGAAAATACGGTATCACTATTAAAAAAGTACAACCATGATGATCGTGATTATATTTTATACAAAGTAATTTGTTGGAAGGATAAATTCCATTGATCAGTTTAAAATGCATTTCATTTTTGGAGGTACAGGGTACTTAATATGTCTGATACATAAAACTTTAAGTTGATTTGGAAAATTTAACTAAAATAGTTTCTATTAGAGATTCCTGAGTTTATTTGTAATGTGTCGAAATTACATTGAATTGTATTTGGGGTTTAAATGCCAGATTTCCCACAGCCTCTCTCCGCTCAGCCCACCAATTCCCCGCAGCAAGAAGTTTCTCAACCTCATGGTTCTCAGCAGCAAGATGCTGCTCAGCCCACGGCCGTCCCGCAGCAAGTCACCACTGCGCATGCCGACTCTCGCGGCAAGCGCCAGAGGAGGAGAGCAGAGCTTCGGAGCCAGCCAGCATCTGGCTTGCCTCTGGCCACACTTGGGTCAGAGCCCGCTGTGTCATCTGCTGCTGTCCCACAGCCAGATCCTGCCACTTCACCCACTACTTCCTTCCCTGAAGCAAGAAGCTGCTCCATCCACCAGCTTCCCGCAGCATGCTGCTGCTCAGCTTGCAACAGTCCCACAGTTCACCCCAGCCCAGGAGAGGCCGTGCCGCCAACAATCACACATCTGCTTACTCCATGTCCTGTATCCCGTCAACGCTCCCCTTGCCTGCTGACTCGTCTGTACCTGCCTTCTCAGATGCCTGGTAAGGGTTCACCTATGCTGTCCCGGCAGGTGTCATTTACGCAGCTGTCACTTCTAGAGCCCTCTCCACAGCTGCCTTGCCTAAGATCTGCTGCATGGCTGCTGTTGCCCATGCCCGACCCCCTGACTAACTTGGCACTGGTGGTCACTGAGCCTTAGGAGGCAGCCAAGATCTTGTCGTCTCTTGTTCAGAATATAACGAGGTTAAGAACTCTGTTGAGGATACGGATCTGTGATATACAGTACTGCCTGGAGCTCCAGAGGATCCTGGCCAGCCCATCCCATAACCCCGAAGAGCCAACACTTCTTCTGCACTACAATCACTGCAGCTCGGACCCAGACCATCAATCAGACCAGCAACATCCTTGGTTCAGTCCCCTCCCTCACGAGGACCACCATGGGGTCCTGCAGTGCCTACTCATGTTCCCTGATCTCCCTCTGCTCCTCGTCTTCTGTGCTCACCAGGCCTTACCCTGGTTGCTCTGATGTTCCCTTGTGTATTTCTGACCCATCTCCGTCTGTGTTACTTGTAGGTCCTGGCTCTCTTCTTGCATTGTGTCCTGCTCCAGTCTGTTGTGTTCCCTGCATTTTGCTGATCTCATGTCTCAACTGGTTTTGTTTTGCTCCCCCTGTCCCTGGTTTTGTATGTATTGTCCAGTCTTGTGTCTCATCCCCCTGGTACTTTTCCTGTGTGTTCTCCCATGCCTGGAGCCAGGGTTGCCCAAAAGGGGGGTGGGAAGTTAGGACGATTCCAAAGGCCCTTGAGTGACAGGGTCCCTAAACACTAAAAATAACTGGATTGGTCAGAACTGGGGGCATCCAATATGATATGCTTTCATGGGGCCCAAAAACTTTAGCAGCGCCCCTGCCTGGAGCACATGCCTTGGGGGTGGGGTGGGTTGGGGTGAGAGCTGTCGCAACCTGGCTCTGCCTGTTCGCATTTGGCCAGCAGAGGGTGCTGCTGGCCATCCTGAGTCCATCTTTTTCATTACACCAAGTGTTTTCCATTAAGTGTGATTAACCTTAGGTAATTATCCACACCTGTCCCTCGTGTAAAATATGTGTGTCCCCATCCTGTGCTCCCCATTTCCGACATTATCTGTAGTTGTCTCAATTCCTGAATTTCTGGTAGCTGTATCAGCTTAAAGTCCCTTTCAAGGGTTCCCCTGTTGAATGCTCATGCTGCCTTTGAGGTTTGTTGCTCCTTTACCCTCCTTTGGAGGCTTTACATTCTGCGCATTTATCATCTACATTTATATAGGGCCAAGTGTGGATCATAGTAATTAACTAATCAAAAGACATAGTACACGCGAACGAGAAGGGATAGGATGGCCAACAGTGACATCTGCTGACCAAACAGCAGATTTGAACACAGGGTTTTAGCTTGCACTACACTAACAGGAAGATTATTCCATACTGTAACTACATGCTGTGTAAAGAAATGCTTCCTCAGATTCAGTTTAAAATGTTCTCCCGCTAATTTCCACCTATGGCCACGAGTTCTAGTATTTAACCTAATATTGAAATAGCCATTTGGCTGAACGGCATCCAGACCTGTTAGAATCTTATATACCTGGATCATGTCCCCCCCTTAATCTCCTTTCCTCGAGGCTGAACAGATTCAGCTCAGCTAACCTCTTCTCATAAGACATTCCTCTAAGACCAGGAATCATTCTTGTAGTCCTACTAGGAGGATCAAAGTATGCAGCTGTACCAAATCAGCACCAGCCATGACAGCCTCAGCTCTAGGGCATAGAGGCAGAGCACTGGCCTCAGAATCCAGTAAATTTGAGAAGTAGGCCATGGGCCTATGGCAAGCTTCATGTGGCTGAATCAAAATGTCATAGATCCCCTTTTCTCATCCACAAACTACACAAAGGGTTTCTGATAATCTGGAATTCCAAAAGCAGGTGCAATCATTAGTTCCAATGCTTTCACCTCCTATTCCGTCCACATCACATCAGTCAACCCTAACCTGACAGTCATATCCACTAAGGGTTGAGATCACCGCATACAGTCTTGTAGCTGGGGCTTACAGTAGCCAATCATCCCCAGCACTGACAACAGCTGTCTCTTTGTGTCAGGTTTTGGCATAGCGTGTAATGAAGCTACTCTTTTGGGTCCTAATGACCTTCCTTTGCTAGTTACAACATGTTCCAGGACATTAACACTCTGGGACACCAGCTGTAGCTTTTCTTTGCTTGCACAAGCCTAATGACTGCCAAAAAGAGTAACAGACCTCTTACACGCCTCCCCACTCTTAGAACACAACAAGAGGTCAACACACTAGACAAGGCCACTGCCAAAAGGAACACAGAAACCCTCTAAGTTTATTGTTACTGCCTGACTATAGACAATGAGTGTTTCTGTGTAGCCCTGCAGCATCACAGTCCAGGTCTGTCTCTTTCCTTGGAAAGTAAAGGCAAACCAGTACTGAGAATAAGGTCGCACTGGTATGGAGAAATATGTATTAGCCAAATCAATCACAGTGAACCACTTAGCCTTTACTGGTATCGAGGACAGTATGGGCATTGGACAGGGCATGATAGGTGCCTCTCAAATCCTGCACAAATGGCCATGTCCCATACGCCCTTTTCACTAGTAATATTGGAGAATTGATGGGGTATTATATGATTTTATACACCCCCCCATTCACCAAATCTGCATGTATATCTTTTATTCCCTCCTTAGCCTCCTTGGACAAACAATACTGCAATTTTCTTGGGTTAAACAACCAGGGACCGCTGTCAAAAATCATTCTTCCCCTTTGCCATCAGACAATCGGGTATGTTACTCAACCAGGGAAAGCATGTTTTCTTTTTCCCTCTTTTCTCCACACCTGATGTGGACATTCTTTTCACTTTTGCAACTTGTCTAACTTCCCAACTGCGCACTTGCCCATCTGATGTAACCCACCATCCAATCTGTTCTGTTTTCACAATCCAACACTAATGGTTCCAAATCCTTCCATTCTACCTTTCCTTTCTTCGCATAGGACATGTGGAGTATAGAGCCCCCCCTCCTCCCGTTATACCATCTTGACTGGTTTGGTGACAGCGGAGCAGCTGCAGCAGTTCTTTGATCAATCATAATATGGTTAGTTCAATAGCTTCAGATTCTGATTTTTCAAACATTTCCTCCTACTCCTTCTCTCCCTTCCCCCCCCTTTTCCGGCACTGCCACTCACACAGCTCACACAACTGGTCAGGCTGACACAGAAAGGGAATTTTCATATTCACCAAAATTAAAGTATGTTTCCTACTTAAATTAGGCCAATTAGTCCACAACATAGAACCTGTGGTGATAGATATTGTGAACAAACTCGTATGCCATTGTATAATCGCTTCTTCTTTTTGTTTATCTCAACTACAGAACTCCACAAGTTCCTTTCGCACCTCTAATCCATACTTGCGTACACAATAACAGTTCTTTAACCAGACCACCACAGGTACTCTAAGCATGAATTAGCCATGCAACAGAGAAATGCAGTCTGAGACTCATGCAGGGGCTGAGACTTTTGGTTACGTCCCTCCATCACACAGTGATCACTGTTCTGAGGACTCTGAGCGGGCCTGGGTTAGGTTGTCTCTTCACATTTCAGAGATCTTACCCATAATTTGCTGACCAGCTGCCTGCCTCCCACTCTATACCTTTACGGTCTTAAGTCTCTCTCTTAGACTGAAGACTTAATTTCATAATGACACCACTTTCATCCATCCAGCCTCCAAACCACTTATCCTACTGGGTCGTGGGGGGTCCGGAGCCTATCTCGGAAGCAATGGGCACGAGGCAGGGAACAACCCAGGATGGGGGGCCAGCCCATCGCAGGGCACACTCACAAACCATTCACTCACACATGCACACCTACGGGCAATTTAGCAACTCCAATTAGTCTCAGCATGTTTTTGGACTGTGGGGGGAAAGCGGAGTATCCGGAGAAAACCCCACGACAACATGGGGAGAACATGCAAAGTCCACACACATGTGACCCAGGCTGAGACTTGAACCCGGGTCCCAGAGGTGTGAGGCAACAGTGCTAACCACTGCACCACCATGCCATCCTCCTCTTTCATTCAAACAGATACACTATATGGACAAATGTATTGGGACATCTGGCCAATACACCTACAGGAACTATTATGACAATAAATCCATTGGCATCAATAAGGAGTTGATCCGCCCTTAGCAGCTGTAACAGCCGCCACTCTTCTGGGAAGGATTTACACAAGATTTTGGACTGGAATTTTTGCCCATTCATCCAGAAGAGCATTTGAGAGGTCAGGCACTGATGTTGGACATGAAGGCCTGGCTCACAATCCCCATTCTAGCTTATCAAGTTCTTCTGCAACAAACTCACCAACCATGTCTTTATGAACCTTGCACTGGGGTACAGTCATGCTGGAACAGAAAAGGGCCTTCCCCAAACCATGTTGGAAGCATAGAATTGTCCAAAATGTCTTGGCATGCTGAAGCATTAAGAGTTCCCTTCACTGGAACTAAGGGGTATAGCCCAACTGCTGAAAAACAGCCCCATACCATTAGCCCTCCATCATTCATCAAGCAGAGAAAAGGGGTTATGCCCACAGTGAGGCAAAGGCTTTTGGAGGATGGCCTGGTGTCAAGAAGGGCAGCAAAGCCATTTCACTCCAAAAAAAACATCAGGGACATACTGATATTCTGAAAAAGGCATATGATTGGTGAGGACTGGGGTAAAGTCATTTTCTCTGATGAATCCCCTTTCCGATTGTTTGGGGCATCCGGAAAAAGATCGTCCGGAGATGAGAGTGCTACCATCAGTCCTGTCTCAGACCAACAGTTAAGCATCCTGAGACCATTTAGGTATGGGGCTCCTTCTCAGCCAAGAGAGTGGGCTCACTCACAATTTTGCCTAAGAACAGTCATGAATACAGAATGATACCAAAACAGCCAAGGGGAACTTCTCCCAACCATCCAAGAACTGTTTAATGAGCAATGTCTTTTCCAGCAAGTCGGAGCACCGTGCCATAAGGCAAAACTGATGTGGACTGGGGAACGAAACATTTTGGATCCGTGTCCAGGAAACTCCCCAGACTTTAGTCCCACAAGCTTGCGATCAATCCTCAAGAGGCAGGTGTACAAACAGAAACCCACAAAATCTGAAAAACTCCAAGCATTAATTATGCAAGAATGGGCTGCCATCAGACAGGATTTAGCCCAGAAGTTGACACATGCAAGGTGAATCGCAGATGTCTTGAAAATGAAGGACACACATTGACTCTGCATGAACTTAGGCTTTTGACAATTACAAGCATTTAGTAAGTGTTAATGTAACAGATGAACAGAATGTCTAACTGGAGAAAAATTTATGCTTGTGTCAACCAGCAAATCAAAACTTATCATTCTAAAGGAGGAGGTCCATCTACTGGGATTTCATACAATACACGAGAATGTAGCCCAATGCATATACTAATTTTAATTGGATCAAACCAGTATTTATGTCATGTGAATCTTTGTGTTCCTAAAAAAAAAAAAAAAAGCCAATTTGGACTTGGTATCAAGTTCGAACAATTCAATTTCATTTTTAATGGAACTACATTGAGCAAACTTAGTCCAACAAGTAATGGCTTTGAGAGCAACCTGCAAGTTTAGGTTACTTGTAGAAGAAACTTGCACCACCTACCATCTAGTGGTCCCAAAAAGTGAATGCTGGATTTGAGTGCTGCAAAGGAAGAGTGATGGTGCCACTTCAAGTAACCCACTCAAGTTTAATATTACCAATTTTATTCAGCACCAGTTTGATACAGCTGGAAAACGGCATTTCTTAATCAGATGATAGCTGGAATGTACTCCCAGTTGAATTCTTTTGATGCAAATCTTAATTTGCCAGACATTTACAGGTATTTAAATCAGAGTAACAGCAGTTGAATATAGACCATTCCATTTAAGGTTCACAGCTGCTCAGGAAATCAAGCAAACTGCCTAAAGTACATCAATATTCAGAAGCAAATACAAATCCATTCCATCAGTAAGCTACCCTAAACAGCACCACCCAATATGAGTCTATAGCAAAATTCATGGTGACCACCTTCCTGACTGGCAGTCTGGCACACAAGGCAAGCTGTGGGGCAAAGCCTAGCCGAAGATTGCAGTGCATGTACTGGGTAAACTGGTTGATAGTGGGGTAGCTGGGTTTTTCCCAAAGCAGTGTTACAGAAGGCACTGGGGAAACTGATTAGTGAACCATCTGAAGGGATTTTGTCGAAGTGGCAATAGATTTTGCAGTAGCCAAATGCATCATTGAGACCATAGGATACCAGAAAGCGTAGTGGGGGATTTGGTAGAATTGTCAACTGCAGCCAGCAGTAATGGGTTTGGGGGTAGCTGGACGCATTACAGGCCAATTAAAATTCCAGAAGGCATAGGGGTTTGGGTATAATTGATATTTGGGGACAGCAGGAGTAGGTTTTGGGGTAGTTAGACCCTTGAAATACCAGAATGGAAAGGGGTATTTGGGGACAGCAGGAGTAGGTTTTGGGGTTGTTAGACCCTTGAAATTCCAGAAGGCATAGGGGTTTGGGTATAATTGATATTTGGGGACAGCAGGAGTAGGTTTTGGGGTAGTTAGACCCTTGAAATACCAGAATGGAAAGGGGTATTTGGGGACAGCAGGAGTAGGTTTTGGGGTAACTGGGTAGTAAGGGATGGGATAGGGAGCAAATAGGGGATACACAGGTGGAAGTGCAGTGGGAGCAACAGTTGTAGTAACTGGAGCTTTTGACAAGCTAAAAGGAAACCACGGGTAGAATGCTGGGAATTTAGGATATGGGAATGTGGTAGGTGCTGGAGTAGTAATGGTATAGTATGGGAAATATATCAAAGGTGTAGCTGGAGTAGGAGTACTTGTCAAAGGGCACACCAGGGTCATCTCTCCACCTGCAGAACGCAGCCTCAAGGTAGGGCCTGAGTCCTAGGACCAAAAAAATAAAAAAATAATAAACTGGTTAAGCAATTCCACTTGTCAAACCTGTGTCTAGATGTGGAACACTTCTGGCTCCATGTCCAAGTGCTTTGCTTGCCTAGTTGATCTAGTAGATACTCAGAACTATGGAAAGACTGACATAGGCTGGAAGCATTGCATCTAATGAAATGTGTGCCTTGCATTTACTTCAGCAAGTTCTGTACTTGCATCCTCTCAGAAGGTCCGGCACCGTGTGTCCCATCAAGGTTAAGCATGACCATTCCACCACACCAATGTCAACCCATTAATGATCACATCATATTGACGAGCACAGCTTACCCTCAGCTCCACACAGGGTGTGGTAAAGGGAACTGTAATAAGCAGCTGTCCAGGGCCTTGGTCCACGTTGTAACCACATTTCCCACAGACTGCCAGCAGGGGTTCCCATGAGCCACTCACTGTAGCAACAACCCAGTGGTTAATGCTGATGTGGGGATCCAAGGAGCCACAGCTTGCTTAACTGAGCATGAAACCCAGCCATGTGTTCAGTAAAACCAATGTCATCCTGTACACATACAAAGCCAAGCTGCAGAAACGCATCCCTGTCACCATCTTAAGCACTCCCAACATGCATTAGCCAGTACTTGGTCAAGTACCATTAATCCTTGAGTTAGAGAAAGAGGCCAGACACGGTTGAGACCCAAAGAAATGGCTAAACAAGATTCAGTCATGAATCTTGTGACCACAGCTGCAGAGAAATTTGAGCACACCCTTGTTTCCACCCACAATCATGAACTGCTTTCCCCACCAAGTTCAGTTACACTTCATATGGGGTTCTGTACAGTGTACAAATACACTCTCCTGATATTGCTGTACATCACTAGAAATACATGGGATGATTCTTCAATATACACATTGCCCAGCCATTTGCAGCATATCACTATATGTGACCACATATTGTCCAAGTGGTTGTACTTCATGCAAAGTTGAATTTCACTCACCCTTTACACTAAGCTCTTCTGTTACAGCCCCCTCCAGCTTAACCACCATACTGGAGGAGCCACAGGAGACCGTAGGGGGAGAGGGGGAACTCTCAGGACAGGACATCATTACAGGAATCCCCCAGACTTGCAGTGGCAGGGTATAATAGCCACGCTGAGATCGAACACAAGGAACGAGAATCATTTGAAAGCCGTAGCTATGGGGGGGGGGGGGGGGAAATCATGGGGCTACATGGCAATAACACACCCGTCTGGTCACATAGCAGCCATTATAGGGAGCCACCAGTGTTGCATCTCGTCGTGCCCGTCTGACAGAGAAGCCACAGTGGGAAGGCAGCTGTGACAGGGGTACTGCTGGGGCACCATCTACAGGACAGTCACCATACCACTATAAGCCACAAAGGGATCAATAACTGAAAATTCACCACCTCAAGTCACTCACCTCTACCCACCCGCAGGTGGGAAACCTTATTTCCCCTCAATTTCAATGACATGCCATCATGGCCACACTGCACTGACAGCCCCAACTGCTCCAGTCTCTCCTGATCACCTGCAAGACACACTCTAGTAATCACAGGATGTTCTGCATTATCCCAGAGACTAGAAACCCTCCAAATAGTGAGCATTTTCACCACACAATAGACCCCCCTAAACATATAGTAACCACAACCTTTGTAAAGAACCTGGTCCGACTGGTAACCATGACCATAAACCAGACTCCCGTTAGCTGCCTCGATAGCGTTAGTCGCATTCCCAGCACTGGGTGGCATCAGAGAGCTGCGACCCATTTGTAACCTGCCGAAACCATTTCTCTCCGCATTTTGGTCTCGGTCATCGCTCTTCCGAATAGCTTCTCCGAGGTTCAAAGGAGGATCAACTCTGCTTGCAGTAATCATCCCATGGTTTAGTAACAAACAGCTGTATGTCAGTATTAAAAGGTAACGTATGCCAATTACTGACGGCATTACACGCTTGCAAGCTGGCTCACAGGATAGCAAAAACCTCCTAACACAACACGAAAAGGAGTAATGAAAACATGTGTTTATAAATACTGGTTTTGCCCAATTAAAATTACTGGACGCGTTAGGCTACATTTTCACGTGTATTTTACGAAATTCCAGTAAATAGACTTCCTTCTTTAGAATCACGTTAAAGTTTAATTTGGCGCAACCTTTTCTTCAAGAGGCGGTCGACATAGAACCAGAAATTATTCCCCGGCTAGACATTCTGTCCATTTCCGGCCAATATTTTCACTAACGGTACAGTTTCTCATGCCAGTCCATGATTTATTTAGTAGCTTAACGCTCCCTTTGGATCAGCAAAGCTTAATTTGAATTTGATGTAAGTTCATCCTATTTATTTGAACACGTGTTCATTTTATTTAAACTTTTACTTTTTTTATTGGTTTATTTGAACTTCTCATTTGAAACATCACCCACCGTGGATTTGCCGTCACATTTTTACAAACTTTATGTATTGCCTTCGTTTTTTCCTTTATATTATATAGTAGATGCGGAACACATTGGCAAACCAATGGTATGTCGTGCTATCCACAAAATATGTGTGTACTCAAAATGATACTGCATATTTTTCTAGTTTTTCTCCCTTAAAAACTTCATAGAATATTTAAAGGGTTTATAAGCTTATACGGATAAACCATGTATTATTCCTTATAAGACGACTAGGAGAAGAACATTTTGTTAATTCTCTACATATACTTTAATTTTTAAATTCTTACTGGGCTCAGCTGTATTGTTAAGGTGAATGAACCCTCATCTTCAGATGGACAATAAGCAACTACATATAATCAGATAGGCCTATGACTTCCCCGTGTGTCCCCTAGTCCCCATTCACCGGGTCGTGGAGCATTTTGTGCCGGGCCGCGGCGAACGGATAACAGAGGCTGTTTTATTTTGGAAAACACTTCCATCTGTGGCTCATAAGCAACGCACTTGGTGATTACAGTAAAATCCCGTTAAGAATATCGTCTATAACGGACGAGGTCCGCTGGTCTCGGCCGTGAGCCTTTAAGAACATGCAGAAAAAGCATCTCATACAGCGGAATCGCATTATAACGAAATTTCGCTGATAACGGACAAACGATTTGGTCCTCAGGGCCGCTTTTAGCTGTAGTTTTGTTCGGTTATAACGGGCATGCATGCTCCATCTACAAAGTGCGTGGCGTGCCAGTGATATCCAGCTGTAGTTTTATTCGCTATAACGGACATACAGGCTCTCATTCAGGACTTTAATTCAGCGGGATGGTGAGTTATTTTTTTACGCACTTTGTTTTTAGTTGTTTCTATACCGGTCCGTGAAAATAATGTTTGACATGAAATTGGTTCATAGCGCAAAAAAGGTTGGGGACGGTTACACGTCTCCGTACGTCTCTTAACACGCCCGCCCCTCCGCCCCCGGTTCGTGGAAATGTTAACGGAATAAAACCGGTCAGTGGTAGCAAAATGGTTGGGGAGCACTGCACTACTATGACATGGGTCCTCATCTTCATCCTTTGACACATGGTTTAATTTATGTAATGCATTCAGTGATATCAGGCAACATCTGAGAAATAATCAACTATGTATAAAAGCATGAGTCTCTATTGTGGTAGTAGGATCTGTTAGATAATAATACCATTGCTCTTTGGGAAGAGACCATTTATTACATGTAAAAGTCAGTGTTGATTATGTTAAAAGTACTGGGGGGACAAACATCTCCAAAGTCCACCCCATTCCATCCATCCATTCATCCCCAATGAATACTTAACATTAGCTAAAGTCAACAGTCAGATAAATGTTGGGATTAATAACTCCTACCATTTTTAATTATGTTTTTATGGCCCTATTTCATTCTAACTTGATGACAAGTTTTTCTGGTTCCAACTTGATTGTAATAACATTGAATATATTTCCATCTGTCCATGTTCCAGTTGTTACACACACTGAGATTTTCTATATTTGCATGTTACTTAAGATTTACTAAAAATACATTCAATATTCTCTTCTAACAAATTTACTGTATGTTCACCATTTGAGTAACTTTTATTGGCAAGAAAAGAATAACAGTTATGACAATATAATCCATCCATTTTCCAACCTGCTTATCCATCCTATCGCGGGATGTCCAGAGCCTATCCCGGAAGTAATAGGCACGAGGCAGGGAACAACCCAGGATGGGGGGACCAGGCCATCGCAGGGCACACTCACACACCATTCACTCACACATGTACACCTACGGCCAATTTAGTAACTCCATTTAGCCTCAGCATGTCTTTGGACTGTGGGGGGAAACTGGAGTACCCGGAGGAAACCCCACGACGACATGGGGAGAACATGCACACATGTGACCCAGGCAGAGACTCAAACCCGGGTCCTACTGTTCTGCCTAACGGTGTATGGCCAGCTGAACCCTGTATATTCAGGCTATGGAAAGATTTGCAGTTGACATAGTCTGCCTCTACAGGTTCAAATGGGGCCTGGATATGGACATAGGTGCAGTCTTACACCCATAACATTGGGGGAACCTTGGAAGGAGAGGATTAAGTTAATAAAGTTGATTGTCAGTCTGTAGGCTACTTTACATTTATTTGAATTGTCATATTAGCGATCGCTAGCTAATACGATGGAAGAACTAACAGCGTTAGCCCAGAGTCAGCGGGAGTATCAGGAGTGTAGCCTGATGTGCCTCATGGAATTATAGCTGAACCAGAATATTCCCGATGAGAATGCATCTGTTGAAGGCTTCCACACTGTTCGGGCTGATAGGGACAGCTCCATAAGCGGTAAGCAGAAAGGAGAGGGGCTTGCTGTTCTTTACAACAACCGGGGGTGTAACCCTGCTCATATATCAATTAAAGAACGGATTTGTTGCCTGGACATTTAACTGAGCACTGTTGCACTCAGGCCATATGTGACCCTCCAGCACAAAACTGTATGGAAGTCGCATGGCCATAGTTTTAGATATTTTTTGAGGATTTTTTTGTGCTCTTTCATTTGATACCATAATCCTAATTTCTAATTTTTGACCCAAGTGTACAGTTTTGTGATCTTGGTGGCTGTTTATGTTCCTCCCTCCACTAACGCCACAGCTGCATGTGACACTGTCACGCATACAGTTCCTCTCCCTTCCCCTCACTGGGTAAGTCAGATTGTAAACTGATTCACATCACCCCTACTATGTGGCTATCGTGAAGAGGGAGCCTGTGACCACAAGGAGTATTAGGAGGTGGTCAGAGGAGGCCTTGGTAGAACTACAGGGTTGCTTTGAGGTGACAGACTGGCAAGCGCTATGTGAGCCCCATGGTGAGGACATCAGTGGGCTTACTGAGTGTATCACTGATTACATAACCTTCTGCACCGACTCTATTGTCCATTATAAGAATTATGTAAATAAAGAGCCCTGGATACTAAAGACATCAAAGCCCTCCTCAACAAGAAGAGGGCCTTCAGAGAGGGCAATAGAGAGGAGGTGAGAATGATTCAGAGATTATTGAGGGGCAAGATCAGAAAGGCTAAGGACAATTATAGGAGAAAGCTGGAGTGGAAACTCCAGAAAAGCATGAGAGAGGTGCGGAGAGGCATGAAGAACATCACTGGATTCAGGCCATCCAACAGCAGAGGGGCTGAGGGCGGTGAGGACAAAGCCAACGAGTTGAATTTGTTCAACAGATTCGACACTGCAGTTAATGCCTACCCCCTTTCTCACTTATCTGCAGTCAGCCTGCAATCCTCAGCCACGCCACTCTCTCTCCCCCTCTCTCCTCCTTGTACCATAGCCTCCTATGAAAGACCTGACACCCCTTTCTCACCTGTCGCTTTCACTTACAACCAAGTTCAGAGACAGCTGAGAAGACTCCAGGACCAGACGGGGTGAGTCCCCATGCCCTCGAGGCTGCAGAGGGTCCCAGTACAATGGAAAACGTCATGCCTCACTCCTGTACCAAAGGCGTCACATCCATTGGTCCCCATGATTACAGACCTGTGATACTGACTTCCCACATCATGAAGACCCTGGAAAGGCTCATCCTCGACCATCTCTGTCCCATGGTCAGACCACATCTGGACCCCCTTTAGTTGGCTTACCAGCCCCACCTTGGAGCTGAGGACGCCATCTACCTGCTCAATCGTGTCTACGTCCATCTGGACTAATTGGCGAGCACTGTGAGGGTCATGTTCTTTGACTTTTCCAGTGCATTCAATACCATGAGGCCGACTCCCCTGGGTGAGAAGCTGACTGCGATACAGGTGGATGCCTCTCTAGTGTCCTGGATTGTAGATTACCTGACAGAAAGACCACAATATGTGCGTCTTAACCGCTGTGTGTCTAACAAGGTGATCAGCAACACCAGGGCACCACAAGGGACAGTCCTCTCTCCTTTCCTATTCACCCTCTACACTACAGACTTCAGCTATTGCACAGAGACCTGCCATCTTCAGAAGTTTTCTGATGGCTCAGCGGTGGTTGGATGCATCAGTGGAGGTGATAAGATGGGGTATCGGGCTGTGGTGGATTCTTTTGTCGCGTGGTGCGAGCAGAATCATCTGCAGCTGAATGTGACAAAGACCAAGGAAATGATTGTGGACTTTAGGAGGACCAGAAAACCAGTGACCCTTGTTTCAGTGGACATAGTGGAGGACTACAAATACCTTGGAGTATACATTGATAAACTGGACTAAAAACACAACTGCACTGCGCAAGAAGGGCCAGAGCCCTCTATTTTCTGAGGCGGTTGAGGTCTTTTAACATCTGTAGGACAATGCTCAGGGTATTCTATGAGTCTGTTGTGGCCAGTGCCATACAGTACTCTACGCTGTTGCATGCTGGGGCAGCAGGCTGAGAGTAGCGGCTGCCAACAGACTCAAAAAACTGATCCGCAAGGTCAGTAATGTTGTGGGGATGGAGCTGGACCCTCTAAAGGTGGTGTTGGAGAGGCGGATGTTATCTAAGTTCAGGACAATGCTGGACAATACCTCCCACCCCCTCCATGACGTGCTGGATAGTCACAGGAGCATGTTCAGTGAGAGACTAAGATTACCCAAATGCTCCACTGAACGACACAGGAAATCATTCCTGCCTGTGGTTCTCGGGATGGCATGGATTATCTGGTCACCCTACTTCAATTTGGATAGAGACAAAGCTACACTATATTACCAAAAGTATTGGGACACCTTTACACATGAACTTTACTGACATCCCATTATTAATACATAGGCTTTAATATGGAGTTGGCCCACCCTTTGCAACTATAACAGCTTCCACTCTTCTGGGAAGGCTGTCCACAAAGTTTAGAAGTGTGTTTATGGGAATTTTTGACCATTCTTTCAAGAGAACATTTGTGAGGTCAGGCACTGGCTCACAGTCTCCGCTCTAATTCATCTCAAAGGTGTTCTGTTGGGTTGAGGTCAGGGCTCTGCACAGGCCAGTCAAGTTCTTCCACATCAGACTCGCTCATCCATATCCTTATGGACCTTGCTTTGTGCACTGGTGCGCAGTCATGTCGGAATAGGAAGGGGCCATCCCTAAACTGTTCCCACAAGGTTGGGGAGCATGAAGCTGTCTAAAATGGTATCAAATGCTGCAGCATTAAAAGTTCCTTTCACTGGAATTAAAGGGCCAAGCCCAACCCCTTGGGGTTTAACATCTTTAAACTGGTACAATGCACTCAGGCAATTACCGCTCTCTGGGCAACCACCAAACCCAGACTCGTCCATCAGACTGCCACACAGAAGCGTGATTTGTCACTCCAGAAATCATGTCTCTACTGCTCTGGAATCCAGTGGCGGCGTGCTTTACTCCACTGCATCCGACGCTTTGCGTTGCACTTGGTGATGTTCTTGAGCTAATATGAAGACCACAAGAAGTTTGGAGGCCTGTAGCTACTGACCCTGCAGACAGTTGATGACTAATACACAATGTGCCTCAGCATGCATTGCCCACGCTCTGTGGTTTTTACGTGGCCTTACATTTGTGGCTAAGTTGTTTTTCCCAATTGCTTCCACTTTGTTTTAATACCACTAACAGTTGACTGTGGAATATTTAGTAGCGAGGAAATTTCACAAATGGACTTATTGTACAGGTGGCATCCTATTATGGTACCAGACTTGAATTCACTGAACTGAAAGCAACCCACTCTTTCACAAATGTTTGTAGAAGCAGCCTGCATGCCTAGGTGCTTGATTTTATATACAGTCAGGGAAATAATTATTTGACCCCCTGCTAAATTCTTGTTAATAATATATCTTTTGCTGTTTAAATAAACATACCACTGAAATTACAGACTTCTCATTTATTTATTAATGGGGCAACTTAGGAATTCAGCAGGGGGTCAAATAATTATTCCCCTCACTGTACCTGTGGCTATGGAAATGATTGGAACACCAGAATTCAATGATTTGGAGGGATGTCCCAATACTGTTGGCAATTTAGTGTATTACAAAAGCACTGGGAGGTTTTAAAGCAACAGATTTTCAGGTGTACTCCAACTGACTGCATGCATTCTCTGAGACCATCCAAATCATTTTCATCCTTGCTATTTAAAATTACTCAGACAGGTTTGTGAAATTTTTTTTCCATGGTACACCATTTAATAACAATCTCAACATTTAAAACAATATAGAGTTTTGCAATAACGCGCTACATAAGAAATGTACTGCTTTAAAAATACAGTAATTTGTCTTTCACAGTGGAGCTATCCATTGCCTACGCCATGATTGTTGTAATGATATACCCCCAATTCGGGTTTAAAAAGTCCCGAGTTTTTCCACTGGTATATACGACTTTATAGTGGCGTTTATATGCTCTCATATCTTTTTATTAATCAAACAAAAATATAAACATGACCAATCGTTGCTGTAGTCTTTACCAGTTCTTAACCGTTTACGGACACATTGGATGCATAAACATAACCAGGAAAGAAAAAAGAACAGCGGTAGAAGAAAGTCACGTTTTATTTACGACATTCTAAGTTATATGTGAATTTTCACCAAAATCTGGGACAATCCGGGAACCAACTGGTAGAAAGAAATAAAACGGAGGACAGAAACCTTCCAAATACAGTGACTATTTTAGTAACATACAATAGACTATTTTACATTTGTAAAGATCCGAGTGCATATCCATGGTGTGACGTTTCGAATGAGAAGCAGAAAAGAGGTGTTCAAATAAATGGGATAAACTTTCATCACATTGAATGAAACTTTACTGATCCCAGGAGAGCGTAAAAACTTAATGTGATTGTTAAGAAAGAAGTCTATTTACCGGAATATCGTAAAATACACGTGAAAATGTAGCATGACGTCTGCGTTAATTTTAATTGGACTGAACCAGTATTTATAAGGATGTGTTTTCAAAATCCTTTTAGTGTTTTGCTAGGTTTTTGCCATCCTGTGAATCAGATTGTACGTGTGCAATGGCGCCAGTAATCGGGATAAATTACCTTTTAATACTGATATACAGCTGTTTGTTACTAAACCATGGGATGATTACTGCAAGCAGAGTTGATCCTCCTTTGAACCTCGAAGTTATTCGGAAAAGCGATGACCGAGACCAAAATGCGGAGAGAAATGGTTTCGGCAGGTTACAAATGGGTCGCAGCTCTCTGATGCCACCCAGTGCTGGGAATGCGACTAACGCTATCGAGGCAGCTAACGGGAGTCTGGTTTATGGTCATGGTTACCAGTCGGACCAGGTTCTTTACAAAGGTTGTGGTTACTGTATGTTTAGGGGGGTCTATTGTGTGGTGAAAATGGTCACTATTTGGAGGGTTTCTAGTCTCTGGGATAATGCAGAACATCCTGTGATTACTAGAGTGTGTCTTGCAGGTGATCAGGAGAGACTGGAGCAGTTGGGGCTGTCAGTGCAGTGTGGCCATGATGGCATGTCATTGAAATTGAGGGGAAATAAGGTTTCCCACCTGCGGGTGGGTAGAGGTGAGTGACTTGAGGTGGTGAATTTTCAGTTATTGATCCCTTTGTGGCTCATAGTGGTATGGTGACTGTCCTGTAGATGGTGCCCCAGCAGTACCCCTGTCACAGCTGCCTTCCCACTGTGGCTTCTCTGTCAGACGGGCACGACGAGATGCAACACTGGTGGCTCCCTATAATGGCTGCTATGTGACCAGACAGGTGTGTTATTGCCATGTAGCCCCATGATTCCCCCCCCATAGCTACGGCTTTCAAATGATTCTCGTTCCTTGTGTTCGATCCCAGCGTGGCTATTATACCCTGCCACTGCAAGTCTGGGGGATTCCTGTAATGATGTCCTGTCCTGAGAGTTCCCCCTCTCCCCCTACGGTCTCCTGTGGCTCCTCCAGTATGGTGGTTAAGCTGGAGGGGGCTGTAGCAGAAGAGCTTAGTGTAAAGGGTGAGTGAAATTCAACTTTGCATGAAGTACAACCACTTGGACAATATGTGGTCACATATAGTGATATGCTGCAAATGGCTGGGCAATGTGTATATTGAAGAATCATCCCATGTATTTCTAGTGATGTACAGCAATATCAGGAGTGTATTTGTACACTACAGAACCCCATATGAAGTGTAACTGAACTTGGTGGGGAAAGCGGTTCATGATTGTGGGTGGAAACAAGAGTGTGCTCAAATTTTTCTGCAGCTGTGGTCAACTGATTCATGACTGAATCTTGTTTAGCCATTTCTTTGGGTCTCAACCGTGTCTGGCCTCTTTCTCTAACTCAAGGATTAATGGTACTGGCTAATGCATATTGGGAGTGCTTAAGATGGTGACAGGGATGCATTTCTGCAGCTTGGCTTTGTATGTGTACAGGATGACATTGGTTTTACTGAACACATGGCTGGGTTTCATGCTCAGTTAAGCAAGCTGTGGCTCCTTGGATCCCCACATCAGCATTAACCACTGGGTTGTTGCTACAGTGAGTGGCTCATGGGAACCCCTGCTGGCAGTCTGTGGGAAATGTGGTTACAACGTGGACCAAGGCCCTGGACAGCTGCTTATTACAGTTCCCTTTACCACACCCTGTGTGGAGCTGAGGGTAAGCTGTGCTCATCAGTGTGATCATTAATGGGTTGACATTGGTGTAGTGGAATGGTCATGCTTAACCTTGATGGGACACGTGGTGCCAGACCTTCTGAGAGGATGCAAGTACAGAACTTGCTGAAGTAAATGCAAGGCACACATTTCATTAGATGCAATGCTTCTAGCCTATGTCAGTCTTTCCATAGTTCTGAGTATCTACTAGATCAACTAGGCAAGCAAAGCACTTGGACATGGAGCCAGAAGTGTTCCACATCTAGACACAGGTTTGACAAGTGGAATTGCTTAACCAGTTTTATTTTTTTTTTTTTTGGTCCTAGGACTCAGGCCCTACCTTGAGGCTGCGTTCTGCAGGTGGAGAGATGACCCTGGTGTGCCCTTTGACAAGTACTCCTACTCCAGCTACACCTTTGATATATTTCCCATACTATACCATTACTACTCCAGCACCTACCACACCCCCATATCCTAAATTCCCAGCATTCTACCCGTGGTTTCCTTTTAGCTTGTTAAAAGCTCCAGTTACTACAACTGTTGCTCCCACTGTATTTCCACCTGTGTATCCCCCGTTTGCTCCCTATCCTGTCCCTTACTACCCAGTTACCCCAAAGCCTACTCCTGCTGTCCCCAAATACCCCTTTCCATTCTGGTATTTCAAGGGTCCAACTACCCCAAAGCCTACTCCTGCTGCCCTCCAATACCAGTTCCAAAACCCCCCTAAATTCTGGTATTCCTTGATAGGTCTACCTACCCCAAAGCCTACTCCTGCTGTCCCCAAATACCCCTTTCCATTCTGGTATTTCAAGGGTCCAACTACCCCAAAGCCTACTCCTGCTGTCCCCAAATACCAGTTCCAAAACCCCCCTAAATTCTGGTATTCCTTGATAGGTCTACCTACCCCAAAGCCTACTCCTGCTGTCCCCAAATACCCCTTTCCATTCTGGTATTTCAAGGGTCCAACTACCCCAAAGCCTACTCCTGCTGCCCTCCAATACCAGTTCCAAAACCCCCCTAGATTCTGGTATTCCTTAATGGGTCTACCTACCCCAAAACCTACTGCTGCCGTCCAATACCAGTTCCAAAACCCCCTTAAATTCTGGTATCCCTTGGGTTCTCCTACCCCTACGCCACCTACTGCTGCCCTCCAATACCAGCTGTACAGTGGTTCCTTTCCCTAAGCACCCTGTAATGTATCAGCTGACCCAAATAACATACCAAATCCCCTACTGCACTTTCTGATCCTATTGTCCCAATGAGGTTGTAGCAGTCAAATCCTTATAGTCAATTTGCTTAAATCCCTTCATCTAGTCCACTAACCAGTTTTCCACAATGCCCTCTAACACTGCTTTGGGAAAACCCCACTATCAACCAGTTTACCCAGTACATTCACTGCAATCTTCTGCTAGGCTTTTCCCCACAGCTTGCCTTGTGTGCCAGACTGCCAGTCAGGAAGGTGGTCGCCATGAATTTTGCTATAGACTCATATTGGGTGGTGCTGTTTAGGGTAGCTTACTGATGGAATGGATTTGTATTTGCTTCTGAATATTGATGTACTTTAGGCAGTTTGCTTGATTTCCTGAGCAGCTGTGAACCTTAAATGGAATGGTCTATATTCAACTGCTGTTACTGATTTAAATACCTGTAAATGTCTGGCAAATTAAGATTTGCATCAAAAGAATTCAACTGGGAGTACATTCCAGCTACCATCTGACTAAGAAATGCCATTTTCCAGCTGTATCAAACTGGTGCTGAATAAAATTGGTAATATTAAACTTGAGTGGGTTACTTGAAGTGGCACCATCACTCTTCCTTTGCAGCACTCAAATCCAGCATTCACTTTTTGGGACCACTAGATGGTAGGTGGTGTAGTTCTTGGGGGAGGAACTGGCATTACTTGTACAAGTAAGCTGAACTTGCAGATTGACCTCATGAGTAGGCATCCCACAGCCAGGCTCCCTTCAGAGACAACCAGCCACAGGGCTGCTGGAGATTTACGACAGCACGGCCTCTTGGCCCCGGCTCTTCTGTCTACCCCGCCTAGAAGAGCCCTGGTGTTGTGCAACAAGCGGGTCCTGCCGCAGGGCCTCCTGTTTGCAGGATCGGATGGCCCTATAAAGCTGCTCCAGGTGGATGGCCTCTTGCAGGTGTGCCAAGCAGATTGGCCACCAACTCGTACTGCTCGCGAATTTCCTTCATGTGCTGGGCCTCCACCTCCAGCAGCTTCTGGTGCTTCTGAGCCAGCTGGCCTTCCAAACTACGACATGCCGCCTCTCGGCCAAGCAGTGCCATCTCGCAGCCCCGTAATGTTGCTGCTTTTTTATTAACAGTCTTATCCTTAAAGTGCATCACAGATGGTCTATTCTGCTGCAACTCTGAGCTGCTAGTATTTGATAACTTTTGGGAACCTTTGATAGGCTCCGGGATCCTCCAAAAAAAAAAAAAAAAAAACAGTCCATTGGAGGGAATACAGTTGATGTGACTTGCTGCACGGCTCTGAGCCTTACCACCCTGAGGACCCCACATCCGCAAAAGACGATAAAATGAAAGATTCAGGTAACAATATTGGGTGTCACTTTACAATAAGGCTACCCATATAAAGGGTTTATGAATGATATATAATTTGGTTATTAGGTTGTAACACTTCTAAATTATTAACCTCGTGTGGAATCCTCCTGGTTACCAGCTAGTCTTCTAGTCATGTCCAATTGATTCTGTGTATTTAAGTGCTTTCCTGTGAGTCTTTCCCCAGTCTGGTCATTAAGTGTGTTTACCCCTTTAATTAATCCCATGTTTTGCCCGACATCTGGGACTCCTGCACCTGTTTCCCTGCCCTGCATACCAGAATCATAACAGAATGACCAGACTCCATGAGAAGACGTCTGGTAGATGAGGTGATATACTGGCTCTGACAGACCGAGGTCAAGGAGGACCCAGTGGCTAGAGCCCTCGCGGTTCTGTTGAGGGAAATCCTGCATGAAATTTCCGTTTCTAAAGACCCGCACCTTATGGAGGAGGTGCGGCGGAACCTGACCTAGCTGAAAGCTAGGTTGCTGAGGCAATGATAAGGCGGGTGCACTTAGATTATGGGTTGCCGTGAAGATGCCACAACCATGTTGCCCTAGTCCATGCACAAAGGCGAGTCTTCCCGCCACGCCTGCCCCGGAGGCGAGTCTTCCCGCCACGCCTGCCCCGGAGGCGAGTCTTCCTACTGCGCCTGTCCTAGAGGCACACTTCCCTGCTGTCCAAGACCCAGAGAACCTAGCCCTCCAAGCCATCTTTCCCCCTTCCTCATCGGAGTGGGATCCTTCGAGGCTTACCCTGAAACCTTCCCTAAAAACACCTTCCGGAGAAATGCCCCAACAAAAAAAGGTCCAGAACAGGGGCTCGTGTCTCCATTTCCTGAAAAGGAAGGGGTCATCTACCCTGGGTTAAGGTCCCATTCACCCAACCCCCAGGATCACCTACGGTCCCCCTTGCTCCTGCTCGGCAGTCGCAGCCAGGCCCTCCGACTCCAGCTCGTCGGTTGCCTGCAGTCCCCCCTGCTCCATCTTGTCCGTCACCTGTGCTTCGTGGGCTGTTGCCGCACGGTCGCCTGCTGCAGCTCCAAGTCCCTCCTCTGGCCATCCATCCATCTTCCTCCTCCCTTCCTGTCCTTCTGCCTTCCACCTTGCCCCCTCTGGTGGTACCTCCGACTCCTGCCTCACAGTCGCCAGTGGTCCCTCCAGCAAATTTGAAATATATACTACAAAGTTGGTATGCCACAGTAAGAAAAATCAGTATCCTAATTTGTATGAAACTATAGAAAGAACAGGCTTAAGCTTTAACCACATTTTCAAACCAAAGTTGGGACCCTTAAACATCATACAAATCTGATGAGATTTTGTAGGTTAATTAGTTTTCAGCAGCATCAAGTTATTGGTAGCAATGCCAGAGTGGAAGTTTTAGCTTCATATACAGCATATTGTCAAAAGTACTGGGACTCCAAATCATAGAATTCGGGTGTTCCAATCACTTCCATTGCCACAGCTATATAAAATCAAACCCTTAAGCATACAGATTGCTTCTACAAACATTTGCGAAAAGAATGGGCTGCTCTCAGGAGCTCAGTGAATTGAAGCCTGGTACCGTGATAGGATGCCACTTGTGCAATAAGTCCATTCTTGAAATTTCCCCGCTAATAAATATTCCCCGGCCAACGGCTAGTGGTATTATAACAAAGTGGCAGCAATTGGGAACAACATCAACTCAGCCACAAAGTGGTAGGTCACGTAAAATCACGGAGCGGGGACAATGCATGCTGAGGTGCACAGTGCGCAGAAGTGACCGACTGTCTGCAGAGTCAGTAGCTACAGACCTGCAAACTTCATGTGGCCTACATATTAACTCAAGAACAGTGCGTTTGAGAACTTAATGGACTGGGTTTCCATGGCCTTACATTACCAAGTGCAATATCAGTGCCTGATCTGACAAATGCTCTCCTGGAAGAATGGTCATAAATTCCCATAAACACACTCCTAAACCATGTGGACAGCCTTCCCAGAAGAGTTGAAGCTGTTATAGGTACAAAGGGTGGGCCAACTCCATATTAAATGCTATGTATTAAGAATGGGATGTCAGTAAAGTTCATGTGTGTGTAAAGGCAGGTGTCCCAGTACTTTTGGAAAGTGTATATTCACCCCACCTTAGAGCTCAAGTGTTGGGGAGTGTCCAAAGTCGAAGAACTCTGGGTCAAGTTTTGCTGGGCACACCCTAGCTGGAGCATGGTGTTATGGCTATAAGCAAAACAACACAGTGCCTACTCAAAATGTCCTTCTGACTGTGCACTCTGACCCGCCAACTACAACCTGCCCATGTTAAGCAGTCAGGACCAACTCACTGCACATGACCCACTGCTTCACCACTGTCATGCGAGTAGTATGACCTCTCCCCAACTGTGGCTGGTATATTATTTATGCGCAGTGAGCCAGCTAGACCTCCACCACCTTTCCATTTACATAATTCAGTAAGTCTTTTAAAAAGACTGGCATTCGTGCCTAGAATTACTGGAGTCTAGTCTGGGCTTCTCAAACCAGGGCAGATGAAAGCCAGAACCCCTCTAAGCGGAGTTTCACTGACAGGAAACAATTCTTTAGGGAATTCCACGTCCACAACCACATATCCTGTTAGGGACAGCAGGTCTCACTATAGCCCCAGAGAGCCAATCTTGACACCAGAAAAATAGATACCTTTGGCAGATATTGCAGGTATTAACCCTCAAATATAATTGTCACCTGTGACCCACTATCCAACAAAGTATCACATGTGTGTCCATTTCCTTTCACTCTTGCAATAGAGAACAGGCTGACTAATCCTTCAGGAACAGCTTGTATCCACTGAGAATTTACCAAGCTTCTCTTAATAATGCAGTCATAACCAGCAGCACCAGTAGGAGAACCAGAGCTGGTAACTCCTTCATCTCTACTTTTCCGCAAAGATCAGCTTCCGAATCACACTTCTGGGTTTTCTCTGGAGATCTGCATTTTGCCATTATATGGCCAGGTTCAGCATACCTGTAGCAAAAGAAATTGTTAACACTCCTCTAAGATGGTTTTGTTGAGCTGGGGAGGTGAGGTAAGTTGCATGTACTGATACAATCAGAGATGGGTGCCTTTTAGTCACTTGTTAAGACACTCTCATCACTTTTCCCTATTCGCTGTAGCTTCTGCTGCAGCCTGTTCATCTTCTTCCTTAATGCTACAACTTCTGAGTCAACACTGCTGTCTGAGACAGAAGGACAAGCTGGCTCACTAGATTCTGCCAGTTTAGGGGTGTTCTCTGCTGTCTTTTGGAGTAGCTTAGCATATGTAGTCTTCTATTATATTATGTCTACTATCAGACTTTGAACCAAAGAGGTTTCAGACTGAAATCGCTTATACATTTCAACATGGCATACCATCGCATTCAATTTATGATGAGAAATTTCAGCCTCTCAGAGGAGATAAAAGAAACTCTGGAGCTTTTCTATTCTCTTGCACAACCTCAGTTGAACTCATATCAGATCAGAACCAACTGCCACTTGAAAGGGTTGATTTACATGAGGGGCCTGAAGGCAAGATACACATGAAAATGCATGCACTAATTTTAACTGAATAAAACCAGTACTTGCATTTTCAAACTCCTCTTCATGTTTCATTAGGGAGTTTTTGCAGTGCTATGACCCAGACTGTAGGCTTGTAATGGTGCCTGCAATTATTTTAAATTACGCTTTAATATTTGCGTGCACCTATTTGTTACTTGAGCAGGGGATGATTAGTGAAAGCATAGTGTTTCCTACTTTTTGTCTCGGAGAAGTTATTCGGAAAAGCGGTGACTGAGACCAAAATGCGGAGAGAAGTGGTTTCGGCAGGTTACAAATGGGTCGCAAGTCTCTGATGCCACCCAGTGCTGGGAATGCGACTAACGCTATCGAGGCAGCTAACGGGAGTCTGGTTTATGGTCAAGGTTACCAGTCGGACCAGGTTCTTTACAATGGTTGTGGTTACTATATGTTTAGGGGAGAACGCAGTTCATTATTGTGGGTGAGGACAAGGGGGTGGTCTAATCTTTCTGCAGCTGTGTTTAAAACCGGTTCATAACTGAGCATTGAAAGTTTAGCCTTGTCTTACAGGAAATCTGCTTAAGCTGGTGACAGGGATGTATTTAAGCAGCATGACCTCTGCTGGTATGTGTGTGTGCATGTGTTGGGCTTGACATCTGTGAACAGGATGACATTGGTTTCACTGAACACATGGCACAGTTTTTATTGGTCAAAGTTACGTTGTGATTCCTTGGATCCATGCAGTAACCTCTAGGTTTTTTCTACAGTGAGCGGCTCTTGGGAACCCCTGCTGGCAGTCTGTTGGAAATGTGCCTGTAGCGTGGATCGTGGCCCTGGGCAGCTGCTTATCACAGTTCCCTTTACCACACCGTGTATGGAGCTGACGGTAAGCTGTACTATTCAATATGGTGACTTGATCAGTAATGGATTGACTTGGGGGGGCTGTCAGCTAGCATAGGTGTGGAGATAAGCCTGAAATGGTCATGCTTAACCTTGACAGGACAGACAAGGTGCCAGACCTTCTGAAAGGAAGTAAGCATAGAACTTACTGAAGTAAATGCAAGGCACATGTTCCAGTAGATGCAATAGACTCTATCCTTAAATAGTCAGCTACTGAAATTGATAATTCTATAATAATAATAATAATAATAATAATAATAATAATAATAATAATAATAATAATGACAATGACAATAATAATAAGAAGAAGATTTGAAGATTTCCTATGAGTTGGCAATCTAGCCATGAAATGTTTTCTGAAATGTTACACCTTCTATTGTCATTATTTAATCCTGGCTAACTTAATGAAGTTTCAAAATTAATTTTTAATGTTCACATGTGCAATTCCGTATTTGGGAATGTAAATAAGGATGTTCCCACAGAGAGTGGCAGATGACATGCAGGCAATAGTCTTGCCATAGTACTGATGTGAGTATCTACTAGATCAATTAGGCAAGCAAAGCACTTGGACATGATTTCTAGACATGGAGCCAGAAGTGTCAAACCTCACGTGTGTCTAGATATGGAACAAATGTAATTGCCTAAAATACACTGGTTTTCTCCTAGGACTCAAGGCTGCGCTCTGCAGGTGGAGAGATGACCCTGGTGTGCCCTTTGACAAGTACTCCTACTCCAGCTACACCTTTGATATATTTCCCATACTATACCATTACTACTCTAGCACCTACCACACTCCCATATCCTAAATTCCCAGCATTCTACCCGTGGTTTTCTTTTGGCTTGTCAAAAGCTCCAATTACTACAACTGTTGCTCCTACTGCATTTCCACTTGTGTATCCCCTGTTTGCTCCTATCCCATCCCTTACTACCCAGTTACCCCAAAGCCTACTACAGCTGCCCCCAGATATCAATTATACCCAAACCCATATCCCTTCTGGTATCTTAAGAACCCTGCGCTCCAAGTCCAGCAACCCACAAACCTACTAGCTGCAGTTATCCATTATACCAAATCCCCTACTATGCCTTCTGGTATCCTAAGGTCTCAATGAAGCATCTGCCTACTGCAAAACCCACTACCATTTCCGCTAAATACCCTCAGCTAGTCAAGTTTTTCAAGTGCCTTTTATAAATCCCAATGCTTATAACAACCGTGCTGCCACCAGTCTTGCTACCCACAGTCTTGCTACCCCATGACCAACATACTCAGTTTTCCCACTTTAGTCTCTTTTCCACAAGGGCACCTTGAATCTGCTACAGATTTCTATTAGATTGCACCGATCTTTAGAACAGTTGTGTGGTATATTTAAGTTGAATGTGGTCTATTAATTCATTTGTGAGCCATTGTTATTCCATGCTTCAGATGTTTGGAAACAGTGTTTGAAAATAACAATATTCACATGAAATTGAAACTTTTGAATTGAGAGTACATTTTTGAAATGTACATTGATATGAAATGTCTACTTCCAGCTGTACCAAATTATGTGCAGTACTGAATGAAATTGGTAATATTTAATGCTTCCTTTTGGGCACTCAATATCCAGTCTTAATTTTTTTCTGACAACTTGGGTTACAGATGAATCACAGTGTTCTTGCAGGACGGAATTGGCATGACACTTTTTAAAACAAAAGTTATCAGAGCTTGGAAGTAAATCTCAAAGCCATTACTTATTGGATATGTTCCTTCTTTTAAATAGCACTACCCAATCAATCATACTTGATAAGAAGTCCATTCTAAGTCAGTTCACATCTAAAGGTACTCTTCAATTGAAGCAAGACAACTATGCTGTCTGGGTGCACCAACCGCCATATTGTTTTTTTCTAAAAGAGAGTTTCCTGTGTAGCGCGTTTGACGTAGGTGTGGGAGTGTTTCCATCATAAGAAATGAACTGCAATCGGCTTAATGCTTTCAGCGCTCGCGTAAGTTTAAATAACCAAGTATTCCTTTTCTGTTTACAAATTTAGCTTTCATTATTCGTTTCTCAGTGTTTAGATTATGTATGCCGATGTAAGATGCTGCTGCTAGAATACTAGTGCGGTGCTGTTTTATCTTAACCTGTTTTCAGGATCACTAATCCACGCAGATAATTATATTTAAAAGATCAGCTGGGCTTGACTGCAACCTTTCTGCTTTACACGATAAATTTATATATAGTATTAATACGACTGAGTAACCTCGTCACCGTAACATTAATGATCGCCTCGAGGCCTTGGGCATCATTAGCTAGCTGTTTTTGGTCGTATCATTTCAGTTTGCTGGCCAAGTATCAATCCATCTTGGCACTTGTGCTGATGACCTCATCTGTCTCACACACATTACCGTTATATGTATCTTTGCCGCAAATAGTTATTTCCGTTGCGTGAACGTTGTCAATTGACATACACATGTGGAGAAAAAAAAAAAATTTTTTACTTGCAGCAAGCATGTTATTGGATGGTTCTGCGTAGAAGGGAAAACCCCCCTCGGGGAAAAAATACATTGGGTAGCCTATAAAATCCTCTCAGTTTACTAACCAATCAGAAACTGCGTAGTTATATAATAAGGACTTCTATTAATACGGCTGGATAAATCCGAATACGTTTATTAAAGCTATCTCGAAGTTATGTAGTGTAAATACAACTGAAAACCGAGCACTCTGCAATCATAAACTTACTCGCGTGTTACGCATTTGTATATGCTATATAACCAAGTTTATATGTACGCAATTTTTTACTGTTGCCATTCTTAGTATTCGTGGCTATATATTTCAGATATCAGCTTAGTCCTACATATAAAATGTTCTCATTTCCTCAGTAGTATTTTGAAATGTATGTATTAAATGCTGAATATGATCGGAATAGCGTGGAACAGCAAGCAAATAATTATTTCAGTTGTAGCTTGTTATCTAACCCTATAGGCAAGGATGCGACTTTAAGGATTCTTGTTTTGTCTAATGTCTCCAAGGCTGTGGCAGACATTTTTCTTCCAGGAGAGACCGTTCTGATGTCTCCAAAGAGCAAAGGAAGCCACAACTAATGGTGGATTTTAAGGTGTGTGGTTCACAAAACGTAGACATTTATGTAATAATAATTCAAATATTTTTACTATATCTTTGTATCATTTCATGCAGAAACCTCATATGAACTTGGCAAAAATTTAAATAAAACATCCACCTTAAGTCAGCTATATCTTAGTTGGTTTATGAATGCTATTTAAATGCCACCCACCTTAATTTTACTAAACTTTTATTCAGGGAAACAAAGATGTGGAAATGGACAGGTGCTCTCACACCTGCATGCAAATGCAGGACATACACACTCGCCCGCCTTGCCCCGAGGGCCTGTTGTAATTGGCATATGCTTGTATTGGTGACGCACTTCTGTATCAGGTGCCGTAAATGTATCCCCCAAAGGCAGAAAGCCACCAATGGCAGTTGGGCTGCTGCCTGATTCTGTCCTTCCTGTTTACCACCTGCTCGTAGGTTTTGATGATTAAAAAGTTGTGTGGGTTGCTCTGTACTGCATAATGTGCTATAATGACTAGCATGTAGGGTGCTATAGTAGTGCTACTTTTAACTAGCAGCTTAGTCTCAAACTGTTAGGATGCTCTCTCTTCCCTGGGCTGATCTACCTCGTCCAGAGTAGCCATATTACACCTGCGGGATGTGTGATGTTCATATCGACATATCATGGTACAGTATGTGCATGCATCTGTCACATCACTAGGACAGACATAGTCCCCTGGATTGAGATTCGACTTGGGCGGTATCTAATTTTTCATGCAGGGCAGATCATAGTTTATGGTGTTTTGATGGTATTTTCAAAAGCATCAGTGTTCTGGTATTTCAGAATACTGCAGTTTAACCAGGAAAAACGAGAAGATTGGCCATTTTTACACTGTTAGTAATTTTTTTGCTGCAATATTTGACGTTTTTCCAATATCATCTTCTTAAGAACCTGCAGTTTTTTCAGGGATGGGAAGTAACTGTATTCGGTGATGTCGCCACTGACTGTTTACCGTCACTTAACTCTATGTTATTGTATGGAATGCTCTTTCAAATGGTCTATATCTCGCTGCAGTCTAGCAGTGTTTATGGAGGAAGTCCCCGATCAGACAGCAGCAGTCATTAGTCACAGAGCTCTGCACCTTCTTGGTGGAGTAGCCAGTCAGAAGCTGATCTCACGCCGTGTTCACTCTTCTGGTGAATGCTGTGGGAATGGCTGGCTTCTCTGGGGAACGGCATGGGCTCTCAACGGAGCATGTTTGCCTGATTGTTTTTCCTCTTTGCAGATGACCCTGAGCTGTAAGTCTGATATGGTGGCACTGGTGGTAAGCAGGCTATTTATATTTGTTTGTTTATCTAGAGGCTCCCAGTAAACTGTCCACTGCACATTGTGCCCAAGATAGTGATATGAACATACATTTTCTATTCATTTATTCTGGTGGTTTACGTAAGGAAGAGATGGCACAATGGTCGCGGTATTATGGTGGATTACTGGGACAGCTAACGAGCAGTAATGACGAGTTCATGAAATTAGATGAGCGGTTCCGGTGGGCTCACATTGCCCTTTTGTTCCATTGATCTGTGTTAACCTAGCTATAAAAAGAATAAAGAAAGATGGGCGTACTTCCATTTGGCCTGGCCTGTTAATTATCACATGTAGAATGGACTACATTTAAATGGGTATTCATGATTTGTGATACGGAGTAAACTAAAGGACGGGATGAAAAGCTGTAAACGCCAGCTAGTCCCATGGCCATATAAGGCAGTTATTTAGCTTGCTAATTTACTAAGTTTTATGTAAACTTTTGGCAGCAGAATTCTGAGAATCAAATGTAAGGTTCACCAGTCCTGCTATACTCATTGTTATCCAAACTGTATAGCACATAACACAAATAAAACCTTTCATTATTGGACATATTTTAATAAATACAAAGAAGATGCTTAAGCAGGCATTACTCATTCAGCTAAGGAGGTATAACTTACAATATTTGTTCGCCTTTGTGAGCTACTCATTTGTTTACAACACATTTTATGGATGTACATGTCTGTATTGTTTATTTAAGATTTAAGATTAGATTTGAACAAAAAAGGACAGGTTCACTTTAAATATGCTGTGTAGCTGAACTCCTAAAAGAAATCTAACCTTGTTAATTAAAAGCTGGAACTGTAAGCTGAGTGAATGACTGATTAGTGGTGTCTGTGCTAAGCTAAGCACAGAGCTCTGGAGCATTTGTTTTAGTGGGCTCACCACACTCTGAAATCTTCCTTAAATCCCCATGTCATCCCTCACCACCCTCCCTTAACTGATACCGCCGTGACGTCATGGCTTCCCCAGCGCTGAGCTGCGAGCTGCAAAAGGCTCCGGTCGCAGAATGAGGCGAGGGAGTAGCCTGCAGAGTCGACGCGGCAAAGCGGTGAAGGATTTTACCAAAAGCAGTTCCCATGATGCACCGGTGCAGTCCACCCGGCCACGTTCCTCCTCGACCGACAGCGCTTGCAGCCCCAGCCTGACTGACACGTTGCTGGTCCCCAGTGACGAGGCGGACAGGGTGAGTCCCAGAGAGTCCGGCAGAATGTTCTAGAAGAAACTTCAACCAGGAGAGCAGCTGCTTATGGCTAAACTGGTGTGCAGTCCACTCCAGTACTTATCTGGTGCTGATGCGGTACAGCTCCTGTTTTAAGAGAGTAATTTGTTTAATATTTTTGCTGGAATTTGTACTTCAGTTTGAAATGGATGGTGTTACACTATTGAATTATTAGATTTGATGGTGCAGAATTATATACCAGTAACGTCAGTTTGTACAATTATGTAATGACAAAAATGTTAATATTAATAAGTTAAAGAGTAAAACAACTTAAGGATTTTTTTCAGCAGTTAGGCCAATGTCTTGCACTTTTAATTATAATGGTAAGTTAAAGTACTGGAATTCATTCATCCTCCTACCATCTGCTGTACAGAACAAGCTTATGAGGAGCTTGGAGCCTGTCCCCAGCAGCATATGGCACAAGGCTGGGCTACAGCCTGGATGGGATGCCAGCCCATCGCAGGGCACATACATGCACATGCTCATGGGCAATTTAGAGACTTAATTACTTAACTAACTTCCTTAGCTGTTACTAGCCCTGTCTAAGGTAATTCAGTTAAATATTAAGTGATTGAAAATTCAAAACATTTTCATTTCATTTTCATTATCGAAAAATATGCTTTACCTTGAAATTATAATAGCACTACATAATACAAGAGGAATGCAATAATCATGTATAGGTTTATATGCAGCCAGAATAAATTCACAATTTTTAAACTTGCATTTAGTAAATAAAGTAGCTAAACGGAATCACATTTATAAATCTGACCTAATAAAATGACTTGCGCCTTCTCAACAGTGCAGTTATCAAAGCTGAAGAGGGTCTGTTTTCATATAATACATGTTCTAATACATATAGAACTGTTTCTCACCCATCTTCAGCCATCAGTCCATCCATTTCAAAGTCAAGGTTATGTGGAGCCTGGAGCCTAATACAGGCAGCTTAGGGCCCCAGGCTGGGGTACAGCCAGGATGGGATGCCAATCCATTGCAGGGCACGTACACAACAAACACCCAGTCTCAGACTATGTGCAATTCAGAGACACCCACTTGACCTAACTGCTGGAGAAACCAAAGTTAACCAGAGGAAACCTATGAAATGGAAAAAAAACATGCTAAATTCACATGCAGCAGTTCAGAAGTGAGAATTCAGAAGATTCAATTTTCTCTATGCTTGTAGAACTGGGTTTGTGGTTTAGGGAGTGGAATGTTGAGAGGTCATATGCACTGGTGGTTTATACTGGGTGGGACTTTTCGGGTTCTTTGCCTCTCCCCCCCAGCTGGAGCGACCCGATGCGAGTGGGCCGGCCCTGTTCCCCAGCCTCCCAGGCAGTGGCGCTAACGGCTTGCCACACCTAGATGACAGCATTGATGGCGGCACCCTCGACCCTAGGCGTTCCCGGAGAGTGGTGGCCCAGTTACGACAGAAGATCCTTAAGCTGACTGAGCAGATCAAGGTGGAGCAGGCCGCACGTGACACCAATGTGGCCGAGTACCTGGAGCTGGCACATGGGGCGGCTGACCGGCAGCAGGCCGCGCGCATCAAGCAGGCCTTCGAGAAGAAGAACCAGAGGTCTGCACAGGGCCTGCAGCAGCTGCAGAGCAAGTTGGAGCGCTACCACCGTAGGCTATGCGAGGCGGAACGAAGTGGCACAGCCCGCCAGCCCAATGACCCTCCGCTGGGCCTCAGGGATGCAAGTGCCAGGGCAGCAGGTGGCAGCAGCTCCCAGGTCACCACAACGACCAAGGGCAAGGAGAACGCCTTGCTCATTCAAGACAGGTTCAGCAGCATCGACAACATCGCCACTTTGAAGGACGCCCCCGAGGAAAGTAAGGTCGAAGATGGGGCCACTGCTATATCCCCCCGGCCTGGCCCTTCCTACGATAGCGAGGACGACTGCTCCAGTGCCACATCTGGATCTGCGGGGGGAGCTGACAGCACTACAGGGGCCCTGCAGGGCCCCAAGGCATACGCACAGATCAGTGCTCCAGGCCTGGCCTTTGAAACACTGCTCCACGAGGTGCGGGAGGTGCGGGATGCCCAGGACCAGCTGGTAGAGTCCCTGGAGAACCTGAAGGCCCACTACCATCGAGACTACACCTTCATCATGCAGTCACTACAGGAGGAACGTTACAGGTAGCATAAGTGATACAGGTAGGAGTGCTTTGGGTAGGAGCATTAGGGGAAATATGAAAAAGGTAGGAAGATGTCAGGGTTTCCTGATACGTATGACATAGGGACTGCCGTGTGGTTGTACGGTAGGTGTGTAGTGTGCACAGAAGATCTGAAGATGTCCACGGGTCCTTCTCCACCCGCAGGTGTGAACATCTGGAGGAGCAATTGAACGACCTGTCGGAATTGCACCAGAATGAGATTTTCATCCTGAAACAAGAGTTGGCCAGCATGGAGGAGAAGGTGGCCTATCAGTCCTATGAGCAGGGCCGTGATGTCCAGGTTAGGCGTTTGATAATTCAAGGCATGCTAAGTACCTACTACTAACTGATCATCGACGTAAATGAATGGATGGTAAACCAACTTCTCATCTTCCCGTTTTTCTTTCCCCCCTGAGCCTTTAATGATTTTTACTTTTTTAACTTCTTATACATTTATATTATCACCAAAATCCAATATTTCAGGAGCATGGCAAAACACACTTTCTCTCAAACTACTTCAAAAAATAAACCTAAAACAAAGTAATGAGACATGAGTAATGAGACCCCAGATACAAACTGACCTTTACACAGTGGTTAGTGAATAGTTTTAAATGGACTTTCTTGGATTGTTGTCAGCAGACATGGATTTGTGTGGCTTTTCTTATCATGGGTTCCACTGGCAAATAGTTAGCTTGAGCTTCGTCATCTTGTTCACTATCTTCCAAGAAGGTTACTGCCAGCTAGTCTAGATGTGTGAACATAATCAGAGTTTTGTCTGAACTTTGATTGCTAGATAAAATAGTAAGTTGTTAAAATGAGCAATATAATGTAATCCATACAAATTGCCAACAAATGCAAATGTTAACACAAACATAAGTACTATTTTCAAACAGGAAGGTTAGGATGGAATCCATTCATTCTTTGAATTTTCTGTTTCAAAACCAAAATTCCAAATTGGCGCTGCTGCTTGTGGTCAAACAATCAGCAAGCTATTACTGTAAAGACCTCCACAGTAATTTGTATTCAAATGAAGAGTACCTACTGTAGTCTGGAGTACATACTGAAAAAAGTTTTCAGAACTGCCTCAGAGGAACTTTAAGAGGTGTGAACGCATCTATGTATAATTATATAATAATAATAATATATGTCCGAATACTGTTTTTTTTAATTTTCGATTTTCATTTTGAAACAATAATTTCAAAGAATGAATGATACACGGACCGATTAGGTTGTTGCTTTACTTTGACAGCGGTATCTGGCTCAACCAAACCGCAGCACAAACTGTCTCCTGATTTCAAGCGACAGCTATCAGCATGATGCTAGGGCTGCATGATTAATGGTTTTTCAATTGCAATCTCGATTCCTACCCCTATTCAATTTCATACTAGGGCCGAATTGTGATGTCACATCCACAGTCCCCATGTGATCGCATTCTTATATGACAATAATTCTGCCATGCTTGCATTAGTGGGGTTGCATCAGACAAAACATTCCTTTTTTTCCCCTGAACAGCATCAATAAATCACAGGATGTGACAGGAAGAGGGGGCAGAAAAACAGGCGTTATAATGAAGAGCAGACAAGGTTTATGTTTATATCTAGCATTTGGAAATGAGTTGTTCGCTAAAAACCAGGACTGTGGACTTTCTGTTCTGCAAAGTAAAACAGTACCATTGCCGTCACGTCATATTGTTATTGGGGCACTGATGTGGAAATTCTGACCAATACAAATCCATCCATTCATTTTCCAAACCGCTTATCCTACTGGGTCGCGGGGGGTCCGGAGCCTATCCCGGAAGCAATGGGCACGAGGCAGGGAACAACCCAGGATGGGGGGCCAGCCCATCGCAGGGCACACTCACACACCATTCACTCTCACACGCACACCTACGGGCAATTTAGTAACTCCAATTAGCCTCAGCATGTTTTTGGACTGTGGGGGGAAACTGGAGTACCCGGAGGAAACCCCATGACGACATGGGGAGAACATGCAAACTCCACACACATGTAACCCAGGCGGAGATTCAGACCTGGGTCCCAGAGGTGTGAGGCAACAGTGCTAACCACTACACCCCCATGCCACCCCCCCCAATACAAATCATATGACCAATATATGTTTGAATAATATGGAGTGGGAGGAGTGGATGTCATGTTTGAAAACAGGGGACCCAAATGAAGAGCACACAGGTGGCTAAAGCTGAAACATGTGCTAAGGTAAAAAAACTGGGGAGACATGAGGGTATCGGTACAAGAATACAATAATAAAAAAATAGATTGCTGAAGGATTGTGAGAGAACATCACAATCTTGATTTGGAGTGAAAAAAAAATCACAATTCATATTTGACCAAGAATCCCCATACAGCCCCATCTGACTAGTTGCAAACAAAGGGTGGCAGACAGGCAGTTTTGATGGGCACTTCTGACAGCTATTGGAGATACTAGTTAAATAGATGACCTCAAAATATCTTTTCATTGGTCAATTACATGTGAAATGCTGTCAGTAGATGGAGGAGAGTGCACATGTTCCATTATAGTAAAACGCTGCAATTGTCAAAAGTGGACACGGTTGTTTTCATTGTACAGCGACGATGTATTAATCCACTGCAGAGTTTAGCACTTTATAGGAGGATTGGTGGCATGGCCATTTTTCTCCCCACCCTCCAGGAGGCGCTGGAGGCCTGTCAGACCCGTGTATTTAAGATGGAGCAGCAGCAGCATGCGGCTCAGCAGGAGGATCCGGAGAGAGCCGCAGCACGGACGCTCCTGGGGAAGCTGATTGGTGCACTCCTGGTTGCCATGACAACTGTGGCCGACTGCCTGCCGCCCCTCCTGCAGACTTTCGGTCACTCCAGCTGCGCACTCTGCCTCCTCCTACTGCTAGCCCTGCTCTGGAGGGGTTGGGACTTTACTTCAGAAGCCTGAAGCCCCTCTTTTCGATGCCTGAAATGACCAGGACTGGCCGTTATTTAAGAAGGGAAAGATGGGGACAGTGGAGTCAGGTGACATCCTACTAATTTTTCAAGAAGTGATTTGTTTACATTTAGAAGAGGACAGTTTCTATTACTAGTTCAGTGACACTGTTTATTATTATTGTGCTGAAACTGATTGTGTGGAAGGTTCCTTTTTTCCACTCACTTCTCTATGTCACCACCCTTAAGTTCTCTTGTTTGCCATATACTTCCTGTTCCCTTTTTGCCCTCTTCTGTTATTTTGCCCTCCATCTTCCTGCTCCTTTTCTCCTCCCATCTTAGCAGGAGCCAGCAGCTCTGCTGGGGCAATGGGGAGAATTCCAGGCGGTGGTCCCTGTTACAGCAGGAAGACAGGAATGATACGTGAAACCTACTTGAAGAGCAGAATGCTCACTCTATGCTTCCTGTCAGATAGCCCTTTTATTTTTTTAAGAATAAACCTGCTGTTTTTACTCGAAATGAGTAAATGTTGGTTTTTCTTCTATTAAAATTAAATATGTCCTAAGAATTAAGGAATGGCAGACAAATCATCGCTCTTAATAAGGATTTGTGGGAAGCTGAAATTTGAAACCATAATAGCAGAAACATTGCTATGTTACACAGGTACAAAATTGAGGCTACTTTATTCAGCTGTCTGTTACATCTCTGCTGCAGATACAATTTGGAGATAGATGGGCCTATTAAGTGAGAAAAGGCCTATGCTTTATGGGAAACTACAAATGTTTCATTGATAATTACCCATTCTGTGTGAGATGTGCGCGTGTGTGGATTTATAGGTTAGAACTCATGTCCAAGCACATGGTCACTTAACCTACAGGCAAAAGTGATTTCACTGATTCCTTGACCACCTTCCCATCTGAAAAATGGGAACCAGTATGAACAGGATTCTCAAACACCCCTCAGTTGATATCAAGACTCAATGGCTCCACATTTAGAGACTGGGGGGTGTATTCCACGAAGAAACTTCCTCAAACTTTCCAGTAGGAAGCTAGTTCTGGGACATTCCTATTGGATAATCCGTAGATGTGGTTCAAGTTCTGGCTAATTTGGGGGGGGGATTATACAAAGCAGGAGGGCAGTCTGAAATTAAGACTCCGCACTAATCTAGTCAACTTGGATGTCCCTCGACTTTCATAGCCCACATCCTCTAAAGGCTGGGTAGGATTGTTGCTGCTGGGTGTAAAAGGTGAACTGCCATCTACAGCTTTGTAGACATGCCATTCTGCAAGCACAGAACCACAGTCAACCTTCCAGAAGTGGACAGCAATCCAGTATGACTGGAGTCAAGTACTCATCTCAGGTAGCAAAACTACCACACCAGGACAATTCAACATCAGGTTTAGAAGTTTATTCAAAAGTGCAGTTAGAATATAAAATACAAATAACCCAACATAGCAAAACGTTACTTCGTCTTTCCACGTTTAGAGTTTCTGCCTGCATGTGCACCACGGTCCTCCCTAGCCTCACTAGGTGGGATCTGCACTGGTTTCAGCACCTTGTCCTCCTGCTTCTCTTCTCCAGCAGGCTTCTTGGCTTTAGGTTTCTTAACAGGAACCACCTTGGAGCCAGAGTCTTCTGGAGACACTGAATCCTGTAGAAATAGGACATCAGCACTAACAATCACTGGAAGCACGGCCACGTTTGGAACATCCCCACCTTTGAGCGCTTGGCCTTTGGTTTCTTTGTTGCAGGCTTCGGCTTGTCAGATCCTAGAAAGTGAGTCACGTTACCATTAAGCAGTACAGGTCATACAAGGCAGGTTCAAGCATGGATTAGCGGGATCATTACCTTCTGCTTTTCCCTTCACCTTCTTCACAGGAGCCCTAGTTTCGGAAGCCTTTCTGCCACTGGGATCAGAGTTCTCCATTGACTCTTTGGGGTCTCTCGGTTTGTTTTTCACAGGAAGCTATGAAGTTAACAAACCTTACCCTCTTCCACAAAATCAGGGCAGATATACAAAGCGCAAGAAAAGGCAGACAAGCATTTGACCGACGAGGTATTATGCAGCACAGCAATGTAGTAGTGTTGTGCAGTCAGGCACTAAAGGATGTCAAAAACGGTAAACCTTTGCTCACTACATGTGAGAAACGCCTATAAAGCGATGCAATCCAAAAGAAAGCGGACCAAATGTGTAGTTCGTAGGCACTCACCCGGAACCTCCCTTGTGCACCAGTCGCTGAGGAGTTCGGGGGTCTAACCAGCACTCCGCCTTCAAGCCCTTTAATTAAGGCCTTGCGCAGCATGTGCTTAAGCCTGACAGCGTCCACTGAGGGGTATTTCTCCAGTATGTAGCCTCGTATGGCTTGGACGGATGATCCTTTACGGGAATCCTGTGCCTTAAGCGCCTCTTTAACCATCTCCAGCGTAGATGGATGGGCAGACATCTTCCGCACGGCTGCCGCGTTTGTGGGGTTCCCGACATCTAAATTAAAACGGATGGGCATATGCATTTAGAGGAAAAACAAAACAAGTAAGATAACGTTCCCGATCAATGCGTCCTATACCAGGTTTAGCCTCTTCGGCCGTCTTGGTCTTTTTCTTGTTAGTAATTTCATCGGTGGCTGGAGAAAGACTTTCTTCCGGAGAGATTGCATTAATTACAGGTGCCTTTCTCGGAGGCATTTTTAAGATTAAAAGGCTTTTAAAAGTGCAAGCTACTGTGGTAACTATCTATATACTTTTTTTTTTTCCTTCCCCCCCAACTAATCGCAAACATGCAGCAGACCATCCTTTCAGTTCCCCGGTGTGCAGATTTATAAACGGCTAGCTCCCGGATCCACTAATCAATAATAACCATCAGCTGGTGCAGCTGACGATATTCGTTAAAAAAATCGATTAAAATACAGACATTGTAACGACTATGTTTTGAATTATAATTAAAAATTTTGTAAAACGGAAAGTGCTCCAGTAATCGATGAAAGACAATCGGTTCGTTTAAATTTAAACGTAGGCTCGATTAGTAGTGTGTGTGTGTGTGTGTAAATTTTATTTCGCAAATTCTTGAATCAAGTCGTTTATGTTACATAAATGTTTAATGTTAAATAACAGTTTGTCTAATTTTAAATTAATTAGACAGACTGGTTAGACAGAGGATAAGTATAGTAGTCTGAGTTTTAATAGGCTGTCAGTGGATGTAACTTAAGTTGTTAACTGATGAATGGACAGTCTTGACCTAAAAGATGTTCCTTTCATCTATCTACCTTCCAGCCAGTTATCCTGGTAATCTTAATTCTATTTTGTCATGCAATTAACATTAAACTCAAACTAACTGATACTCATATTGAAAGACTCATTTGTGTGGAAACCTCTTGCCACACCCCCATCTCAATGGTGCAAGAAATTGCACAACATTTGTATGTGCCACCTTAGTGTTTCTCAATTCTGGCGCCCATGACGCACAGTCAAATATCAACGTTTAACCCAGTTGCGCGCTTCCAATATTTATGCAATGAATCACATGTTTCATAATCAGATCGCTGTCTCATGAGCTTCAATGGCGGAGGCGGCGAATTATTTTGACATTTTCAGAAACCAAATAATAACAATGTTTTGTCAGTTTACAACAATATTGTAAGACCACCCCCCCCTCAAACAGCTTCACTTTGAAAAACCGGCTGAAAACTCCTTATATGATAAGAAGTTTATATGTCTCAGTCGGAATATTGAAATTTGTCAGTTCTTCAGCCGATTCTCCACGGAATTGACTCGTTAAAATAATTACCTGTTTTACTTTAATATGAAAATCTAAATGTGTATTGGGAGACTTAGAAACCGATCCTTCATTTAGTTTAATATTCAGTTCATATTCAATACAGCTGATATCATGTAGATTCCTTGGACAACTTGATTGCACAATTTGTAGACTTTGTATTTTCTATGTCATAAACAGTGTAAATGTCCATAAAAGAAAATGTTAGCACATTTAAAAAAATATGTATATATATTTATTTACGTCTTTGCAGACAATGCCGACAATAGTTGTACTTGCTTAATTTATCATTGTATAGATAAGCAGTGTTATACATAGTAGTTTAGTTACCATCAGATATGCATTCAGTGAGAATTTTATCCCAACCAGTTTTAATTGACACTGGAGAAAGACATAGTAAAGTAATGGATTCAAATGTACCAAGATTCGAATCTTCAACCATCTATTCATTAATAGTGTGTGAAATGTACATTCACTAAGCAAATTAGTAAATTACTTTGTATCAGTCCTTCAAAATACACTTGACAGTACAAATGCTAAAAAGCGCATTTCAAGAAGTGTAAGAATTGCAGCCTTACAATGGCTGTATAATTCAGGACGGGTTAAAGATGAGCTGGAATCCCAAGCTGCAGGCAGTCGTACAGTGCAAATCCATTACACCCAAAGAAATTCAGATCTTAAAAGCTTAAAATTTTCTGACCAGCTTGTCATATTCACTGCAATATCAGCAACATTGTCCTGAGAGCCTCAGCAGGTAGGAGGACTCTGTTTGTGGGGGAATTTTTGCATGTTCCTCTGTATTGTTTAGGTATCTTTCGAGTAATCAGATTTCTTGCCGCAGTCCAAAGACAAACACTTATGGTAAATGGCTTTTCTAAATTGCCCATATTGTGTAAAGAAGGCATCCTGTCCAGGGTATACCTCTGCCTTGTATCCTATACTACTTGGGACAGGCTCCAGGCCCCATTCCCCCCACAGGACCGGCTAGGGATAAGCAGGTGTAAGAATATGAATGGACATCCATGTGAATCACGTCTTTTCACATCAAGGGTTTTTCTTCTTCATTTTTGTCCAGGGTATGTTTAAAGATCTCCATAAATTCTACATATAAGAGGATTCTAGGAGCAAAACAAAGTCAATGTTCAGTGCTTTTCAGTGCCAGGTTCTCTGAATCTCCCTTACCCCCATGGGAGACCCATATCACCTTAAGTTCCTCCCTCCGGTCTTTCACACCCAGTGGGGCGTTTGGCAGGGATTTAAGGGAATCTCCTCCCAGGGGTCTCCTGGCCTACCGAGTCCCAGAGCCAGGGCACGGGACCCCGCCCTCAACCGGCATGCTCGACGCCTCCTGCTTCTTTCTTTGCAATCCCCCATGAGTTCAGTGAGAAAGGCTAGGCTTTGAGAGGGCAGGCTATAAAGTGGGATACCCTGGAACAGCTCGGGCAAGCACTGACTGGCACCTAGGGGCAGTGGGGGCAAGGATTCAAAGTGCGCTAAGACAAAGCGCTTGCCTGCCCGGCCCTGCAGACAGTCGGCCAGGATGCAGCTGAGGGAGGCACTGAAGACGTCAGCACGTGCAGGAAGGCCACATGGGGGTGCTGTTGAGTCAGGACGGCCTGCCTCTTGCCCACTGCGTGCCCACTCTTGCGCCTGCCTCCAGGCGGCGCCGGTGATTACCAGGACGACTTTTCCACTGCCGTGGCGCTGTAGCCAGTCAAGCCGCGAGTGCAGCCAGGGCACGGGACCAAGTGCGCTTAGTTCAGCGCTGCACCACAAGTCCAGAGACACGCAGAAACCCAGCGCTGATAGGGTCGAGCCCAGCCGGCACATCAGCGCTGGGAGGGTTGGATCTGGGTCGGGGGGGCAGAGTAAGACCACTTTCCCACCATCGAGGGCACCTAAGAGGCAGCAGAATGGGCCATGAATACCTGTCAAGCATGTCTGCATGCGAGCAGTTCGATTCAGATGCATGACCTCACCTCTCACATCACTGCCTTTGAACCACCTCCAAGCCCAACCTGTGAGAAACACCAGAAATAAGTCACCTTCCCTTTTCTACAGAGCGAGGCCTGCAAGGAATGGGTTACAGTCTTTCTGTGCACTGAGAGGTATTTTAGTATATAAAGTGTACATGTGCATGATGAGGTCTGTAGGAGTATATGCTTATGAGATGTGTTAGGACGCTTTTCCATTGCACCAGGTACTGTGCTTTTTGTACTCCGAGAAGGTACCAAAATTACAGCACTTCAACAGGTTGGTTTTCCACTGGTTTAAAAACTGGTAGTAGCGCCAAATGACATAAGAACGCGGATTTTGTACTGAATTCGAAAAATGGCTGCAGTATATTATATGGCTAGACCATGTCCGATATTAATATCAACATCGCTTCTTATAAACAGGTAGTTCTTGCATTGCTAATAAGCTACATTAAAATTGGTCTTTTGCTTAATTTCAATTCTGTATACGGATATTATAGCGCAGAGGGTTAAAGTTTCACTAAACTATTTTTACTCTGTTACTCTGTCATAGAAAAAAAACTTAGTAAGCTTTGAAATTTTAATTATTATTCCTTTTATAGTTTATCTAGTATATGTAGAAAAATCATTTTAAAGTTTATCTTCACTGCTTTTTCATGAGTGCTGCATGCGTTCTCCGAAACAATCATATTCATTTTCATCCTTGCTATATAAATCACTCGAAGATGGGTTGTAAGAAATTTTTTTGTAATTAAGTAATTGTCACGCCCGGCTCATACAATCCTCGTGTGTGCCACGCCCCCCTGATTATCCATGTATGCTTCCCTAATTGTGCCCAGCTGTTCCTAGTTATTTTGACTTGTCTGTTCTATATCAGTCCACGTCTTGCTCTGACTTTTGTCCGTCATTGATGTTAGTGCTAGTGTTCAGTTCAGTTCAGTTCAGTTCAGTTCAGTTCAGTTCAGTTCAGTTCAGTTCAGTTCAGTTCAGTTCAGTTCAGTTCAGTTCAGTTCAGTTCAGTTCAGTTCAGTTCAGTTCAGTTCAGTTCAGTTCAGTTCAGTTCAGTTCCCCGGAGGCGGTCCAGCTTGCCATGCAGCTGCAGCGAGACTTCGCTGCATTCTCTCCCGCCTCCCCTCAAGGCAACTTGGAGAGATTAGCAGAGGGCCTAAGGAGGCTGCTCCAATTTCAGAGAGCCCCGCCGTAATGGTAATGACTTGGTTTTGGTTTAGGTGTGAATTTGAGAAGTGCCTGTGTGGCGTATGTAAGAAGGACCTGAGTATGTGTGAGATACATACGTTTGAGAGTGCCCTGAAGCAGAAAGAGTCCAAACATCCCCAGGCAGACCATGAGAATGGCGAGGAGCAAAGCCAGAGTCCAGCGTCTCCGGGAGTCTGAGGGGCAAGAAGCCACTGGTCAGACTGGTGTGATACAGACCTCTACGACAAGCATGTCTGTGAATAGGCTGCTCTTTAATTTTGAAAACCAAATTCATCACACAAGTCACTCTGGATAAGCAGAAAAGTCATCCACATTGAAAAGTTCCATGTCAACAATTTTCTCACAGGAGGTAGGAATACATTATTTTCCTCCCAGAATCAGTAACGCGTGCAGATCGTTTGGCCAATTCGAATTATTAATGTCTATAAAGCACTTTCCGAACCAACATCAATTACCAACAGATATACCACAGCAATATAGGCCTGAGGCTATACAGTAATTACACAAGACAGCTTGAAAGAAATGAATACTATAAAATGTTAAAGTTTATGCAGAATAATAAATGCTGTGAGGCTATCCCACTAGTCACCAATGCTGTGCTAATCATATACAGTACAGCTTAGAAAGACAAGTGTGGTTTGTGCTATTGGCTTCTTTGTTCAGCTGGTTTGAGGCTGACACTCACTGGCAAAGGGGCAAATGGTGTCCAGCACTCCATCCTTCCCTAGGACTTTTACCTGGACAAAAGTAGACAGGCAAGCATGTGACACATGACCTGGTAGGTGCCAGAGTATGACAGAGGTACGAGGCTTGGTCAATTTCACCACACCACAGCTGACCTGGGACGTGCATTAACAATTGAAAGTGCCACTTTTCTTAGTCCTGAGTTCCCCTTTATGAATTTTACCAACAGCAACCCACTCCCAGTCGGCAAAATTCACCAGGTCCCTCAGTTGATCACCCACCCCTGGAAAAGTTTCTACACGGCACTGAGGGTGACAATCACAAGGACAGGCTAAAATACTCCTGTTTTACACACAGGTATGCACACACATATACATTACTCACATTACTCATGCACACACATCCACGGTTGTGTCAATATCTCTGTATACAGATGTGCTCCTAATCCACACAGCTAATAATCCATTCACCACAGAGCACAACAACGGGAAGGAAATGGGCAAAAAGATGGAGGATGGTCTTACCTGAACACATAGGTAAGGATGGGGTTTGATATTACTAAACTTCCCAGTCGTCTGTAGAGTAAGAGATTCCAATAAATTAAAACCAAAAGGTGAGCAGGCAGTATGTTTAAACAGTGAATGCTGTAAACAAGGTGAAATCACTTTAAGAATATGAAACAACTCTGACGTGTTGTCAAGTGTCAAATAACATAAATGTGCATTTAAAAGTTAAACCGCAGACACGCTGCCAGTCCACTGGAGGCTACATACTCGCTTTTCGACTTGCAGCCGCTGTCGTGAGCCCTGCACTTCTCCACAGTGGCCTATCCCTCCTTCAGGCATCTGACAGAGCCACAGTTCAGCATCCACCCTGCAGGGGGCGCTCAGTGTCCAGGACAGTGCAGTTTCATTGTTGTTTGTTGGAACTGGGTCCACAGACACGGTTACATTATTCAAGACGTTTTTAATTAACTCTGTGGGAGAGTGGAAAGATTCATGTAAAGAACAGCCAAGTGCCCCAGAGTAAATTGCAAATACTGCTAAATGGATATTTATATACTGGGAGAATAAGTTCTAAAGTGTACCGCAGAGGAAGCACTTCTGTGTATAGCGTGAGGTTACTCTGCATGCTGCAGTAATTTTTTGAATTAATGAATGCAGATTAATGGTAGGTATGGCAGAATATGAAAGTAATCCAGTCTGGAACCTGAAAATTCACAAGTGGGAAATCTATCTTATCTATCTTATTAGAAAAATGGATACAAAACACAAAATTAAACCCAAATATACATCCATTGATCCATCCATCCATGTATCACCTATAGTTAGGGTCTTAGGGTAACCCTAAACATATGTAGCCATTAGTATTTTGTGCTTCGTAAAGACTGTCATTCCAATAAATGATTCAAGACAAATATAAACTATAAATCAGTATACAGGTAAATGAAACATATATAAACCGAGGGGTTTAGCCTTTACATTGGTTATGGTTAGTTTTTTTCCATCCTGATCACAAGGAACACAAATCTTTACAAAATTCATTACAATTCAGCTTTAATGTCCAAATATAAACGGGTGTCTGTCGTATGTACTTTGTTTAGAAATACAGACAGCTTTCCCTTTGCATTGCCTGCGAAGTGTAATGCTAACCGAACAGCTCTGGTGTCACTTACCGGTTTGGTTCACAAAGGGACAGCTTTTCGCACGCAGTGGGTGTATGCTTCCAGTCCACCATACCTGTCAAAAGGAAGAACAGCAGACCGCGTTAGAGCACAAGGCAAAGCTCACCTGGACAGGGCAGCTAGCAGCCACATTGGGATTTAAGGACGAACATTTGACAAAATTAACTCAATCAATATTTTAATAAAACATCTGTCTGTGCTGAACATTATTTATTATACATCCATCCCTCCTATATCACAAAGCCAGATTTCTAGCTTAGCTGAATAACTTGTCTCATTTAAGACACCTCAGCATAAATGGACATTATCTTCATTCACTTACATGTAGCCCAGACTACCTTAAATTCGACATGTTGTCCGGCTAAGCAAGAAATCCAGCTTTGTGATAAGGGCCCTGGTCAGTTATAATAATAATAATAATAATAATAATAATGATGATGATGATGGTGATGATTATTATAACTATTATTATTATGAGAAATACTTAGAAAACTGATATATCACCTTGAAACACAGGCAGGGGACGACTGAGATCAGGGGAATAGTGATCTTCTCTGTGTGATTCTGTTGCTGGAGTTGAAATGGACATATTAATACATCGGAGGTGCCGCATTAAGTATCCCTTCCACAGATTCGTGTTTGTGTCTAATCACCTTTATACGCCTCTATACCCTGATATCCCAGCTTAAATAGCCCAACAGACCTTGACACCACACCACATCAGTCTTTAAATGCGAATTAAACATGAGCTGACTCTCAGACTCATGATGGTACCAGGGAATCCTCAATGTATAGCACAGAAACTCACCCATTGCCTATATGACCGTTCACCCTTGTCTCCATACGACATGTACAGCTTTGCGGACCGGATATGCTCCGCACCATCGTCATCCAGCTGCAGGGTGACCACCGCCTTCTTCCAATCAATTTCAGTCCTTATTGTGGGAACTGATGGAAATAAAGAATGTCAGTCACTGCATATGATTGCAGTGCAAGTTCAGTACAGCACAAGTGCATTCGACCCGTCGCAGCTGCTAACGAATATTAGCTATGCTGAAAAACAAATCAAGTATTAAATACGCTAAGAAAACAGTAGCTGTTGAGGTAAAGGCACATACAGAAGTACAGAAGCAGCTAAAAGGTATTAGCTAGATTAGTCAGGGAAATAATATTCAGGTATTTGCTAGATAATAGCTATATATTCCAGTAATTCAAGGTCTATCCACCACCCATGACACTGGGAGCATTTTCTACTCACCATCACATCCTTCCACATCTCGGTGCAAGGCTGAAGAACAGACTGAGGGACAGATAAAGGAGAGGATTATAGAAGATCAAACAGCTGGTGCATACAGTAGGAACCTAAAACTGACAAGTGCGTGTCTATGTCTGACTAGGTACATGTCAGCTATCTTCCATTACTGGCTCTGTGTGAGGATCAGAGTAGATGCATGTGCTTTGAATATGTATTTAGTTTGTAAAGTGTATGAGTGTGCAAAACAAATACGAAATATCAACACACCCTTTTTGAAATCTACCGTTTTGTTTAAAGACTGAACATAAAGCGCATGAAGATTTTTAGAAACGAATGTAGCCTTAAGTCTGTTTGAATTGTCTAGCAGTTTGGCAAATGATTTAGCGACTTCCGTATATTTTTTACAGAGCTTTGGATGTTTTGATTATAATTGAAGCTGGGCTGTTCAGGAGTGCAAGCTGTGTGTAATCAAGTCAAATAATCACAGCAAAGGAAAACCATCTAAAAGCCGAAGTAGTGCTGTTTTGTCTTTAGGGTGAAACACAGCAGATGTCCTTTCTTGGACATGTTTGTTTACCATCTTGTATGGAAGGGATCATGATGATTCGCTGTAAGGTAGAGGGATAGACCTGCACCATTACTTGACTGTCGAAATACACCTTTTCAGAGATTACTACGGAGAGCCAGACCTGTAGGAGATACACAGCATGAGGCAGAGTGATCAGGATGAAGGCTAATGGTAGGGCAGCACATCCAGAAGGGTCTGCTCAGATGTTAACTGAGCCAAATAAATGAGACAGACAAGGCGTGGGAATTGGTAACACTTGTTACAATGTATCAATGGAATACGGTATCAATCAAAGTGCAGTGCTGTAAAATTTTAGCCATGATAGCAGTTTCAATAAAATATGCAACATGTAAAATGTCATACAAAAGTAGCAAAGGTTTATATTTATTTACCTCAGGCGTATCATTCTCCTCCAAAACAGCAGGGAGGAGACTGAACTCCAGTCTCTTGCAGAATGAAAGCAGAGGTGGAGCGTTGTAGCATAAGCTCAGTGAGGCTGTGGGATACAGACACCAACAGGGGATGGCCGTTAGAGACAAAAGAGTGTGTCCATAGAGATTTCATAACTCTGTATGTGAACTGATGGAGACTAATGGATAAAAATGTAAGAAATGGGCAAATTATGCATCGTTTTAATTATAGGATAACCGCCAAGATAGGAAGAAAGCTACACATGGGTTTGTATAACGTAAGAACAAATGGGGCAGACAGTACGTTAGAGCTCTTATCATAACTGATTACTGATCCTACCTTCTTCATTCTCCAGGCTTTTGTAAGCATCATCCTCATCCTCAGCAGACTGTTCTAGCTCTTCGTATGATATCTTACCTTAGACATCCAGAGAAAAAAAAAAACCAGCTTGCATATTTACGGAAGGGAATAGTGAAGTTTTTTTTAAACGCTAATTATGAATCTAACTAAACACTGAAGAAGAGACACAATTTTAATATTACAGGCTTACACTGCGCCCAGTCTCATGCACAAACACAGAATACCCTGTAAACAGCTGCAGTACACGTGTAGTTATAATTACGGTATTTACGAGTATTGTTCCTTGGAGAATAACAGCAAAACATGCAAAGGAGTGTTCCCTTAAACACACGTATGTTAATCTGTGGATAGTACATATATGGAAATATACAGATATGCAAAAGCAAAGTCACAGCCAACCAGCCACACAGAAGATTACCTGTTACAATGAGCCGGAGTTTTATCTCCAGACATGGTCTGCACTTCCTCTGTTCTATGCAGCACAGCAGTGGCTTAAGCTCCATATTACTAACGTTCACTGGACCCCGCATTGGCCACCCTAGGAACTCATCTAGACAGAATAGAGTATTACACTGACAGGACGCCGTCCACACAGCAAACAAAGGGAGAGGAATAACAGGGCAACATTTGCATATAAAACCGAACACCAGAAACACAGCACATCATCCGCAACTCTCATTTATAATGTGGGCAGCATGTGGTTCAGTAGACTAAGCCTCTGTGCCTGTGACCAGAGGGCTGCTGGCTCAAGCCCGGCCTCAGTGTGTCTGTGGGCCCTTGAGCAAGGCCCTTAAACCCCCCCCAGCTCCCCAGGCACCACTATGGGTGGCTGCTCATAGAGAGCAAGGTGGGATAGGCAGAAATCATTGATACTTTATTGATCCCTTGTAGGGAAATTATCTTTACGCCTCCCTCAACTTGCTCTTTGTGGAGTAAGTTGACCGCAAAGGGCTGCCACCCGTAGCGGCCCAGGGAGCTGGGGGTTAAGGGTCTTGCTCAAGGACCCGCAGACGTGCTGAGGCTGGGTTCGAACCTGCGACCTTCTGATTACAAGGACACAGGCTTACCCCACTGAGCCACACACTGCCCCATAGATTTTCCCTATGATCAATAAAGTTTAATTCATTTTCATTCGAAATCGAGTGCTTACTCTTGATCCTGCAGTCTGATATGCCCTGAAAAATGAACGAGAGATCTTTAGAGAGAAATAAATACACACCCCCTCACGTACACACGATACTGCCTACAAAACTGTACACCTTTCAGAAGCATATTTAAGTATATACAGTACAATAGAAACAGACACTAACATTTACATATGTTTCTCTTTAGTCTGAAAGTATTATAAATTATAAGATTATAAGAATGTACAAAAACAAAACAATGCACACATATTAAGCAAGAAAACACCACTACAAGACATCAAGATATGCATACTGGGGTAACACCATCCTACTACAGTAAATAAACTGTCCTTGAGGCGACTAGTCTCAGCCTACAGTGGCAGAATGGGCTGGGACTGGCTATTCAAGGTTGTCTGGCTTGTTTAAGGTTGGTGTATTCTTAATTAAGGTGCAGGAAGGCTTGCCTGTTAACCAAAATCACATGTGCATGGAAAGTTCCAAGAAAAGTTAATAACTCTGGGAGAGCTGCCTATGAGTTTGTTGAGCACTCATGAGCGGGCCTGATTTTAACCATAATGGACTATAGTCAGTGGTCAGAGTTTTTACAAACCACTAACAAAACTTCTGTACACGAACAGCCTTAGCCAAATGATCCATAGCTGCCTCAATCAGTTATACAGGTGCCAAAGGAGTAAGGACGCTTTTGTATAATGCATGCACTTTGGAAGGTTGGGAAGCCACTATCTATAAACCCGAAACCTCAGAAGGAAAGCCTGTTACTATAGCTACAGCATACTTGCTGACGGATAGGGTATCCACTTCACTGGGGAACATCAATAAGTAAGGAGAAGTAAACCATGGCCCATTTCCCAAACGCATTTCCATCCCTTTTTCCATTACAGCAAATCATTTATTATGGACCATTTTCCAACACTTAAAATCCGGACTTCGCAAAAAAAAAATAAAAAAAAATTCATTAATTAATAAATAAATAGACCTTTTAATTTACAGGAACACTGCGTTACGTATTGATGTTTCAATGCGTTTGCAATACGTGGTAAAATTTTATATTTTATATCGAGAGAAGTCGGTATTTCTCGTTTTTAATTGTTCCATAAATAACACGTTAGATCTAATGTAAATTATGGGGGTACGCCTTTTTGACTCGCCCACCCAAACTATCAATTTCGTCTTCTTCGCTCTATTATTATTATTATTATTATTATTATTATTATTATTATTATTATTACCTGGGCGCAGATGAACTGGGAGTTCTGGTCATAGTCGATCTTCTCCAGAAGAACGGCCGACAAGCCAAAGTTCGCGGACAGCAGTGCCGCGGCCACAAGTAGCCATAGATGAGGCATCATCCCACGGGTAAGTAACTCGGTCTTCTCCTTTCGGGCTATGTGATGCAGCTGACAACGGGAACCGCTGCCCTGGCTGATCACACCGCCACCAGCGGCGTGCTTACTCCTGTACCTGCGGTTCCTCGATAGTCCCGTACACACCTGTATGAATCAAGACCGCTGAGCCAGAGCTACGTTTCGCCCTCTCACATCCAGTCCCACGGCATCCTACGCGTCTTGCACGGAAGTGACTAACTATACCAGCTCCCTTTTCCAGTCAATGGGGTTAGGCAATACTTGGCTTGATTTCAAAGTCTTGAAACGAGGCACGGAGCTCCTTGAAACCTGGTTTTCGAGTTGCTCTTCGAGTTCACTGGAAAAAAAAAAATAAGTTGTAGATTAGATGAACCACTACAGCAGCCTTTCCAATGACAGAGATGACCTGATATTGCGCGCTGTGAAACAATGTGAATATGCACAAGTAAAATATCTGTTCCTCTTTTGTGAAATTACATTTCCGCACAAGCAGGACGACAGAAACAATTAACCAAATTTTGCAAGATGGATTTTGCAAGAAACATTCTTCGGCAGTACAAATCACCTTATGGGCAAGCAGAAAGTTGCATGCAAAATTCTAATTGCTAGCACTATTGGCATTATTACATACGCACATTTTTCATCAAGGTATATATGCATGTTCCAGTCCAAATAAATGCATAAAACATGTTATTGTTGGCTCGCAACAGATGGATACATGTGGAAGATGAAAAGTTATATAAAGAGCTATAGTTATAGCAAACAGACGGGCAGGAAAGTTTTGGGAAGCTGTCGGACTGTGGTCATTTGACCGTGTTGCAATGAAGCCGTATGGGTGTTAGTGGCGCTCGGGTAATTCCGTTTTTAAAAACTCCGCAACAGCATGAACATATATTTTGGAATTGGTAGATTTTTATTTTTAATTTGTATTTCGCATTTGCTAGAAAAATTAGCAAAATACATAGGGTGCCCTTTTACCCTTTCCAATCTCATGTTCTTGATTATGTGTTTTTCATAATTTGTTAAAATATTTGTATACACATAAGTATGTCGAGTAATAGGAACTGAAAATGCTGTGGTCAGTGTTTGCATGCTATCATTGTACAGCCCCCTCCCTGCAAGGCAATACATACTTTATATGCAGCTAGCTAAACACCCGTCTTATAACCGTTTTTCAACTCAAAGCAGAACAGAGTTCAAATTCGAGAATGCAGAGTCCAACGATGACAGTGCTCTGCTGAACTTGGGTTTCTTAACTGATTGGTGACCTGATCGCAGATCACCGTGTCCTGACCCACTTGCGTGGAGTATGCAATTAGGCCCTTACAATAGACATTCATCGTGTTTGACTTAAAAAGAGCACAGATTAAAAAATGAGAATGCAGTAGCGTACCTGTAAGTTTAATGGTGGGCGGTGAGCTGGCTTGGGCACTATAGTGGTTTTTCAGGAATTCCATATCTCACATCTACTTTTACTTTATAGGAACAGGGACAAAATTGAACATGATACTCGCATACTTGTTGTGTAGGTATAGATAAGGCACTGACCATTGGAATGCTGTGCCTCACAGATATATGGCACACATGATGAAGAAGGAATCCAAGGTATGTTACTGTTTTTTCTTTTAATGTTTTTTTAAGCTTCAAATAAGTTTAAAAATCCATTCATCACAACTATAGAATACTATACTAGCCCCAATCTCCATCACATCTATAATTAGCTTTCTATGCATTAGACCTCTTCAGTAATGCTAAATAATAATATTTCCCAAACATCTTGACTGCAGCTTAGAGTGCTGACATAGGAGTACAGGCCCAGGATAGCAATCAGACTGACAAGATGTGATTGTGAATGATCAAATTTTGATCCAACCAGACTGATGGGCACTGATAGTGCATATTCAAGCTTGCTTGCTTAAAGGAATGCTGTAACTGTTTGGTTAAAGATCACCTCTGCACCGCTAATCCCTTTAACATAAATAGCAGGCATTAATAATGCATACATGTACAAACTTTACAGAGGATCTGATGCACAGTGAGATCATGCACGGTAAACTCACAGTGGTGTACAACTACATGCAGTCACGTACATAAAGTCTCAGTCACACCAGTACACATCTACAATCAACTTAGCAAGGCATGGACCACACACACACACACACACACACCCACATTGTACTACTCATAGCAGCACGTAGCATGTAAACATAGGGTGGGTGGGATGCAGGGAGCAGCTGAGAATTACCTTTTAGGAACCAGAACTAAGTCATGACAAAGTACTTGGTCACTGAAACAGTAACAATGCCTTCTACATAAATACGGGTGAAACCAAAAGTGAAACAAGAAATGATTAACAGCCTAGGCATTTGAGAACTAATGAAAGGTCCATGTGATCAAGTGACCGTTTTTGCCAGTAAACAAGTTTACTGGCAGCCCTACCACTGAATAAGCAGCAGTAAAACCCAGAAAATTATTGTTTAAATTTGATTTGTTTTGAAAAAAAACACCAAACAAGACAAAACGTCAAGGTCTTGTCACAACAGCGGGGTGGTAATAAAGAAAAAAATCTTTAAATAAACCTTTAACATAATAAAGAAAATTCATTTTAACCAGGCTTAGGTGGAAGAAATCCATAAAAACAAACATACATTCATTGGAGTACATGAAGGAAAGTCACTCACACAAAGGGAGATCAAATAACTCACACTGAGCGACAGCCAGAAATCAAACACAGAACTCCGGACATATCTTGTGATATAAGACCTTGTTAATCCAAGAGCTCAGGCACATAGCCAGGTACTAAAATTATGGGATTGCCCACCCCGCCCCCATTAAGTCTACTGTGGGGGACCGGTAAGGTCGCTGGACACCCCAAAAAATTTACTTCCAGCTAGGGGCCTACAGAAGAGAGTGACATATTGAAGCTATCAGGAAGCCCACACATGAGTGAAAGCTCAGCACATCACAACACATCACAACACAGCAGTGGTGTACAAAAAGGCTGCTCCAACTACCAATTACCACTGAAGTGGTTCTGGACACAAAAGGTGGTCTTTTACCTTAATTACACTGAGGTACTTAATAAATATAGTGTGTAATTGCGGGCTGTCAGTCTTTAATGTATGATTAAAGTTCTCATTGCATACAGAGTGCAGGCTTTGTTTTCTCCAACATAATTATTCTAACTAAAAGTCATAAATGTATGAGACTGTGGCTTGAAAGGAAATCCTGGACTACTTCCTCCATCTGATGAAGTTTCTCATACTAGAGGCACACCAGTGACAATATGACATTTTCAATATGTATTTCCATAAGAGTTAACTTGGTAATGCTTTCTGAAAGGCTTATGATGTTATTGCAGGTGTGCGAATCTGTATATTTATAGGACCAGTCAAAAGTCTGGACACACTTGCCTTTACTGCATTTGTCTCTATTTTAGCTGTGTTATTCACCTTATGGTAAACCGCCTCAAGGCAATGAAGTAAAACATACCAAACATTACAACGACAAAGAGAAGCTTTCAACGTCTCAAAGATTTTTCAAATTTCACACTCTTCAAAATAGCCCCTTTTGCTTTGACTGAAATTGGCTACTTTGCTCTTACTCTTCGATCCAACTCATCCAAAACCAGCTCCATAGGGGTTAGGTCAGGGGGCTTGAGGGGGCCAGGTCACCTGCCACAGCACTTCACCTCTTTCCTTGTTCACAAGATATTACTTACTACATAACCTCAAGGTGTGTTTCAGTTTGTCGTCTTGTTTTTTTTAAAAAAAAATGATTTTCATTATGCTTGTCTAGACCTTTAACTGCTACTGCACAATTTCTTAAGACATTTACACAACATACAGTTGTGCTCAAAAGTTTACATACCCTGGCAGAATTTGTGATGTTTTGGCCATTTTTCAGAGAATATGAATGGTAACACAATAACCTCTCTGTCACTCGTGGTTAGTCGTTGGGTGAAGCCATTTATTATCAAACAATTGTGTTTGCCTTTTTTACATCATAATGACAACAGAAAATATCCAAATGACCCTGATCAAAAGTTTACATACCCTAGTTCTTAATACCTTGTATTGCCTCCTTTAGCATCAATGACAGCTTGAAGTCTTTTGTGATAGTTGTGGATGAGACACTTTATCTTCTCAGATGGTAAAGCTGCCCATTCTTCTTGGCAAAATGTCTCCAGTTCCTGTACATTCTTGGGCTGTCTTGCATGAACTGCACGTTTGAGATCTCCCCAAAGTGGCTCAATGATATTGAGGTCAGGAGACTGAGATGGCCATTCCAGAACCTTCACTTTTTTCTGCTGTAGCCATTGACAAGTTGACTTGGCCTTGTGCTTTGGATCGTTGTCATGTTGGAATGTCCAAGAGCCTCCCATGCGCAGCTTCCGAGCTGATGAGTGCAAATGTTCCTCCAGTATTTTCTGATAATGTGCTGCATTCATCTTGCCATCAATTCTGGCCAAGTTCCCTGTGCCTGTGTAGCTCACACACCCCCAAAACATCAGCGATCCACCTCCGTGTTTCACAGTAGGGATGGTGTACTTTTCATCATGGGCATTGTTGAGTCCTCTCCAAATGTAACGTTTATGGTTGTGGCCAAAAAGTTTAATTTTAGTCTCATCACTCCAAATAACTTTGTTCCAGAAGTTTTGAGGCTTGTCTCGGTGCTGTTTGGCATATTGTAAGCGAGCTATTTTGTGGCATTTGCGCAGTAATGGCTTTCTTCTGGCCACTCGACCATGCAGCCCATTTTTCTTCAAGTGCCTCCTTATTGTGCATCTTCATACATCCACACCACTTTTTTTCAGAGACTCCTGTATGTCAGCTGAAGTTATTTGTGGGTTTTTCTTTGCATCCCGAACAATTTTCCTGGCAGTTGTGGCTGAAAGTTTTGTTAGTCTACCTGATCGTGGTTTGGTTTCAACAGAATCCCTCATTTTCCACTTCTTAATTAGGGTCTGAACACTGCTGACTGGCATTCTTAATTGCTTGGAAATCTTTTTATATCTTTTTCCTGTTTTATGAAGTTCAACAACCTTCTCCCGCAGATCCTTTGATAATTCTTTTGCTTTCCCCATGGCTCGGAATCCAACAAAAATCAGTGCAACACTGAATGACTCATGTCAGGAGCCTAGAAACTCATTGACTTTTTATACACACCCACTAATTACAAGCAAACAGATCACAGGTGAGGATGGTAACCTTTAGTAGTCATTTACACCTGTGTGTGTCAACCTGTGTCTATGTTATCATGCCAGAATTTCCAGGGTATGTAAACTTTTGATCGGGGTCATTTGGATATTTTCTGTTGTCATTATGATGTAAAAAAGGCAAACACAATTGTTTGATAATAAATGGCTTCACCCAACCACTAACCACGAGTGACAGAGAGGTTATTGTGTTATCATTCATATTCTCTGAAAAATGGCCAAAACATCACAAATTCTGCCAGGGTATGTAAACTTTTGAGCACAACTGTATATACGGTGTATACTGAGTAAAATAATTTTGTATACTATTTTTATTATCTAAAGAAATTACAGGATAGTTAAACTACTGTACACTGTCCACTACAAAGTACAGAAGAGATTGTTAAGAAGTTAAGAAGGCGTGAATCCAGTTAACAATTAGGTGAAATAAATTATTCATTACTAGTTAAAATGTAATATTTAAAAATTTACTCTTAAAATACTTTCTATAGGAACACAAACAATAGGCAGCATTCATTTTTTCATTTACTTACTAGACACTTATCTAGATAATATACAATTTTGCCTTGCTGTTAATGTGTATTTTATTAAAACACAAGAGAAGAGTATTTTTTCATTCGTATGAAAGCACTTCCTCTTCCTTAGATTGCTCTATCATCATAAAGTGGTTTATAACTTATCAGGTTCAAGTTCGTTTCACTAACCAGTCATATTACAAAAGCATTTTCAACACTGGTCAGTCTCTTCTTCTCTGAAAACCCTGTTCCAGTCTCTTTGAAGAAAAGGAACAAATGTCCTACTTACAGAGAATGCCGTGCAAAATTCAGTCCCAAACAGCTTCAGCTCAAATCTTAACTCACCACCAGCTATCCATTTGAGGTACTTTCTATGTGAACAAATTCCATTCAGACTTAAGCAAAGATCTCGTCAGACAAGAACATTAAAATCCCAGCAGTACTTACTCTTAGCCTGTCCATTTTTTGTCTGATCGGCGATAACTGCCGCGAACTTCTGACTCACCTATAGTCTCGACAGGTGTGTGACTTTGTTTTCCAGTTAAACCGCCCAGAGAGGCAAGTCCTGCCCTCCAAGGTCTCGGTGCTGCAGCAGAACAGCTCTGCAAATTGAGTGCTACCTCTGGAAACACCTCGCACACAAACACCTGACACTGCATGCCTTTCATATCTCACATGCACACCTTACGGACAAACACGCAGGTCCCAAATAACACCTCTCACATACAAAATATTTATTTAAGAGAACAGGATTATTACATTTTTATCTGTTGCCGTGACATTATTGCTGAGCTGTATTCACTCAAACCAATAATCTCTCATAGGATGGCTACTTTCTAGCATTCTGCTAGGCAACCTGCAAATCTGTGAGCCATGAGAAGACCATTGTTTACTACAGTTCAGTAACTTTTCCCTGGGTCACATCGCCTTTGACAATAGGGCCTCTATATTTTGTTTGTTATCGACACTGAGAGAACACGGGGCATTTAATTGACAAGCAGTCAAGTCCTCTTGACAACATTCACATTTGAATGGAGAAATTACCTCCTTTTTCACTCTGGGTGATTTACAAACCCATTTTTCTTAAAACAACTCAGAACTGTAACATCAGCCCTCAGCCCTACGTTTGCTTACAAATTCAAAGTAATTTGAATTTTACATTTACAAATATAAATATTGTTTAACTAACAAACATTATATGATAATAAAAACACTATAATATAATGTTTGTAATAAAGTATATTAAAGCCACTTAGGTATGTTATGGTGTTAAGGTATACTTACATACAGCCTATAAATGTTATATGAATGCATTATGAATTCCCATGCATTGTATTAGTTTCATTTTGGTGAAACATCGCTAAAACACTAGTGAAACATTAATTTGTTCTTTTGGCCAATGAGTCCTATGAGGTCCAAAGTTCACTGCTGGTTCTACCATGTTCCTTTTCCTCATAATATTTGCAAGACTATACAAACAGGTGTTTCTTTCCTAAAGATTCTATTCCAGATTTTCATTGAATGGGGCTCTTTGTGCTACTGACAGTGCATTTGCCATCAAGCCCTAGACTATATTGATTTTGGTGGCTCATTGCTTCCCCTGCAGGCACGAGGGGTTGAAATCCTAGCGCCGGCTCTGGGTGTGTGGAGCTTGTTCAGTTATTCTCCAGATAGTCTGGTTTCCTCTCATAGTCCGTAAACAATAAGTCCAGGAAAAGCATTCTGGGTAATTGTGTTTGTGCGGGGTGTGCGCTCTGTGAAGGACTGGCATCCCACCCAGGGTGTCCCCCAGTGCCCTGTGAAGGACTGGCATCCCACCCAGGGCGATCCTGTGCCTTGTGTTCTGACCCTCCTGCGATCCAACCAATCTGGTTGGAAGATGGATGGGAGTATATTAAATTTTAAAGTATTAAATCTGGACAATTGATGCAATAATTGGTGTCCTTCAGGTATGTAGTGCAGTGCAGCACCGTGTCAGCAACAGTGAAACCAGATGACAGAGTTGGAGGCTATTGCATTCCTCAGTTAACCAAGTTGTACAGCAAATGTTATGAAGGAATGCTGCTGGTCAGGTTTGGCTCTGGGCTGATAATGACAGTCTGCTTGCTTATTTCCTTAGTGAATACAGGTAGTAATGAGCCATTTAGTTTCAGGTGCATCTGTCAACAACAGAAGCTGTTCCGCTTTCTACTGAAGAATAAAAATGCAGGGGCATGTAGTAGTTCCATCCATCCACTTTCAATACCCACCTGTCCTATGCAGCGTTGCGGGGGTCTGGAGCCTGTCCTGGAAACCTTGGTCACATAGACGGAAACAAGTCAGGATGGGGCACCATTCCATTGCAGGGCAAATGCATGCACACATACACCTGTAGTTCGTGGACTGTTTTTGGGCCGCGTGGGAAACTGAAGAACCTGGGAGGAAACTGTGAGGCACCAGTGCCATAGGTTCATAAAAACTTTCAGGTGTTTGCTTCAAGCTATTTAGATAGAGACAGATACACACATATACACACACACACCATCAGAGCTAAATGTGATGCAACAAAAATGTACCAAAATCAACTGTGACTGGGATAAACAGGAAGTAATAATGTTTTATTTATATAGTGCCTTTCTGACTCCCAAGGATGCTTTGCAATATACACAATCCAACACACACAAAAAAGTATTGACCTTAAGCCTGAAGATATTGATTTTGAAAAACTCCTCAAACGCAAATATCCAGGAAACACAACGGACAAACCATGTGAAATGTGTTTGATACATTTCCTTCTATGAATATTGTTTATAACTATTAATTTTCTAACAATATTCGATACATAAGAGCGTCACTAATTTTTACATTAGCTCCATTTACAGCGGCCAAGGTATGAACTGTGCTCTAATTCTGACAACGGATCTGCATATATTCTCTTCAAACTACGGATTTAGTTTGTCTGCATGATGTAATCTTCGACATTTTTTTTTTTACGTTCAAAAGAAAACACCACTGAAGGCCTCTTCTGAATGAAAGTGCCTTTTCCCCTCCCAAATACCGACATAATGAACACGTTTCAGTGTGATTTCTCAAACCTCGCTCTACCAGTTTACAGGTTACCTTTAAGGATACACCCTAACGCTTCATGCCACCCACAGCAAATGGACTTCTTATGTCAAAGCAGTGACATCTGTGATTCCTGGTTTTGGGGGCTTCCCTAAGCGGATGGTGACTGGTGTCCTTGCCGAGTCCGGCCTGGCTATTTCCGGTCTGGCTCGCCTGACCAGACGCAGTGCTGCCGCTTTCCTCCTTTGATCCTCTGCTGCTGGCATGTGCAGCTGTAACTTGTGTGCCAGTCTATCTGCCACCCTGTATGCCTGCACGGCGGAAAACAGTCTGTGGCAAAACCGCCACCTGCTGTCTGCCTGACAGTAATGCAGTTCCTTCACCAGGGCCCTAAAATCACGGGGCAGCTGGTATCGCGGAAGCTCCTTAAGCTCCTTCGGAATGTCCTGGATGCAGCAGAGGCCTTCAAAACACACCAGTGCAAAGCCATGACTCTGTCCATAGCCGTGCAGCAGGCCCCGCAGATAAGCCAGCGCTGCCCTCAGGACAGATGTGGTGACTCCACTGGGCTCCATGTGACCACCATCTTCTTCACTCTTCTCCTTTCTCCTTTTCTCCATTTCTCTCTCTCCCGTTCCTTCTGCAGTTGGCCCACACCAGGCTTGGAAGGCTGAGTTGCCTTCTGGGCTCCAAACGACCAGAACACGACCCCCAGCGGCCAACACGCTCTCACACTGGCCATACAGCCAAGGCAGGGGCCCCAGGTCAGCAACACCCCCGCCTCTTGGTGCCAAATGTGCCATATGCACTGTGGAGCACAGGTCCCCCTGCAGGATGGAGGCCAGAGCACACATAGCAGATAGCTGATCTGTCTGCTCCGAGGAGCACACCAGCAGGACGGGCCTGCAGCTCAGCTGCCAAGCTGGAGAGAGAGAGAGAGAGAGAGAGAGAGAGAGAGAGAGAGGGGTCAGTAAGCAATTCTTCCATGTCAACATATCCCCACACACCCCAATACTCCCAGTTTCCTGTACCTGAGAGTCTTCTTCGGGCGGCAAGGTAACTCAGGTATGCCAAAATAATTCCAGATGTTATGACTATGGATGTTGCCACAGCAACAAGGCCCCACCTCTCGTGTGAAGCTGAGAATAAAATGGGAGCCGCAGGGGAGAGTCATCAGTCCATCTGGCTTAAAGCGACGAGTGAGCATTGCCAAGTGAATGAAAATACGGGACTATGACACTCACAGAAAGGACAGTAGAGTCTCCAGCCGTAAAGTAATGGGTCTGTCTGCCAGACCTATGAGACATCAAACAAGATGCACCAAATCTGCCATTATACTGACACTGCAATTCACACACCAACCTGTACATATATCATATATTCATATATCAGCAAGGATTTTCAACTTCTTTTAAACCAGAGCTCCAAATAAAAACACTCCAGCTAGAGAATCCCTGCCTAATATGCAATCATGGCCAAATGAAGCTTCATGAACTGTTTGTGGTATTTTTATGACATCACTACACGGGACATTGGTTTGCTTTGGGACACGCTATTTTTGAACAGAGATCGCCATCTAGTGGTGGCACAAAATATAGCAATTGATTCATGAAGCTTCATTTGGCCATAATACTAATATGTAATGATAAAAATAACTAAGAAATTTGAACGATCATCTAATTAAGTAATATGAATGACAAATACGTATGGAACAGATCACTATATCACCTGCACACACAGCTCCTCCTGGAGGTGGATGAATGGGAGATGTAATTCTTTTTTATTGGTACTATCCTACAGGACACAAAATTACATATTAGATCCAGCAGGGATTCACCTATATTATGTAAACATTAATGCACACTATTTCTCACGTACACTGTTACATACAGACACTAACATACACGGTTAGCAATTAACAACCCCCACCAACAAAAGCTCTTTGGAACAATGACCTCTGTTATCAGCCACTCCTTGGTTAAGGTCTCTAGACAATGCTGGATTCCCTTGGATTTTGCGCTTGTTTAGTAGGAACCTAGTCTTTGTGTTTTAACTTGAATATCTTTTCTATTAGTTTCTTACAGTGTTTTGTAATATACTATACAAATGTGCTGCTGCAGTGCTAACATGCACTTGTACCTGGTCACTGACCGGAAGCTTAGCTCAGCTGCACATATGCCTAATTGTAAGGTTACCATATTTGGTACTATGAAACCGTGGATGTGTCCAGGGATCAGAATATTAATGAATTTTCACATTCACCGGCCAATCAGGTAAGCACTTCTCTCATGAATATTAATAAGGTCCCCCTGTAAAATGAAAATTTGCATCTGGGGAAATCCAGACGTATGAAAACCTTACAGTTCATTGTCGTTTTACAATCCACTCACAATTGACACAATAAATGTGTATGTAAGTCTTTTCCAACAAAAGTTACCAAAAGCGAAGCTAAAGTTGTGCATTGTTCACCAGAAGTCAGTTTCTGGAAGCTGACATCAGTCGTAAGCAACATGACATGAAGGGATGGGAATGACGTTTAATTTTTAAACATGTGCACTTGCAAATGCTGTGTTATGATACTGAGAGGCTGCTGAATACTGGAAATCGGCATCTTTTCCGTTCACTTTGTATTCCACTGTAACCTGCGACACTGGGCCACATGGGGCGTAGGATAAACTGCCGATTTTCGAAAAACTGCCTGGAAACCCGGATAGCGACCTAAAAAGAAGATGTGTCCAGAGAAAGCAGGATGGACGGTTTCTTGACAGTTGTTTGCTGCCGCCCTTGTATGTCTGCTAAATAAATAAATACATTTTAACTAAAAAATGCCTGTCTTAATACCTTAAACGGAGTAAATATTTTTAATGCGGTATATTTTCCGCTTCACCACAAAACCAGTTGGTCAAGAGTTACTCTCTCTGAGTATTGCACCAGTTTCCCAAACACTAATACACAAGCACTCGCGCACACACACACTTTTCTGTATTTCACCTCATTTACCTTGCTGACAGAGTGGACTGCACCCTGGGTCACACACTCTTGTCCCTGTATAACACAAAGCTGAGCGGAAAATGATGCTGGCACTGCACTTGAGATGTATACTTTCAGGTGTCGGGAGGCAGGGACCACCTCTGCGCTCCATTTAGTATGACCTAGAGTATGGGGGATGAAAGGACACATCAAACATAGATTTCGGGTTACAGATCTAGGGTGGAGCGGATGTGCTCTCTGGTCGTTTGTCACCTCACAAAAAAATCGTTGTCTCAGTTTTGAAAGCTAAAGGGATTTTCCCAAGGCAGAAGTTCTGGTGGAAAATTCGTAGAAAACAACCACAAAACTCACCAAAAATAATGGCAGCAGCATGACATTTGACAACAGAAGAGTTTATGCCCAATGTAAACTTTACATTCCTACACTACATACAGAAATACCAGCTGCACTGTATTTTCTCAAGAATAATCAACAAATAAACAAAAAAAAAGAGAATCTCTGTCAACATTTACATTGATCTGTCCATCGTCAGTGGCATGTGTCGAGGAGGATTCAAGAAACAAGAGATACAACCAACCGAGTCTGTATCACCTAAGCTCTGTCTTTATCTATTGCTGTGGTTTAGTGGGTCTTTGCACTGTAGAATAGAGGGTCTCAAACCCTGGTCTGTGAACCTGTACTGGACTGTGGGCAGTATTCCACCGGACTGTGGAACCCTTGGGGTTTTGCAGAGGGGTTGGTTATTACTTACTAAACTAGGTATTTTCCATTTTTTATGACCCCTCACGCCTGAAAGAAATGTAAAACTTAAACTTGTGAAATCAGCGATTGATCTGCTAGCCCCCTGAACCACCTCCCCGGATATTTTATCAGCTTGGTAACCCCTACTCTCGATGTTAGGACTTGTGTGCCCGTGAAAGTGATTGGTTGAAATCAAGGTTATCAGTTCAAATTTTGTAGTCAGTGATTTCACAGTTGGGCCCTAAACCCCAACTGAAATGCAAATTTACAAAACTCATTCAGTCTGGTATAATTGTTCTGAACTTAGTGAGTAAAGTAATCAAAGTTCTTAGTTGGATTATGTCATGCCCCGCTCGTCCGATCCCCCCCATGTGGAATCCACATGTTTACCAGCTGTTTCTTGTTGCTATTAATTAGTCCTGTGTATTTCAGTCCGCGTCCGAGTATGTTTCCCTAGTCCTGTCATTGACGTTGCATGTTTCCAGTATCCTATGATAGACTGATTCCGAATAAATCCCTCATTCTCCAGTTCTCCGTCTCCCTGCTCCTGCTTCCCCGGTCTGAGTGTGACAGATTACATGAGGACTGAATGAGTTTTGGTTCCCAAGACTGTAACATGATGAGGAAGATAATGCCTTAATCCTACAGAAAACAAGTATAACAAAACTCAATCTTCACATATCCCATGTGGCACTCCTATGAGAAACACATATACAATATAAACAGGTAATACAGAAACTCGGGGTCGCAACCCAAGGTCAGCTATTTATCTGACATCACTGGAGCAGTTTTTGAGGTTAAGGGCTTTGCTGAAGAGCTGAACAGTAATATAAGTCAGAAGAGATGCAGTTTAAGTGGACAAGTATCTATATGATATATGTACAGTTTTTGCTCTCAAATTTGTCACTTTCTATTATACCGAAACCTGTAGTGCTGTGTGAAAGTGTCTGGACTGGCCTTTCAGTTTATTCTCTTAAAGATGTACAACACTGAAAAAAGTCATTTCCGTCACATTTATGGGAATGAAAGATTTGTGGCTAGCGCCTTGTCACAAAGGAAGGCCACGCCACAGGTTTCTTCTGTGACCGAACGCATGTACAGGTACGCTCTTAAATAAAAAATTATGGGCTTGAAACGTGCATTGCATGTCTACGAAGGGTAAGCGTGTCACATCAACCGGATCTCCAGGGCTCATTTGTGGTTGTTTTGCTACTTTTACACTCTAACTCAGCCTTGTAAGACGGAAACCAAGATTGCTGATAGTGGACACCTGTGTAAATGTGTGAGAAGCGCAGTGGGAGCGTGCCTGACATTTACCAGCCTCTCTGTAAGCTCACAGTTTAAATACCTAAAAATATCTTTGTAGTAGTTGCTACTAGTGTCTTTCAAATTATGGTGTTAGTCATATGTAAAGGTGGTGTAAATCATTTGATATGATTGCAGAGATCCTTTACTGTCCCCAGTCAACTTATTTGAAGTATTGTTAAATTAATGGCTTCAGCATGTAAAGCCTTATATTATGTTCTTCCATCCTCATAGGTTTAAGGGGTTTTCTTCACCTCTTTTATTGTACTGCACATAGTGTAACGAAACCAAGAACATAGTTTTCTTGTCATTGTCACTAAAACAAAAAAGCATGCATATATTTTAAAATAAGTTAATACCTTAACTTAATGATGGCCAAATGAAGCTTTATGAACCATTTGCTGTATTTTCTCACCCAATTAAGATAATGCTCTTTCAAAAAATGGCTAAAAACATCCATATAGTCTGGTCTGAAAATATCGCAAGTGCTTCATGAGGTTTCATTTGGTCTTCACTACTTTATCTGGCAATCTTGGGCGAAGCCCAGCATCATGATACAACTTTCCATTATTTGGGTGTTTACCTTCCTTAAAGATGCAGTATTCGTGGGAACTGCTGTTTAGAGACAGCTGCAGAGAGATGGGGGAGGGTGAACAGAGAAAGAGTGAGTTTATGACCTGCTCATTAAAATCAAATTTAAGTCAAAATCAAAACAATTCAAATTCTCAGCTTCAGGGTTCGTACACTTTTCGATCAATGAATTTCCATGACTTTTCCATGACTTCAAGCAAAATTTAAAAAAACGCTTTTTTATTCAACCCATTCAGGAAATGTGTTTGCAGTTGTTATGTCATCATCATCATCGCATGACACCATTACAAACATGTACTTTGTGTAGAGGATCCAGCTGTTATGATCTTGTAGTCACCCATTGAACATGGATTTACCTTTTATCGCATAGAATTTCACAAATATGTATGTTGCGTTTCTCCCTTGTTCAGACACACACTATCAAAAAAGTTGCATAGCTCATTTTCCGCCTGGTCTAACAATGGTGAGGTGGACAATTATTAATTTCCAGCTATCACCAATTATCTTTTCTAGCTATCACCAGATAGAAAGTCATTACTTTATTCCTTACATTTGCAATAACAAGAAACAATAATTACTAAGCTGTAAAAGTTAGTGCTAAAAGACAAATTATGTGTGCGTGCCTCTAATTACTCTAATGTGACATGTCTCATATACGCATCAGAAAAATAAGCACAAAATAATGTTACCTTGAAGTATACCCAGCATGTTACACTATGTGTAAAGATTAAGAATCAGAAATAATAATAATAATAATAATAATTAATAATGGCATAAACAAATAATGCCACAGTGGACTATGCATGTAAATATATATGAAGGAAGGTTCTTGGGTGTGTGTTGCAACTGTTAGCACCCGAGTGGAACTACAAGCTAGAAGTGACTTTATACTTACAATATTGTGAAAGATTTAATTTTATATATATTAAATGTGTTCCTTCTTGTAACCACTCAAATGACACAGATTCTCTCACGCGCACACGCCCACACACACAGTCTGATACTCAAAATGCAACTTTACACATTTTGCATCTGAATTTCTCTGCTTGCTGGTGCTCACAGCAGAGGGATCTTTTTCATAGGTGGAACATTAAGTCTATATGCAGTGCTCTGTGGCGTCTCGAAGCGGCACACACAACTGCACAGACATAGCACGATCACGTGTTTCTTTTGTCATTTGTATTTGGACTTCACACGATCTTTACACATTCTACTCATCATGTTAACAGTATTCATTATTTAAGCAGTGACACAGAAGGAGTGCGGTCGTACTCCCGATATATCACGGCTGTGATTCGGCACGAGGCCGCAGGCGCTCGAGGGGTGAAGAGATCAGGAGACGGACAGCACAATGAGACATGGAAATGAGACATAGAGAATGTTACGGTTTTTAGATACACCTGTGTGGCGGAATGATACAGCTGACATGAAATGTCCGAATGCAGTTATCGAAGTCGGAACTAACTGTTGTATAAATATAAAATCTTTCTTTTAGCATTGTCCACAAGACCACACTAAATGTGTGACATTGACAATACACACACACGGACATGTAGGGTATACCTATCTCTATGGGGCCCGCTCATTCACTTCTATAGGAAAAATGCTAACGCTACCTATGACAACCTTAACCCCCATCCTGCCCTAACCACAACCATAAGTAACCAAGCAAAATACAAGAGTTTGTGCATTTTTAAATTTTCATAGCAGTCACTGATTTTTTGTAAAATAGAGAGTTTTCCCTTATGGGGACCAGGAAACTGGTCGAATGTTGATTTTTAAAAAAATCACGTTAAAAACATAAAAAACGTAATTCTCAAAAATGACTTTTTCAAAACTTTTCCAGGTGTGGGGAAGTGTGATTACTTAATTCTACGATTTTCCAGAATTTTCATGACGTATGAACCCTGCAGATTCCTGATGCATGGATCATAAACTGAGATTAAATACTGTTCCTTACTGGTCTTAGCACAAGGAATAAACATAAATATCGAAGACATATAGATGTAAAACATTAATACATAAGACAGTAAAATCTAGACATGGACATAAGACAAAAAATATAGTGAAACACCAGATTAGTCATTGAGAATGTGCAAATGTACAACTGGACTGAATGAGCAAATGGGGGGAATGTGACAATTAGAAGAACAAAGACACACTCACCTTCACACACATGTTGGGGTGTTTGTCCACATGAGAAATGCTATAGTACTGAAAGAGGGAGAAAGAAACAGAACCTTTTCAAAACTGGATTTATTGAGTGCTGGTTTATGACAGTGGATACAGGCCATAAGCACCAACTTACCAGTATCACAGGATTGTTGGTATTCTGTGAATGAAAGACAAGCAAATTCTTATTAGCGTTTCCTTACATGTGGAGACCTTGCTAGTAACAGCAGAGAGTTGAGATTTGAAGAACGCTGTCAGGCAGGGAAAGTATTAGCCACCCAGTTTGGATAGGGAGGACAAAATTACTCGCAATGCCACAGGTGCGGGTGCATGTCAGACAGCACAGGGCGTAAGATTCAGGTAAACATTGGATGGGATTCCAGTCCATCACAGGGTAGATGCACACACACACATTTCTATGATTGTGGGGACTCTCCATTCATTTCTATGTGCAAATCCATAATCCCAACCCTGACAACCTTAACCATAAGTAACCAAACAAAATAAAAGAGAACTGACATTATTAGTTTTTTGATTGCAGTCACAGATTTCTATAAAACTATGGTTTATATTGTGGGGACCTGATCAACGTCCCCACAAGCTAAAAAGTAACAGGTTTTACCACACTGTGTTGGTCCCCACAATGTACTATGTGTAAATACAAACCCTGCTTAGCTTATATTTGTCATCTTCTCTCTACAGGCTTCTTTCATCATCTTTGGCTGTTGGCCAGAAATCGATTCATTGTATGTAGATCATGTTTTAAAAGTCTGGAAATTTCAAATGATTCTGTATCCCCCTAACTGGCACTTTATTATTCTTTTTTATGTACTATATAAGGTCCTTTTTTAGGGGGGATTTTAGTAGAAATCATATTTGGTATAATAAGTATCCAGTTTCCTGTTTTGCTCCGAACACAAAGTACCCAGATAAAATGGTGAGCTTGCTGTATTTTAAACTGTCCTTTCTTAACTGGACAGTCATCTGGACAGAAAATACTGGTGTGAGGAGAAGATGCAAGTAAAATACATACTTGCCCAATAATTCTGCACTCAGTGTATTCATGTACTACAGAAAATGTTATCAAAATGTATCCAACCATTAATGCAAACACATTTAAGGAGGCTAAACATACCATGATTATACCTAAAATTAAGAATCAGATTCAATAGTGAATAAATAGTATAAATAGTGAATTTATGGTCTAATTGATCTTATTCCATGTATAGCTGGAGTGGGAGATACAAATGTTTGATAATAAACATGAATTCCCCTTCAAATACCAACCATACTGTACCTCCATTCATCCATGCATATTTCAACAATTTAACTAGTACAGGTTCACACTCAAGGATAAGCGGTTTGGAAAGTGGATGGATGGATGGATGGATAGATGGATGGATGGATGGATGGAGGTTCACACTCACTGAATCGGCAAGCAGGGTGGAGTTAGCAATGGCCAGGCAGTCGGTCGGTATTTTCTGGATTCGCCAGCAGAGAGAAGCAGCAGGTTTGTGGGGACATAGAGATTGCCACTTCAAGCTCATATCAAATTCAGTCACGACACTGGTGCGCCACACATCTTCCCCTGAAGATGTAAAACAGAGCAATAATTATGCTACTGTAGCAGCTAGTACAGAGAATGACCAGGCGGTGCCTGCAATTGACAAATAAACTTCGAATTAATTTGAGTACAGAGATGAGAGTTTTAATACTACCTCTGGTAAAGCCAATATAGACACACATAAGGGTTGACTCACCATCTAATGCTAGGGTCATGAAGGGACACACAGTGGTACGAACGGCATCAGGGAGTGCATAGTACACCTATAGCAACACAGAGCACCATATAAAAACTACACATTTTTTCATGGTAATACAGGCACTATACATGCAACCAAAACCCTGCATAGTATATTTTGCATGTTCCAGAACATATGTGGTATTCAGCGGAGCTACATGGATTTAAGATTATCACACAGTCATTACCTGCACACAGAGACAGGGCAGCAGGTTGGGGAAGCTGAGGCTGACACTTGGAGACTCTTTAGTCACCTGCAACATGCACCATGACCAGGTATTTTAGCTGCGCTACACAATATCTTTACACTGAAAGGACTTACACAGATAGCTGTACAGTGGAAGGTACTTCAAGTGTATGGAAAGACGAGAACATAACATTGTCATAGGTATTACGGCGAAGATTCAGAGTGCTGTATAAATAGCACAAAAGTACCAGTTTTTTGACTCGAGGGTTGTGTTCGGCGCAGATTTCCTCACGCTGCCTGTAGCACAATCTCACCCGAACATTAACCTCAGCTGTCACATTCACATAGACCGTCAAAGAGCGACTGGGTGGGTCTACAGACACAGTGAAGTTGGGTCTTGGTCCACCTTTAAAACAGAGGCCACCTGTCCTCAGTGTCATTCTCAGAAAGTCCCTTGTGCATGAATTCCATGATAATCGGGAGCAATTCCATGATGATCCGTTGAAAACACCACCGTTAAGTTGCACATGACATGATTTTAAATATATCTATATCGCAGTTGTTACATTTTGCAACTGACTGGAAAATGACATCAGGACTGTGCACCTGCAGATTGACAAATCTGTCTCTTTGGGGGAAATGGGAGAGAGACGTAGTTACACAGCTTACCTAACCTCGATGGCATCTGCATAGAAAAGAAAAAAAGACCATGTTCTTTTAAGCAGAAAATGCATGGAGATGTCTCCTCTTCAGTTAAACTATAACCATTTTCTGAATGGCTTCAGTAAACATTGTGCATTCAAAATAAGAAATTTATTACACGCCAAAACTGCTCTTTCACTGGATAAACAAATTAAGATTGAAGGAGCTGATGTCTAAAACAACATCTCCAATCCCTGCTCATTCTGGTGGACTGTTGTTGGACTGAATCACCCTTTGCATTTTAAAAAGGCCTTTTTTCAAATAAATAACATTATCTGAGTTATCTAATGAATGTCAGTTTATTTTAACTCATCTGTATAAACCAAGCTGTAGCAATACAGCTTCTAAACATCTTTTGTTTAGTCCCTTAAAATGATTATGGTTAATAAGGGCAACCACGTGTTCTCTATTTCCCTGACCTGTCCTCTTTTTTTGGCTCTCAGTTATAATAATAATAATAATAATAATAATAATAATAATCGTTATTTATATAGTACCTTGCATACATAAAATTCTGTCAAAGTGCTTTACACGAAGAATAATAATATGGAAAAAAGACAAGCAACTAAACAGGGTAAGCAATTAGGGAGTAAATGAGTATGGTATAAAAGAACAAAGTATTCAAATTAGAATAAATAGTAAGATGATTATTTAAAAGAGCAAAAACAAATATAAATAAGAGATTTGTTCATAAAACAGAATTATATGAACGGAATATAGGGACACAAAAATGCCTGAAATGCTTGTTTCATGTTGACATTTTATTCTTATGTCGACATGTGTGCATATTACCGCTATTTTTTGACGCCTCTTTGCGTCCTGCCCCTGATGTCCTACTTTTTTAGGAAAGCAAATTATAGTCACCTAATCGGTTAAATAATTTTCGAAAAGTCAATGATTATTCTTTGATTACTCATTTTGAACAAGAAAAAAGACACACTTGGTTTAGACAAAACATACTCAGAATATAATATTAAAATGTCAAAATTATTAGGAAAGCGTGTTGAAATTCATTTTTACTTAACTCACAAAACATTCGATCAAGTTTTCAGTTAAGCCTTATTAAGCACAATCACGGGCTCTCAAGCGGATGACGTTCATGAAACACAAATGGTGCTAATCACGGTTACCAGGGCCTTTCTGCTACGAGTTCCTGTGTGGATGTACAGTAATGTTCCACGAGATAAGCTGGCAACCCCAACACACATGGCCTTTTCTTTCTGACGGATCTTACCTTGTTGTACTGCCCCGTTACTGCATTTGAAGCTAATACACAAAGCAGCAAGAGCATTGCACACGCAGGTCCAAGAACGCTGCTCATGTATGTCTCCGGATGGTGTCACCACAAAGAGGGATTAAACCAACATTTAGTTTTAAGAAATACACTTCCAAATGACGGATCAGTAGCATTTTGAGCTCAGTATATCATTCTTCTCAAAATGGATGTCGATGACTTTCCCCTTCTTATTGTTAAGGAGTAAATAATTCTCTATGCTCCAATGTTATTGAGTGCGATTACAAAGGTATTTCATGAAATATATTTATGAAAATTTCTTTCTCACATTAACACACAACTGAGCTTCGTGCCACGAGTGCTATCTTTAAAGAACGTTAGTTCATTTCTCAGAAGACCAGCAGTCTGTGGGACAAACTAGGTCGCTCAAAAACATATTTTTTAAACTCCTCCTTTCGGAAAGTAGGCTGACTCCACATGAAAGCAAATAACAGATCAAATAAGGTCGCACGTAGGCCTATTTGAATCATTTACTGTAAACGAGTTTAGTTTTAGCAATCTAATTTTTAGCTGTTTACCGCGTATGAAAATGGCACGGTTTTACACGGCAGCTCACATTATGTGTTTACAAACGCCGACATTGCGGATTCCTGCACCTGCGAGGTATTCGATTTTAAAGGTGTGTCTAAAATGCAAAATGTATATTCTCATCCATTATCTATCTGTTTGCTTATTATTTTGATGCACCCGAAAATACACCACTTTTCCTGTAGCATTCTGTTAGTGGCCTACTGACAACGCGCATTACAGTGAATATTCTGTCAAAAAGTATATACATTTCACTGGTCTCAGTTGTGCCCATAAATGACAGAAGCCACAAGACACCCACAAGATGAGAAACAAGTAGTTTGTCAGTGAAAAACAACCTTAGCTCTATTCGTAATGTACGGAAGTCTGTAGAGGACATGTATAAACTTTTTTTTCTTTTCGTTATCTCGAGATCACGACTTATTTTTTCTTATTTTTTTAAGCCGACATCTTTCAAACATCACCCAGTAAACATGGAGACGTCCCGGACTCTCCTGTTAGTTGGTAATGAAACTGACTACTCGTGCAGATTTCTCCGACGGTATAACAGTAAATTTCTGATCCTCCTTCTCAAATGACGAACACTAATATGACAATTTTCTAGCACCGACAGACAGTGTTAATTCCTCTTATCCATGATTCGGTGCAGTATACCTCGATATTTCCCACAATTTGAAGTCTAACTTGGTTTTACAAACATGTGCAACATAACCACTTATATGTGATTGCGCAGTCGCAATGTGAACAATTTCCTCCGGGATTAATAAAGTCTTTTGATTATGATTCTGATTCTGATTGGGACATCCATGCACGATCTAAGTAAAATCTGACGCATTCGTCCATGAGGATAATACTAAACCTCGAGATCATGGGAAAGTGACATGGGTTATGTCGAAATCACAAGAAAATAAGTCGCGATCTCGAGAAAAATAATAGATAAAGTGATAGTTTAAACTTGAGCTGAGGAAGGAACGTGCAGTGACTGATAGATTTTAGATTGACGTCTTAGGACTTTTGAAGGGAAGGCATTTGACAATACTTCACTCCCCAGTTATATAATTACCAGTCATACTGGTAAACATATTAGCAGTTACTTCCTTTATGGGAAATATGGAGATCCCCTTGAACAGCAAGAAGACCAGCATTTCCAAATGAATTAAAACTGTTAATGGGGACATCAAATTATATTTTTTTTATCGTGATTAATCGAATTGAAATGTTACAACACCAGTAAAAAGGTTTCATAGTTTGCACCTGTAAAGGTATAGAAATTAAATTCCGTTTTAAAAGTATTTGGTTTCTTATATAAAATGTTACATGTTATTACACAAAGTTAACCAATCTTTGTTTCTTCACTATTATTGTTTGCAAATATATCTTTTATAAAGACTTTATTGATCTCTTTTGCCTCCCCCATCTTACTCTCTATAGGTGAGATCAAGCTGGCAGTGAAGGGCAACCACCTTCTGTAGCATCCAGGAAGCTAGAGGTTAAGGGCTTTTCTCAAGGACCCACACATGGACCAAGGTCAAGTTTGAACTAGCAACCTTCTGATCACAGACACAAAGAGGCTGATAATAAAAAGCCCACTGCCACCTAATTTGAAACAGAATGTAGTGGTAAAAGAGGTAACTGTATTAATGGATAAATCCAGTGTATATTTGTGTATAGTTAATTTTTGCCTGGTATTTGCCCCTCCTGTCAAGTGTAAATAGCTACACACGTGGACAAAATTGTTGGTACCCTTCAGTCAATGAAAGAAAAACTCACAATGGTCACAGAAATAACTTTAATCTGACAAAATTAATAATAAATAAAAATTCTATGAAATTTAACTAATAAAAGTCAGACATTGATTTTTAACCATGCTTCAACAGAATTAATAAAAAAAAAAAACTCATGAAACAGGCCTGGACAAAAATGATGGTACCCCTAACTTAATATTTTGTTACACAACCTTTTGAGGCAATCACTGCAATCAAACGATTCCTGTAACTGTCAATGAGACTTCTGCACTTCTCAGCAGGTATTTTGGCCCACTCCTCATGAGCAAACTGCTCCAGTTGTCTCAGGTTTGAAGGGTGCCTTTTCCAGACGGCATGTTTCAGCTCTTTCCAAAGATGCTCAATAGGATTGAGGTCAGGGCTCATAGAAGGCCACTTTAGAATAGTCCAATGTTTTCCTCGTAGCCATTCTTGGGTGTTTTTAGCTGTGTGTTTTGGGTCATTGTCCTGTTGCAAGACCCATGACCTGCGACTGAGACCAAGCTTTCTGACACTGGCCAGCACATTTCTCTCTAGAATCCCTTGATAGTCTTGAGATTTCATTGTACCCTGCACAGATTCAAGACACCCTGTGCCAGATGCAGCAAAGCAGCCCCAGAACATAAAAGAGCCTCCTCCATGTTTCACAGAAGAGACAGTGTTCTTTTCTTGATATGCTTCATTTTTCCGTCTGTGAACATAGAGCTGATGTGCCTTGGCAAAAAGTTCAATTTTTGTCTCATCTGTCCATAGGACATTCTCCCAGAATCTTTGTGGCTTGTCCACATGTAGTTTGGCAAATTCCAGTCTGGCTTTTTTATGGCTTTTTTCAACAATGGTGTCCTCCTTGGTCGTCTCCCATGAAGTCCACTTTGGCTCAAACAACGACGGATGGTGCGATCTGACACTGATGTTCCTTGAGCTTGATGTTCACCTTGGATCTCTTTAGAAGTTTTTCTGGGCTCTTTTGTTACCATTCGTATTATCCGTCTCTTTGATTTGTCATCAATTTTCCTCCTGCGGCCACGTCCAGGGAGGTTGGCTACAGTCCCATGGATCTTAAATTTCTGAATAATATGTGCAACTGTAGTCACAGGAACATCAAGCTGCTTCGAGATGGTCTTATAGCCTTTACCTTTGACATGCTTGTCTATAATTTTCTTTCTAATCTCCTGAGACAACTCTTTCCTTCGCTTCCTCTGGTCCATGTTGAGTGTGGTACACACCATGTCACCAAACAACACAGTGACTACCTGGAGCCCTATATATAGGTCCACTGACTGATTACAAGATTGTAGACACCTGTGATGCTAATTAGTGGACACACCTTGGATTAACATGTCCCTTTGGTCACATTATTTTCAGTCTTTTCTAGGGGTACCATCATTTTTGTCCAGGCCTGTTTCATGAGTTTTTTTTTTTTATTAATTCTGTTGAAGCATGGTTGAAAATCAATGTCTGACTTTTATTAGTTAAATTTCATAGAATTTTTATTTATTATTACTTTTGTCAGATTAAAGTTATTTCTGTGAACTTTGTGAGTTTTTCTTTCATTGACTGAAGGGTACCAACAATTTTGTCCACGTGTGTATGTACCCATGTCAAGTGTAATTAGCCAAGTCTATTATATATATTTCTGTCTCAGAACATTCTGACTCTCAAAATGAGGAAACTATAGAAATGTGACTAATGCCTATTCCACTAGATCAATTATACACCTACACTTCAACATGCATTTGCTCAGTTTGGTGTAACAACCTGTAATTGAATAGTAGGTACTGCATTTGCTTCCCGCAGTTTAAAACACAAACAGTTAGATGGATTGAAATTCCCCATTATATATGTTTGTGTGTGTATGTGTGTGTGTAGTAATGGAGTAATATCCCATCCACAGTATTCCCATTGCTAAGGATAAGCTTTAGAATAGGCACTAAGTGGTTGGAAAAGGCTGCTTCCATGACTGATCAGCAGAGGGCGACACAGGCTCTGTGCTTTGATATTTGATTTATTTACACGTCTGTTCATTTCTTATACACCACAGTTTGAGTTTCAGCCTGTGTTCTACTATCAGTTAGGTTCTTTCAGTCTTGAGATAATAGTCTTTGCGATACAAAGTCAGAAGGCATCCTTACTTCTCCAGTAAAGTTTAGTTGGCTTTCCAAGCCTACTTTGCTCTTCTCTTGGTCACTCCCATGGTTAGTATTTTCCACCCAGGAATGAATAAAGTTTAATGAACCAATGACTAGGCTAAATGACTAGATCCAAGCTATGTGTCACACCCTGCTCATAAGATCCTCCTGTGTGCCACGCCCATTTTGTCCATTAAAATAACATCAGGTTAATCAGAAATAAAATGTACATTGTTTATGTTGTAAATGACTATTGTCGCTGGAAACCCGTCTGATCCTGCCGTTCATGTCTCTCCCCCGTTTGGTCAGCAGGTGTTGCTGGCCATCCTGTCTTGTCATTATTTGTTTGATAATCCTTGTGTGTTTCCCCTGTCCCCTGGACTGCCACATAACTCAATGGACTGAGTGTGTGGTACACAGCCTGTAACCTGGTACTTGTGGGTTTAAGGCCAGCCTCACCCATTTTGTTTGTTTATTGGTTTAGCCTTAGTTGAATATTATTTATCCCTGTCCTTAATTTGTCTGGCTTATGGTTCTCTGCCCCTGCCTTGGTTATCTTCTGTTTGTTTCGTGATTTTTCTCCTAGTGCAGTATTTCCCTGTGTTTCCCTAGCTTCAGGTCTTGTAAGTTCCTTAGTTCTGTGTTCAATACTGTTAGCTTCTTCACCTGCTGTTGTTGCCCTGTGTCCTTGTTGATTGGTTGTTTGATTCTCGCCTTGTTATCATTGAATTTCAGTGCTTGCCTTTGTTCATTTCCTTAATTGGCCATTGTGTTAGTTTGTGTCAGAATGTGTATGGTCAGTTATTGTGTGCTTGGTGCTCTGTTCCTTGTGTCGCTCTGCTCCCCATTTGTGTTGTCCTACAGTTTCCTGTAGTTAGTTCTTGTTTTCCCAATTTGTTTTTGACCCCTTGTGGTCCATTTGTTTTTGACCCCTTGTGGTCCTTGATGGCACGCTGTGTTTGCTAATCCGAGTTTATCACTTTAAAAGGAAAATTTGATCATTATAAATCCCTTTTAAAATTGTTAGCACAGCTGAAACCTGTCATGCTAGTTAAAGAAGTAGTACGTAATACTGCCCTTTCGATTAGTTGAGTATCTGGACTGTCAGCAATTGTGGGTTCGATTAAAGACGCAAAATGGCCAGAAACGAAGAACATTTTTGTCCCCCCCATTCCATGGGCAATATCCAAGTGAGCCAAAACTTTTCAGTGGTACTGTACATTAATTGTAATAAGTGAATTCCAAAAATAATTTGTCTTAGTGTACAAATGAAACTTAAGTTTTAGCAGTTAGGTAAAAGAACACAATGATAAATAAAACTGATAAAAAAAGAGAATAACTGAGAAACTGTTTATATGTTATTTAATAACTTGATCATAATGACACAGAATTATTGCTTAATGTAATTTGAACGGTCTGAAAGGAGTCTCAGGATGCTGAATCTATGTCTGAACCACAGTTAGCTCAGAGAGGTTCACCCCTAGAACAGACTGGTAAGGCACCAGCCAGCAGTCCACTCTCGGTTTGCTGGGGTCATTATAGTTCACTGCCGTCTCCCTACAACACATAAACATCAATCATTGACTAATCCTGCAAGCAAACCCAGAAACGCTTCAAAGTCAAATAACTATTTTTTCTTGACAGAGTAAGAGTATGCTTAATACTTCAGTATTCTTAAAACAAATTTTACAGTGGAGACAAAAACAATCCAGTTTACCTGGATGCAGGAACCTCTTTGTCTTGGATTTCCAGTATCCCTGTTGGTATCACCTGCTTCTCTTCATACGAAACAAGGAACTGTCCTGTAGAATAAGTACATACTGTATACATGAAACCCTCACCAAAAAACACACTTACATACTTGCTGTTGCCATCAATCATATTACATTTTACTGGAGTTCAGGGTACAGGTAGATAAATCTGCTGACTGCGTTTGATAAGTTTAACATTCCACATTTGATAAGTTTAACATTCCACGTTTGATAAGTTTAACATTCCATGTTTTCTAAAGTGGGCCAAACATGTGACCAAGTGGGCCAGGCATATGACCAGGCTTGTATGGATACAAAAAGGGTAAAATTTTCACCCACAGAGATAACTTTTAAGGCTATATCTAAGTATAAAGAATGCCTTATCAGTAAGCATTATACCACACGCACACATTCTTACCTATTATCCCAGTTGCTGTGCTACTTGGGGGGCGTTTTTTCACAGCTGGCCATAGGAAGCTATTTTGCCCGTCTCTGTGGAGCAGGATGTCCATTTTGGTCTCCCCAACCTCCACCGTTAGCACCTCGTCATGCATGTTCAGCGAAAGCCTAACCAACAGGAGGCAATGTCAGTCCCACCCAGCCACACACAAGCACAGGGTGAAAGACAACTACCACGTACCTACTGTAGGTGTCGCTGTTTCAGAAACAGAAATTACTGAGCTAATTAAAAACATTAAAAATCTTTCTTGATCCCAGATATAACAGTGAGACTCAACTGTTAAATTCAGCTGTAATTTAGGGACTTATATGCTGGATATGAACAGGCAATCCTTTGTACATTTTGTATATAATTTAGGAAATAAACAAAATGATTGAACAAACGAGATACCTACATTATGGAAGACACTTCCTCACAGTCTGCGCAAGATACAGTCACTTAAAATTTTCAAGCTTCAGTTAAAAACTCATTTATTCCACAAATGCTATAATGTAACTGCTACTACGTAACACTCCTGTTGTTGTTCTGTTATTATTGTTGCTGTCGCGTCTGGACTGTTTTCTGTATCATTGTTTGCATTGTAAAGCGTCCTTGAGTGTTAGAAAGGCGCTATAAAAATAAAACTTATTATTATTATTAGATACGTTCCTCAGTCTGTCCTTAAGTTTAATTTGTAGGTAAGCCCGAACAATAATAATAGAGTATAAAATAATAATGCGGTAATAATAAAAGTAACTTAATACGGTACTATACTTTACTTTGACAAACCGCTATAGCTGCACAATATTTTCTTTCTTTCTTTACAAAGTAGTACATGCGTTCGATATTATGAACCATTAGAGACTGCCTGTATAAAGCTTCTGTGTAACCCTCCCAAGTAAATGTGTATAGACTTTCAGCTTTAATTTAAGGGGTTGAAGTTATTGCCTTAAGCTTTCAGAAATTATTGCTATTTTTCACATAGTCCCTCCATTTTCAGAAGATCAAAAGTAAATGGACATGTGATTGACACACAGTTCCCTCATTACTCCATGACAAATTAAGTATTTGGTAGCTATTCACTGGAACTCAACATGAGGCCTAAAGAGGTGTCAATGCATGTGAAGAAGGCCATCATTAGGCTGAAAAAAAAACCATAACAAACCTATCAGAGAGATAGCTAAAACTTTATAGGAGTGCCCAAATCAACAATTTGATACATTCTTAAAAAGAAGGAATGTACTAGTGAGCGTAGCAACACCAAAAGGCCTGGGAGACCACGGAAGACAACTTGTGGATGATCGCAGAATTCTTTCCTTGGTGAAGACAAACCTCTTCACAACATCTAGTCAACATCAGTCTATAATCAAGAGATGCCTTCATGAATGTAAATACAGAAGGTTTATCTCTAAATGCAAACCACTGGTAACACTGAAGAACAAGAAGACCAGATTAGAAACAACTTAAAAAGCCTGTCAAATTCTGGAATAAGGTTCTTTGTAAAGATGAAACCAAGATCAACTTGTAAAGAGACTGATAGGAAGAGAAAATGATAGCGTATCATATTGTGTTTCAGACATGGTGGAGACAGTGTTATAGCATGGGCATCTATAGCTGCCCAAATAACTGGGTCACTGATGTAACTGCTGACAGACGTAGCACGATGAATTCTGAAGTTTATAGGGCTGTACATTCTGCCAAGATTCAGCCAAATTCTGAAAAAACGATAGGAAGCTGTTTCACAGTACAAATGGATAATAAACCAAATCATACTGCAAAAGCAACCCAAGAGTTTCTCAGGGTAAAAAAATTGCATATTCTTCAATGGCCAAGTCAATCACCCGATCTCAGCCCAATAGAACATGCTTTTCAGTTACTGAAAACAAAACTGCAAGCAGAAAGACCAATAAACAAGCAGCAACTGAAGGGGGCCTGTCAAGGCATCACTTGGGAGGAAAGCCAGCATTTGGTGATGTGCATTGGTTCCAGACTTCAGGCAGTCATTGACTGCAAAGGGTTTTCATCCAAGTATTAAAACAATGCATATATTGTATATTATATTACTATGTCCAGTTACTTTTGAGCCTCTGACAATGGAGGGATTCTGTGAAAAAGGGCTGTAATATCTGGAAGCTTAATTTGATACCTTTGTTAAACCCCCTAATTTTAAGATGAAAATCTATACTTCCATCTTGATTGCTTAATTTTAAATCCATTTTAGCGGTAAGCAGAGAGAAAAAGGCAAAGAATGGCATCAGTGTCCAAATACTTATGGATCTAACTGTAATATGTCTCTCAAAGTTTTATTTAATATTCTCTATAGCATTCAGCTATAGCTTTTATGTCGTCATATTTTAGATGAAAAATTGCTTCATCATTATGGATGTGATGCCTGACCCGTCCGCTCCTCATGTGTGCCACGCCCCCTGATTACCCACGTGTGCTTCCCCGATTGTTTCCAGCCCTGTCCGATTTATGTTGCCCAGCTTTAATGTATTTAAGTCCTGGTCTCCCCTGTTTCCGTGTCTGCCATTGATGTTACTGGTCTTAGTGGATGTCCGTGCCTGTCCTGAATAAACCCCAGTCTGCCCCGATTTCTGCCTGCCTGCCTGTTCCTGATCGCTCGCGCTTCCTGAGCAATCTCCCGTCCGGCATTTGGCGTGACAATGGACTTGTTGTGTTCTTCAAAGATTCATTCTCAGAATTAAACCTTTGCAATATTTAAACATGGTGCTTAATATGAAACTGTTTTTGTTCTAAGGTTACATGTATCAAAATGTCATTCATGCCAAGAGAGATGCAGTACCCATTCGATGCATCGCTGAAGGAGAAAGGTGTCCAGGAAAAATCTTCATTCTTCTGTCCCTGGATGAGGACAATCTTTGTAGTATCCACAGTGATGCTGCCCCAGGCTTTGGAGCGAATGCTGATCTGCCGAAAGCCCTTCTTGGCTTCACTGTTCACCTGGCCCACGACCAAGAGGTCTACGCCATTGTGTATGTGAGTGAACAAACCACAGAAGAGGACCAACAGTTACAACTGAGTAATTTTGGGGACAAGACCACCAAAATCAAGTCTGATTCAAGACCAAGACCTTGAAGTGTAAAGTCCCACTCAAGAACAAGGCTTTGAGGGGGGTAAAGGGGGAGTTGAGACAGAGACTGGAATAGTAGTAATACTTACTTACAATCAACATCACCCCTGCTAGTAACCAAAAGTAAAAGTGGCTTATCTAAGCATGGTTGTTAACATTGGCAATAGATACATCCATCCAACCATCTTCCAAACCGCTTATCCTTCCGGGTCACAGGGGGTCTAGAACCTATGGGTACGAGGCAGGGAACAACCCAGGACACGGGGCTAGTTCACCACAGGGCACACTCACACACACTCCTACAAGCAATTTAGTAACTCCAATTAGCCTCAGCATGTTTTTGGACTGTGGGGGGAAACCAGAGTACCCGGAGAAACCCCCATGACGACATGGGAAGAACATGCAAACTCGACACACGTGACCCAGGCAGAGACTCGAACCCAGGTCCCAGAGCTGCGAGGCAACAGTGCTAAACACTGCACCACCATGCAACCCATAGATGCATTTCTTTTGATGTGTCAATGGAGATTGGACGTGAAACCAGCCATTTTACTGATCAACATTTTGCATAATTTTCATTCAACAGGTTTTTTTCTTTAAATTTGTAATGAAAGCTGTCTGAGCTGGAGGGATACAATGTAGCATTGCATTCTGTGACCATATTTTCAAAAATAAATTATTTTTATAATCGAATATCTATCAAATTAAATAATCTTGGAACTGTAGTCATATGGCTCTGGTGTAGAGCATTTTTATGGATAAAGTAATGCTCAATTGAGCAAGAAAGTTTAGCCTCTTCCTGAAGCATTTGAGATTAAGAATGAAATCACCCTGCTGACCATCTGATTTGAACCTGTGAACTTCCTTATCTTAGACACAGTGCCCCAACTCATTGAGACACACATCATCTGACAAATGAATGACAAATGCAATTATTAGGGATATAAAGCAGGGTTGTCTCTAGGGAGGAAGATTCAAGGAGAATATTAACAAGATATTAGAGAGGTAGTGAGCGCTCATAAGGGACATTGCATTCAGGCATAACCTCTTGGTTTCTTCATGTCCTTGGTAGATCCTAAAGAACCTCTAACCATTTGGCTTTTCGACTTTCTAGTATCACAAGAATTTAGAAAATTCCATCATTCCATACTCCAAAAACCCAAGTCCAGAATACCTGTCTATTTATCTTCATTATTATTTATACATTCTTGCTTGTGCTACAGTTACATGGAGTTGACTCACCTGCTGTCTGATCGTCTAGCAGCTTGTAATTTTGCTTTTGAGAAACTTGCACATCAAAGCAGAGCCGATTGCTGTGACCTGCCGTGGGCTGCAGGATCCGTAGATCAACCACATCCTCCACTTTGAATACATATAATTCATATGTAAGATGTATACAGTCAGAGACTTTTAACATGTTTAGGTACAGACCCCATTTTATTGACAGCAACAATGATTGCTTGCCATTTAAACTGCTTAAAATGTAAGTGTGACTGCTATATTTATAGCACTCTTTACACATGTATTTAATTTATGCCCAAAACAGCTGAAGAAAAATTTTTAATCAGAAGAGTAATACTATTTTAGATGGTGCCTCTGACTTTATGATACTGAGGAAAGAGTTTATGCTTAACCTGTCACTTGTTGATGCTTCATTTTGACTGATTCTACTTTGGTTGCTTATGGGTCTTTGTATAGGATGCTACTCACCAGGCTGACGTCCTTGAATGGTAGCTAAAAATATTAAAGAAAAGGAATAAATATGTAAATGAAAGGATGGAAGCTACAGAAAGGAAAAATAAATGTGTGCATGCTGAATGCATCATGACTGCTTGAAGTGTCTAAAAGTGAAAATTGGCTCTAATTTTGGAATTCCACACAAAAGTTTTTTTAAAGTTTAACATGTTAAATACCTTTAAGTATATAAAATCTGGAATTAATAATTAGGAGGAGAATTTGACCAAAATCATTTTTCATCTGTGAAAAAAATGTTAGATACCCTCTGGAGTCTGAGGCCTCTCAGCCACTTTTAAGGTAGTCTGACATGTTTTGACATTGTGAAATATTTTGCCTATCTAAAAACATTAATCCCAAAGGGCTACAAATGCTGTTATTCAGCTCAAACTCAGCTCAGCACCAATAATATGACACCACTTAGAATGTCGTTATTCTATTTTTTTTTTAATCTACTTTAAACATACACTTTTCAAAAAACTATTTTCAGAGGCGCTGAGAAATAGTAAAAAAAAATACATTATAAGCATTTCTAGCCAAGACTTTTGAGCTCTGAAGCTTATAGACAAAGGGGTTTGCCTAAACACAGGTGAACGAGACATTCTGAAATTTTATGGAGCTTGATTAATTGGAGATTGATTACTAAAGTGTTAGAACTTTGGAGTGACAACTTTTTCTTTCCAAAGCCAGTGGCCTTCACAATGAATATTGATGAGACAGATGTCACCACACCTGTAATAGCTTGCATACTGTCAATGGTCCATCAGTCTAGAATGCCACTTCACCCCTCGCACCCAAAACTTTGGAAAGGCAGTGTTAATTTGAATATGGAAATTAATATTGCAGTTTTAGGCATTATGAAGTAGGACTGAATATTAAGACCTTGTGCTTGTGTGTGAGTATTTGTACTTACGACGTATGTATGGTCCTACGTAATCGTAATCCACATCATCTAGAGAAGAAATGCAAAAAAAGTAAAAGTGATATATTTTACTCACAATCTCTGTCTGCCAGTATTTACCCCTCAGATTTATACATTCTTCGCAGATATAATTTCATGGCTATTTGGGGAAAATGGCTGAGGATAATTAAATCGGGGCTATAAATGACACCATTTGAATATCCCTTTTAATTCAAGGTAATGTCAGTTGCTCTGTGCAAAGTTCAAACATTGTATTTCACTGTAACATTTAGTCCTGTCTTAGGATTCCCATGATCCTCAGAATTACCTAATATAAGCATAGCAGGCTACTACCACGCTTTCATTTTTAAAATAAAGCAGCTTCTGAGGATTTCAATTAGGTTCATGGTATAAATGAAATAGTCCATGTTCCACATTTAGCTTTATGCCAATATCATGAAGGGTTTAACCCCCGGTTCTTGCTTAATACATTAATTAGACTTTTTGCATGGATGCACCTTCTTTTTCCAGGTGAAAATGTAGTGGATGTGACCATGCTGATGAGGGGAGAATACATGTAACTCAAAAGCGAGTAGCTTTTCCAGCAATTGATCGGAGAATAAAAAGTAATAAAGACAGTGATAGAAGTTAAAAAGTCACAGTGAAAAAGACAAGAATTAGAAAGGAGTTTGCTAAAGTTCTTCTTATGCTGGAATAGCAGTCTACTGAAAAAGTAATTAAAAAGCATTTCACCAAGACCGTAAATGTGACTTGTTTAAATTGATTCTAAGACATGTTATAATGTACATTATCCGTCAATCAAATGATGACTAAATTTGAACACATTGGCATGACAATTGGAAATACCCATCAGGACTCAGCAAAATGTCCTTGATGTTATTTATAACGGTGAACAGGTGAGCCATGGGAAAACACACCTTATGATGTGTGTTTCTCCCCATACCATAATAATTGTCAAACAAAAAATAATTGAGATCTTTAATAAAAACTATGAATACATCAGGACTCACCAAACATCCCAGGACTCCCTTCATGAAGACAAACAGGTGACCCATGGAAACACACAAGGATTTTGGAAAAATTCAACATTAATTGAAATTTTAACAGTCACTGTCAGTGTATAAGCTAACAACATTTACCCCAGAAATTATTGCACTCAAGAATTAAGTCAGATCAACAATGCAATAAAATGGAAGCAGAAATTTTCTGAAGAAAACTTCTCACTTTTGTGATTTTAGTATTAGACTTTGTCTAGAGTCTGTTTGCTGGGACGCTGTATTGGTAGAGCACTCGAATGGCTGTTGAGCAATCCTAGCACTCGAATGGCTGTTGGTTTGAATCCCATGAATGTCAGGAGTGATACTATTCTGTTCTGCCCATGAATAAGATCCTTAGGCTGCAATTGCTTTCTCCTGGGCATGATGTTAATCTACATCCAGCCCTATAAGAAGGTCCTCCAACTTACAAGGAAATATGGGGGTTGGTGGCAGGATTTTCACTCCAGCCACTAGAAAACACTGACACTGGTCCATTTGGATCTGTGTGGGGCTGAGGTATGACCTGCCACTGGGTTGCACTTAGGTTCTCATCTCTGAGGTGGTGCATTGTGTGGTGGGTGTGGCAACACACTGTTCAGTGCCTGCTACTTGCCTTACCTCAATGTTATAGGCAATGGAGAAGAGTTTAATGGGGAAAACAGAAAATGTTCAGAAAAGCAAAACGGAAAACTGTAAAGAAACACTACGAATATTGAGAGAGGCTGAATTAAGCTACAAAAAAAATACTATTTCAATGTCTTAAAGTTAAGCATATGATTTTATTAGAGTTAAGCCATCAGTGTTGACACACCACAGCAGACAGTGCAGAAGACTGAGATGCATCCTCTGCATTTAACCCATATGTGACATAACATAGGAGGGGTGGCTACATCAGCACCCAGGGAACTGTAGCTTGCTCAGGGTAACTCACTGATCAGGGATTCAAACCAGCAATCTTTCAATTACAAGTGCACTTCCCTAACCATTAGGCCACCACTGCCCTATTGCTACAACTAAAACAGAATAAAAGGGAAATCAGCCTTCTACTGACTGAGTGCCCTTTATTTAACTCGCTATAGCAATGAGACACAGTGGGATGTGATCTGTATATCCAGGTAAACCAGTCACTCACCTCCTATAGCTGAAACATGACATAGAGAAAAAAGATGAGAAACACATGGCAAGTTAAAAATCAGATCTCAGTGACAGAAAAAAGAACAAGCAGGTTCAGAATGAAAATCTCTAATGTTATTAAGGAAAAGGTGTGATTGGAAAAATCATGGTTATATACATTACACAAACAACCCTGATTTTAAAAAAGGAGTACTTTGCCACATCATTCATTTAAAATCTACATTTTCCGAAAGTATAAAAAAACCTAATGTGATTGTTTTTGCGTTTTAGTAAATAAAATGTTGTAAATTTTTTCCAGTATACTTTTTTTGTTCTCAAAAAGACTGTCATTCACCAGGTTACTGAGATTAAAATACATCTTGTAAGCTGATTCACTGGTATCTTTACAGCCTCCTCAGTGCTGGATGGTGATTTTTAAAAAGGTGGGAGCACAGTGTGGACAGCTGGCAGTATGACCTATAAATGTCTTTTTATTTCTTTATTTTATTAGGTCTGCTCCTTATATATTAATTCTGCTCTCATTCATCAGAAGACTTATTTAGCATGAAGTCAACAACATAAGCTGCAGTATCTGCTGAGCTTCAAAGCTTCTAACTCAGCTTAAACACACATAGACAGCAAGCTGACTAGCAAACTACTCTACTAAAAATCACTTGGCAAAGAACCTTGATACCAGTTCCAACCAACTTTGGGGTGAAGCGCTTAACTCAAAATAGCATTAACAGTTCACTGAATAAACCGAAAGTACATAATGAGTAAATATAAATAGTAAGTTGAGCATTTTAAATGTACATGTTGGAAAATATTGTGACGCAGTGGGACCGGTCAGTGGAGACTTCGTTATTTGCATCAGCCTACCGGCATGTCTGATGCTGCGCCGTTACCTGTGAAGTAGCCAGTAAAATACTCTGTGTTTTCATGTATTTACACTGTAAATAGTAATTGTTGTAATGGTTTGCAGTAAATGCTGTAATGTAATGTCTTTACCATGCTGTGCACCTGGTTTCATTCAGTGGCTACCCAGAGTGTGAATATTGAGCAAATTGTTAACTTTCCTTGTCTGTGCTGTTATACAGCAGGTTGTCTCTGGCACTGTGCTACTAATAAAGGCAAACTCCCTAAGTGTATAAAAAATCATGTCTGGTTTTCTTAAAACATGACAGACCACACAGATCCTATTAGAGTATTTTGTAGTGTATCTTTTCCCTTCCTGATTACATGTTAATAAAAGCGATTGAGATCTGATCACATTCGTTTATCACATGATATGAGGACTCACCAAACCTTCCAGGATGCCCTTCATGAAGACAAACAGGTGACCCATGGACACACACAAGGATTTTGAAAACTTCAACGTTAATTGAAATTTTAACAGTCACTGTCAGTGTATAAGCTAACAACATTTACCCCAGAAATTATTGCACTCAAGAATTAAGTCAGATCAACAATGCAATAAAATGGAAGCAGAAATCTTCTGAAGAAAACTTTTGTGATTTTAGTATTAGATTTTGTCCAGAGTCTGTCGGCTGGGACGCTGTATTGGTAGAGCTGAGTGCCCGTTGATAAACTCTGATAAACTGGATAAATATAATTACACATCATCAGTGTCATCCAGGAAAACGGTACACATCTAAAATCAGAAACACCTACAGGGAGTCCTTATGCGGTGGCTAGAATGGGCACAAAAAGGTACTGCTATAGTATAGGGTGGTTTGGTGGCTCTGTGAATAGGAATCTATCCTAGCGCTCGAAAGGTTGTTGGTTTGAATCCCATGAATGCCAGGAGTGATGCTATTCTGTTGTGCCCATGAATAAGATCCTTAGGCTGCAATTGCTTTGTCCTGGGCATGATGTTAATCTACATCCAGCCCTATAAGGAGGTCCTCCAACTTACAGGGAAATATGGGGGTTGGTGGCAGGACTTTCACTCCAGCCACTAGAAAACACTGACACTGGTCCATTTGGATCTGTGTGGGGCTGAGGTATGACCTACCACTGTGCTGCATTCAGGTTCTCATCTCTGAGGTGGTGCATTGTGTGGTGGGTGTGGCAACACACTGTTCAGTGCCTGCTACTTGCCTTACCTCAATGGTATAGGCAATGGAGAAGAGTTTAATGGAGAAATCAGAAAATGTTCAGAAAAGCAAAAAGCAAAACGGAAAACTGTAAAGAAACACTACGAATATTGAGAGGGGCTTAATTAAGCCACAAAAAATATTATTCCAATATCAGCAATCATTGATCATTGTCGACACACCACAGCAGACAGTGCAGAACAATGAGATGGCTGCACTGCATTTAACCCATACTGTATGTGACATGACATAGCAGGGGTGGCTAAATGAGCACCCAGGGAATAGTTGCTTGCTCAGGGTAACTCACTGGTCAGGGATTCAAACCAGCAATTGCTGAACGTGAAAGAATAAATAAATGATCAAACCCAAAACTCAATGGTCAATTGCAACCAACAGAAAGCCCAACGCTTCCTGAATGAAGTGGGGCAGTGTATAGTTCAGTGGGCTAAGACTCTGTGCCTGTGATCAGAAGCAGAACGGAAAAGGACTGTAAAGAAATATGAGGAATACTGAGAGGGGCATAATTAATCCATTTAAATAAATTAAGGAGTCACAGTAAAATATTATTTCAATTGTCTTGAAGTTAAGCATATGAATCTATTAGGATTAAAACAAAACAAATGTGAACTCAGCCTTCTGCTGAATATGCTGCAGTGATAAGAGGCAGCAGAACATGATCTGTATACAGTATATGCATGTAAGAGAGTTATACTGGAGGCAAGAGAAAGGAGAATACTTGTAAACTTACAAAATCACAGTTCAGGAAAGCAAAAAAGAAAAACTGTATGAAGTAATATTATTAACATTTTTGAGAGGGACATAATCAAGTGATTTAATTCCATTAACATGGAGTCACAGAGAAAAAATGCTGGGTGCCCTTTATTAAACTCGCTGTAGTAATGAGACACAGTGGGATGTGATCTGTATATCCAAGTAAACCAGTCACTCACCTCTTAGTCCTTAATCATGGCAGAGGGAGAAAATAAGAGAAACACATGGCAAGTTAAAAATCAGAACTCAGTGACAGAAAAAAGAACAAGCAGGTTCAGAATGAAAATCTCTAATGTTATTAAGGAAAAGGTGTGATTGGTAAAATCACGGTTGTATACATTACACAAACAACGCTGATTTTAAAAAAAGGAGTAATTTGCCACATCGTTCATTTAAAAGTTACATTTTCCGAAAGTATAAAAAACCTAATGTGATTGTTTTTGCGTTTTAGTAAATAAAATGTTGTAAAATATTTTCCAGTATACTTTTTTTGTTCTCAAAAAGACTGTCAATCACCAGGTTACTGAGATTAAAATACATCTTGTAAGCTGATTCACTGGTATCTTTACAACCTCCTCAGTGCTGGATGGTGATTTTTAAAAAGGTGGGAGCACAGTGTGGACAGCTGGCAGTATGACCTATAAATGTCTTTATATTTCTTTATTTTAGTAGGTCTGCTCCTTATATATTAATTCTGCTCTCATTCATCAGACTTATTTAGCATGAAGTCAACAACATAAGCTGCAGTATCTGCTGAGCTTCAAAGCTTCTAACTCAGCTTAAACACACATAGACAGCAAGCTGACTAGCAAACTACTCTACTAAAAATCACTTGGCAAAGAACCTTGATACCAGTTCCAACCAACTTTGGGGTGAAGCGCTTAACTCAAAATAGCATTAACAGTTCACTGAATAAACCGAAAGTACATAATGAGTAAATATTAATAGTAAGTTGAGCATTTTAAATGTACATGTTGGAAAATATTGTGACGCAGTGGGACCGGTCAGTGGAGACTTCGTTATTTGCATCAGCCTACCGGCATGTCTGATGCTGCGCCGTTACCTGTGAAGTAGCCAGTAAAATACTCTGTGTTTTTATGTATTTACACTGTAAATAGTAATTTTTGTAATGGTTTGCAGTAAATGCTGTAATGTAATGTCTTTACCATGCTGTGCACCTGGTTTCATTCAGTGGCTACCCAGAGTGTGAATATTGAGCAAACTGTTAACTTTCCTTGTCTGTGCTGTTATACAGTAGGTTATCTCTGGCACTGTGCTACTAATAAAGGCAAACTCCCTAAGTGTATAAAAAATCATGTCTGGTTTTCTTAAAACATGACAGACCACACAGATCCTATTAGTGCATTTTGTAGTGTATCTTTTCCCTTCCAGATTACATGTTAATAAAAGCGATTGAGATCTGATCACATTAGTTTATCACATGATATCAGGACTCACCAAACATCCCAGGACGCCCTTCATGAAGACAAACAGGTGACCCATGGAAACACACAAGGATTTTGGAAAACTTCAACGTTAATTGAAATTTTAACAGTCACTGTCAGTGTATAAGCTAACAACATTTACCCCAGAAATTATTGCACTCAAGAATTAAGTCAGATCAACAATGCAATAAAATGGAAGCAGAAATCTTCTGAAGAAAACTTCTCACTTTTGTGATTTTAGTATTAGATTTTGTCTAGAGTCTGTCTGCTGGGACGCTGTATTGGTAGAGCTGAGTGCCCGTTGATAAACTCTGATAAACCTGATAAATATAATTACACATCATCAGTATCATCCAGGAAAACGGTACACATCTAAAATCAGGAACACCTACAGGGAGTCCTTATGCGGTGGCTAGAATGGGCACAAAAAGGTACTGCTATAGTATAGGGTGGTTTGGTGGCTCTGTGAATAGGAATCTATCCTAGCGCTCGAAAGGTTGTTGGTTTGAATCCCATGAATGCCAGGAATGAAACTATTCTGTTGTGCCCATGAATAAGATCCTTAGGCTGCAATTGCTTTCTCCTGGGCATGATGTTAATCTACATCCAGCCCTATAAGCAGGTCCTCCAACTTACAGGGAAATATGGGGGTTGGTGGCAGGATTTTCACTCCAGCCACTAGAAAACACTGACACTGGTCCATTTGGATCTGTGTGGGGCTGAGGTATGACCTGCCACTGGGCTGCACTTAGGTTCTCATCTCTGAGGTGGTTCATTGTGTGGTGGGTGTGGCAACACACTGTTCAGTGCCTGCTACTTGCCTTACCTCAATGTTATAGGCAATGGAGAAGAGTTTAATGGGGAAAACAGAAAATGTTCAGAAAAGCAAAACGGAAAACTGTAAAGAAACATTAGAAATATTGAGAGAGGCCGATTTAAGCCACAAAAACATACTATTTCAGTGTCTTAAAGTTAAGCATATGATTTTATTAGAGTTAAGGCATCTGTCACGATCCGTGATAACGGGTGAGGCGAACGGGCAGGCGAGCAGACAGGCGAATTACGGGGTAAACTTGTATTTTTAATAAGGGAATCGGGGGAACGGAGAGCAGGAAACATCTGACGCGAACTAACATCAATGACAGACAATGGACTCAGGTAAGACATGGACTGAAATACACAAGACTGATCAAAGTAACTAGACACAGCTGGATACAATCGGGGAAGAACACGTGGGTAATCAGGGGGGCGTGGCACATATGAGGAGCGGACGAGCTGGGCATGACACCATCAGTGTTGACACACCACAGCAGACAGTGCAGAAGACTGAGATGTATCCTCTGCATTTAGCCCATATGTGACATAACATAGCAGGGGTGGCTACATCAGCACCCAGGGAACTGTAGCTTGCTCAGGGTAACTCACTGATCAGGGATTCAAACCAGCAATCTTTCAATTACAAGTGCACTTCCCTAACCATTAGGCCACCACTGCCCTATTGCTACAACTAAAAACAGAACAAATGGGAACTCAGCCTTCTACTGACTGAGTGCCCTTTATTTAACTCGCTATTGCAATGAGACACAGTGGGATGTGATCTGTATATCCAGGTAAACCAGTCACTCACCTCTTTCTCCTTAATGATGGCAGAGGGAGAAAAGAAGACAAACACATGGCAAGTTAAAAATCAGAACTCAGTGACAGAAAAAAGAACAAGCAGGTTCAGAATAAAAATCTCTAATGTTATTAAAGAAAAGTAAGAAAGAGGGAGACTGGGTCCCTTTTATTCAATTCGCTGTAGCAATGAGACACAGTGGGATGTGATCTGTATATCCAGGTAAACCAGTCACTCACCAATTTGTCCTTAATGATGGCAGAGGGAGAAAATAAGACAAACACATGGCAAGTTAAAAATCAGAACTCAGTGACAGAAAAAAGAACAAGCAGGTTCAGATTGAAAATCTCTAATGTTATTAAGAAAAAGGTGTGATTGGAAAAATCATGGTTATATACATTACACAAACAACCCTGATTTTAAAAAAAAGGAGTACTTTGCCACATGATTCATTTAAAAGCTACATTTTCCGAAAGTATAAAAAACCTAATGTGATTATTTTTGCGTTTTAGCAAATAAAATGTTGTAAAATATTTTCCAGTATACATTTTTTTGTTCTCAAAAAGACTGTCAATCACCAGGTTACTGAGATTAAAATACATCTTGTAAGCTGATTCACTGGTATCTTTACAGCCTCCTCAGTGCTGGATGGTGATTTTTAAAAAGGTGGGAGCACAGTGTGGACAGCTGGCAGTATGACCTATAAATGTCTTTTGATTTCTTTATTTTAGTAGGTCTGCTCCTTATATATTAATTCTGCTCTCATTCATCAGAAGACTTATTTAGCATGAAGTCAACAACATAAGCTGCAGTATCTGCTGAGCTTCAAAGCTTCTAACTCAGCTTAAACACACATAGACAGCAAGCTGACTAGCAAACTACTCTACTAAAAATCACTTGGCAAAGAACCTTGATACCAGTTCCAACCAACTTTGGGGTGAAGCGCTTAACTCAAAATAGCCTTAACAGTTCACTGAATAAACCGAAAGTACATAATGAGTAAATATAAATAGTAAGTTGAGCATTTTAAATGTACATGTTGGAAAATATTGTGACGCAGTGGGACCGGTCAGTGGAGACTTCGTTATTTGCATCAGCCTACCGGCATGTCTGATGCTGCGCCGTTACCTGTGAAGTAGCCAGTATAATACTCTGTGTTTTCATGTATTTACACTGTAAATAGTAATTTTTGTAATGGGTTGCAGTAAATGCTGTAATGTAATGTCTTTACCATGCTGTGCACCTGGTTTCATTCAGTGGCTACCCAGAGTGTGAATATTGAGCAAATTGTTAACTTTCCTTGTCTGTGCTGTGAAGGGGGGCTAGGCCGCGTGCTAACCTCTGTCACACTGAGAATGGGGAACTAACTGGAACTGGAACATAGGCAGGACAAAAAGGGGGGCTCCGGCCCTCCTCGAAGTGCAAGTAAATTTAGAAAAGCAGAAGGTACATTGACAGGGTCGCGGTAACATTAAGCTTACGCTTGACGTGCGGGGACATAACAAGGGAGGGGGTCGCTGACACTGCTAAATTGCAACATAACAAGACAAGGTAAAAGGGAACGGGTGTGGGGACTAACGCCAGCAATTTCAAAACAACACTTGTATGTTACGTCAACTGGAAAAATACCAACAAGAACAGTAGACGCCCTAAACGGGGTATAAAAACCAGACCCTGACAAGAGATATTGAGCTACTCTTGGTATGTACTGTTTTGTGCATCTAAGTGTGCTCCCGGATTGCAATCTGTGACGTCATTAAAAAGAGCTGACTTGCAACCAACCTTCGCCTCAGACTGCATCCTTCCCTCATCAACGGACTCGGTGGAGTCTAACTCCAACAATTTGGGGGCTCGTCCGGGATGAGGAGGAGGTTGTGCTAATTGGAACCAGAGACGAGGTCTTGCGGACGCGGACAGCCACGGGGCCCAGAGAAAAAGGTAGGCAGAGCCTGTTTTATCAAACTCTGCATATTGGCTATTCCTAAAAAGTGGCTGGAAGTGTCTCAGGATCTGTCAACCAATATTGGGGCGAGGGTTTGTTGGGGGTGTAGCTCTGAAGGGTCTGGGACCCTTGAGAATAGTATTGTTGTTGAAGGGTCTGGGACCCGTGAGGAAAGCGCTGTGATAGAAGGTCTGGGACCTAGGAGCCTTCGCAGGGGGTCAGGGACCCTGTAAAACAGAGGGCTCTCAGATGTGACGGTGGGTCAGGGACCCCGCACAGAACCTATTGGCAAGGGTCTGGGACCCGTCCGTGGATTGGCACCCCACCTACTGCTGGCAGGTAGTAGGACAGCTGGGCCTGAGCAGCCCGGGGATATAGGACCCCCAAGCAGCTCGTTTGGCTGGAGGAGTCAGGTTCATCCTCCCGAAAAAGGATCATTGTAGGAGGTATAGAATCCTCGAAACTACCCGTGTAAATAAAGTGTATTTAGTGCGAGTTGGTGACTGGGGGTTGGTGGGGAACTGGTGTGAGATAAGGTGTACATAGAGCCATTTATTCTTTGCATTTACAATTGATTACTTACTGTTTACTGTTGTCCGTGGCTTGATAATTGTGTGTGTGTTTATGTTTTGGTGGTGTTTATTGGTGGGGCACTCAGTGACAGCGAAAAGGTGTACTAAGTGTGGGGGGGTGAATCCACATCCTGAGGCGCAAGGGATATTAGATCAGGAAAAGCGTAGGTCGGATAAGGTAAAACATGGAGCACGAATTTGATAGAGAATTGGATGACGGAGGCTGGGGTCCACCAGTGCGCGGGCGGTGGAAGCCTCTGTCTGAACAAATGCAGTTGCTAAAAATAGCAGTGGGTAAAGCAGCACAGGAAAAGGGCCGAGAGAGAGAGACGGCAGATGCGTGGAAGCGTATGGGTATTGCAGTGAAAAGTGCTGGATACAAACCAGAGGAGAGGCAATCATTAGGAGCACTTTTATGGCGTAAGGAAAGGGAGCATAGAGGCCTGAAAGATGAGGCAGGACGTGAGCTAGAGAAAGCAAGGGGGTTGCAACAGGGAAAGTGGAGAAAAGAGGGAGAGAAACAGGAGTAGGAGAGGCAAGTGTGGGCTCACCTAGCCATTTTCTGGCAAGGGATCGATCACCTGCATAGGGAAAGTGGAGATAACGATAACTGTGACCCAGTCCCAGAGGGGCAGGGAACTAGGAGAAGTGACAAACAACCCCCGGCGTACACCAGCCGTGGGGGTTTTCCCACCGCTCCCCCTGCGCACATGTGTCCAGTAATACATGTTACTGGTGGAACTGTTCAGGTTCAAACGCAGGGAGAAGGGAGCCTCCTAGAAGGGGATTGCTGTAGTGGGGAGGAAAAGGATTCAGATTGTGAAATCTCTAGGGAATCCGAGGGAGAGAGTAAGGGAACCCTGGAAAAGGTATAACTAAACCAGCGTTTCAGGAAAGGGTGATTAGAGAGCAAAAGGAGGAGGCGGCCCAGGGTAATCGGGGCAGCCTCACCCCTCTCCGCGAACGGAGCCGTCTCCAGAGAGGGGAAGTGGAGATTATCGGTGAATTGTCGGGGTATTGTGAGGAAGATGAGGATGAGAAAGTGTTGATTGATTTGGACGGGGAACAAGGCGAGGGGGTAGAGCCTGAGAGAAGGGAATCCTCAGGGAAACTGATTCTCAGGTCCCGCATACTACCGCGGCGACCTAACCTGAAGTCTAAGCAGTTTCCCCTATTAAGGGGGGCTTCAGGGGGCCCAGAGAGATACAAGCCGTTCTCCTTAGGAGACGTGCAGGCACTAGCAGACAAGATGCCCCCTCCTGCAGACGGGGGAGGTCACTGGATGGATAAATTAGACCAGCTGACGCAGGGAACAAAGTTGGCCTTGGGTGATTTCAGAGCAGTGGCTGCGAGGTGCCTCACTAAACATTCTCTGCAGGAAATAGAGGAAAGGGCAGGGACACTTACTCGCAGCGACGGTGTGATTCTAACAGACGTAGTGCTGGGCTTGGGGGAAGCCATGCGGGAGATGTTCCCCGCCCCAAGTGGGGCTAGCATGCCAAAATTTTCGTGGGACCCTAAAACACCCCCCAGAGAATATCTGGACAAATGTAAGGAGGATTGGACGCGGAGAACTGGGTGTCACCCGGGGCAGGCGGGGGTTCAGCAGGAGTGGTTCCGGCGAGCGGTCCTGGAAGGTGTCCCTGAGCAAGTGAAAGCAGCTATGTTAGCTAATCCTGACCTCCCAGGCGCTGAGTCCCCCGTGTGGGATAGACATGTGTTGCATCATCTTCAGAGAGCGAGGGACGAGGCCACAAAAGAGGAAGGAGGTCTGAAAGATTTACAGACACAGTTGTTGAAACTGCAGGTGGGAGAAGCGAGACAAAAAGCACAGACTTACAAAAAGAAAGGGCAGGGGAGACAGATGGTGGCAGGAGCACCACCACCCCAGTTCGGCCCATGGGTTGGACAAACCCCCAACTACAGTAATCAGGGTTGGGGTCCCCAGCAATGGGGAAGAGGCCGTGGGGGCCGAGGCCGGGGAGCCGGGAACTGGGGATGGGGCCGGGGTATGTCGCAGAGGTGGCCACCGCAGGGAGCTTGTTTCCGGTGTGGGGCTGTGGGTCATTGGGCCAGGGAGTGCGGAGCAGGACAGGCCCAAGGAGGACCCCCAGCAGGACAAGCGACTGCACCCAATCCACAGGCTGTTCCCGGAGGAGGGCAGTACCCCACCCTTACAGGATCCAAGGACTGGGAGTGGGGAGACCCCTCCCAGTGACGGTGCCCACGGGTGGCCCGGGACGCAGGGGGGGCAGACCCCATGCTGTCCCTAAAGGTCATGGACAAAGAACTGCCGTTCTTGGTGGATACAGGGGCCACATATTCGACTTTGAATGTGATGCCTAACCAACAACATCTTTCCACCACTACAGTGACCGTTGTGGGCTTCTCCGGGGAGGAGCAGAAACTGCCAGTGACTAAGCCTGTGAGAGTGCGGTTGGGGGGACAGACCTTTCTACACCCGTTTGTGGTCTCCGCTGCAGTGCCTGTGAACCTTCTGGGGCAGGACATGCTGGTGAAGCTGGGGGCTTCAATTCTGTGTAATGCTGAGGGTTTGGTTGTCACCCTCCCCGAAGGGACCCGCCTGCCATGTGACGGAGCGACAGGCGGCACCGGGCAGTGGCTGATGCAACCTGTGTCACAACATCCGGTGGCTGACATCTACTGGGGCCTCCTGCAGCCTAGCCCGGCGGGTATCCTGGCGGTGTACTCCGCGTGGCGCTCCTGGATCTCCCTCCTGGAACCCTACGTTCCTCCGCCCGACCCCCCACATGTGACACTGTTTTATGACCGAAATTCCACAGAATGGTATGGGGACCTGTTTTCTGAGCAACTGGAAGGCCACGAGTGGCAAGTTGCTTCCCAAAACATTTATGTAGGTCCCGAGGGGGTGGCCTCAGCAGTCCACCTGTCTCCTGAGCAACTGCCCTGGTACAGGATGGGAGAGGAGGCGGTGCCACACGTCTCTCTCGCCCTACATCCTAAGCATCAGGCTAAAGATTTAGGCCCAATGGTGAAAAGAGCCACTTCAGCTACGGACTGGGTTCTCACTCAGATCCCTCAAATCTCGTACTCCCCCTCCTGCAGTTCCTACTGTATTCAAACTAAGGTGACAGACACAGCCAGGTTACAGCATGAACAATTGTCTAGGGACCATGGTAGGGAAAAGAGGGATCATCCCGGTGCAGCAGCACTACTGGCTTCTCTGCCAAACTCACTGTGGTCCACCAGCCCCACTGATGTTGGTTTGGTGGACTGCACGCCCGTCGACTTCCTACTGCACCCCAGTGCTGGACCCCTCTGGGTCAAGCAATATCAACACAAACCAGCTGCAGAGGAAGGGATAGCAGAGACTGTAGCCGGTCTCTTACGGGCGGGTGTATTAGAAGGGTCCACCTCGTGGAATACTCCTATACTCCCAGTAGAGAAGGCAGGAACAGGCAAGTATCGTATGGCGCACGACTTGCGCGCTATCAATGAGCTGCTGCTGACTCCCACTGTTCCGGTTCCTAATCCCTACGTCGCTCTCACCAATCTTACGCCGTCCCAAACATGGTTCACTTGCATTGATCTGGCTAATGCTTTCTTTTCTTTACCACTAGCACCCCACTGCAGGGACGTATTCTCGTTCACGTACAGGGGATGCCAGTTCAGGTACACGCGACTCCCACAGGGATTTGCTCTGTCTCCTGGGATTTTCAACCAGGTGTTGAAGCAGTCGTTGCAGGGCTGCCATCTCCCGGATGGGGTCACCCTCGTCCAGTACGTCGATGACTTGCTTATCGCGGCCCCGACAGCGGAGGCGGCACTCGAGGCAACGCGGTCAGTGCTCCTCTGGCTGGCAGAAAAAGGATTTAAGGTCAGTAAGGATAAGATACAGGTGGCCCGGACGGTGGTGTCCTTCCTGGGGAGGGTCCTGTCAGGTAAGGGAACAGGGCTCTCTCCGGCCCATCGGTCAGCCATCCTGAGTCACCCTAAACCAATTATTGTGAAGGACATGTTGTCCTTTTTGGGACTGACCGGATACAGCCGAACTTACATTGCAGATTACACAGGTCTGACGCAACCACTGAGGGCTCTGGTGCGGCCACATGGCCTGCGGAGCCTCAGCGCCACTCTGACGTGGGATCAACCTGCAGAGGAGGCTTTCATCACCCTCAAGCAGAGGTTGGCCCAAGCAGCTGATTTGGCGTTACCTGATTATTCTCTCCCGTTTCATTTAGATGTTTCTGAAACTGGAGACGTCGTGAACGCCGTCTTGTTTCAGAAAAAGGGGGGAGAGAGGAAGGTATTGATGTATATTAGCACCAAACTCGACACCACAGAACAGCGACATCCGTCATGCACCAGACATGTGGCAGGAGTGGCAAAAGCCGTGCAGAAAACAGCACACATTGTGATGGGCCATGCCCTACACATCCTGACCACGCACAGTGTGGTGGCCTATGTGAACTCACAAACGTTCACAATGACGTCTCTAAGACAGCAGAGGCTCAGCAAAATTTTAGAGGCGCCACATTTAACTTTTGTCCATGAGGGCATCAACATGGCTGATCGAATGGGGGGAGGGGCACCCCACGAATGTGAGGCCAGGGTTAGGAAAGAGGAAAAGGTCAGGGAGGACCTAGCAGCCGAACAGATAGAAGGTACGGAGGAGTGGTTTACTGATGGATGTTGTTTTCGAACAGAGAGTGGAAGTTTGCAAGCAGGGTTTGCAGTGGTAGCGAGAGAAGGCCTGGGATTCAGGACACTGAAAGCAGAGAGACTGGAGGGGGCCCAATCGGAGATCAGGGCAGTCATTGAAGCTTTAAAATTGGCCGAAGGTAAAGCAGTCACCCTCTATTCAGACTCAGCGTATGCGGTGGGGGCTGTGCATGTGGAACTCAGCCAGTGGCTGAGGGCTGGGTTCTTAACGGCAGGAAACAAACCGATTAAGCATGAGGCAGATATGAGAGAGTTAGCAGAGGCATTGATGCTTCCGGAGAAAATAGCTGTGGTAAAGTGCAAAGGACATGAGGGGTCAGGGACAGTGATAGCACAAGGCAATCAAGCTGCAGATGCGGAAGCAAAAGTGGCAGCGGGGTATGAGGTAAGCAGACAGATGGTTACAGTAGAAGAGGAACTGGAGGGACAGGGCAGGCTGACCTCAAGCAGGATCCGAGTCATGCAGGCCCAAGCCTCCCCAGAGGAGAAGAACATGTGGGCAGAAAAGGGGGGCATAGAAACAGAGGGCCTGTGGTGTAATAGGGAGGGGAAGCCAGCCCTCCCTATGGGAATTAGGCAACAGGTCATAGAGGAGGCACACGGTGTGGGGCATGTGGGGACAGGACAGATGCTTCACAATTTGAGAGCATGGTGGCATCCGTTCCTGAAGGATATGGTAAAGGAGTTTGTGAGAAGCTGTGAGATCTGTGCGCTGCACAACCCAAGACCCACGGTAAAACCAGAAAAGGGTCAGCTTCCAGCATGTCATAGGACTGGAGAGGAAATAGTCCTAGACTACACCGACATGATAATACCGGTGCGTGGGATGCGATATGTGCTGATGTGTGTGGATGCATTCTCAGGGTGGCCAGAAGCCTGGCCCACTAGGAGAGAAGACGGGGCCTCGGTGGTGAAGTTCCTAGTAAACCATTATATACCCAAGCATGGGTTCCCCGAGAGGGTGAGGTCAGACAATGGTTCACATTTCAAAAGCGAGGATCTGCAGAAGGCAGAAAGGGCGTTGGGACTTAAACATGCGTTCGGGACAGTGTATCATCCTCAGTCCCAGGGGAAGGTGGAACGCATGAACCAGACGGTCAAACAAAAATTGGCAAAAATCTGTGCACAGACTAAATTGAATTGGGTTGAGGCATTACCCCTGGCACTAATGTCAATCAGGTGCTTCATAAATCGGGGAACCGGGTTCACTCCGTTCGAGTTGCAGACAGGACGACAATTCCCAGGGCCCTACGGAGGACTCGAGGGGAAACCAGAACAAGGAGGGGTAAGCACGGCCAAAGCATATTATGAGGAGTTACAAGTGCTGGTGAAAGATTTCTCCAAGCAGGTCCAGGAAACGAGACCAGGGGCCCAGCCAGCCAAGCCACATACAGCGGAGTGGGTCCTTCTGAAGGTCATCAAAAGGAAGTGGTCAGAGCCCAGGTGGACCGGCCCCTTCCAAGTCACGGAACGGACGTCTCACGCAGTGCGGCTGAAAGGCAAAGGTGAAACCTGGTACCATTGGAGCCAGTGCGCAGCGGTAGCAGAGCCCAGCAGATCACTCGCCGAGATCCAGGAGGACCTCGCCGACAGCGCAAAGCAACCCGGTTCGGCTGAACCGGCAGTAACTCAGGTCCCAGCAGTAGGGGCAGAATAATCCCCTGACCTGAGGCAACCAGCAGGGTAGTCCACCCCTGACTGAAAGAAGACGACTACACCTCATCCACCAGAGAAAGATCGGGACCAGGATGACGATGATCAAGATAAAAAGGGGGACTGCGGGGGGAAAACAAGTAATGTGTATGACGTATAACGTGACTAACATGCCGATGGTGAAAATGTACGGTTCTGTCACCAAGGCGCTAGAAGGTCTCCACACCCTCTCTTACACCCTACATGAGCAGTCTGGCATAGGGAACCTTTGGGACGACTGGATAGCCTCCAAGTTTGGGCAGTGTAAGGGGCTAATTGCTTTGATACTAATATCGAGTGCTACATGCACTGGTCACTTGTGGCTGTTGTTGTATTCCCTGCCTATGTGCTCTTGCAATTCGGCTGATCACATCCACTATAGGGAACAAGGACAGGGACTCCCACACGTACATGTTAACAGTGCCCCTCCTTGCGACCGCAGAGGAAGGAGGGCCGGTGGAGGTACCATTGCCTGTTTAGAGTGTCCTCCTTGATAGGTGATCTCCTTGCGGAGATCAAAAGGGGGATACCGCAAAATTTCGCACAAAGCCATCCAATCATTAGAACCTGTAGTGATCTCCTTGCGGAGATCAAAAGGGGGATACCGCAAATTTTCGCGCAAAGCAATGTAATCATTAAAACCAGTAATGATCTCTTAGTAGAGATCAAAAGGGGGAATTGAAGGGGGGCTAGGCCGCGTGCTAACCTCTGTCACACTGAGAATGGGGAACTAACTGGAACTGGAACATAGGCAGGACAAAAAGGGGGGCTCCGGCCCTCCTCGAAGTGCAAGTAAATTTAGAAAAGCAGAAGGTACATTGACAGGGTCGCGGTAACATTAAGCTTACGCTTGACGTGCGGGGACATAACAAGGGAGGGGGTCGCTGACACTGCTAAATTGCAACATAACAAGACAAGGTAAAAGGGAACGGGTGTGGGGACTAACGCCAGCAATTTCAAAACAACACTTGTATGTTACGTCAACTGGAAAAATACCAACAAGAACAGTAGACGCCCTAAACGGGGTATAAAAACCAGACCCTGACAAGAGATATTGAGCTACTCTTGGTATGTACTGTTTTGTGCATCTAAGTGTGCTCCCGGATTGCAATCTGTGACGTCATTAAAAAGAGCTGACTTGCAACCAACCTTCGCCTCAGACTGCATCCTTCCCTCATCAACGGACTCGGTGGAGTCTAACTCCAACAGCTGTTATACAGTAGGTTTTCTCTGGCACTGTGCTACTAATAAAGGCAAACTCCACAAGTGTATAAAAAATCATGTCTGGTTTTCTTAAAACATGACAGACCACACAGATCCTATTAGAGTATTTTGTAGTGTATCTTTTCCCTTCCTGATTACATGTTAATAAAAGCGATTGAGATCTGATCACATTCGTTTATCACATGATATGAGGACTCACCAAACATCCCAGGATGCCCTTCATGAAGACAAACGGGTGACCCATGGAAACACACAAGGATTTTGGAAAAATTCAACGTTAATTGAAATTTTAACAGTCACTGTCAGTGTATAAGCTAACAACATTTACCCCAGAAATTATTGCACTCAAGAATTAAGTCAGATCAACAATGCAATAAAATGGAAGCAGAAATTTTCTGAAGAAAACTTTTGTGATTTTAGTATTAGATTTTGTCTAGAGTCTGTCTGCTGGGACGCTGCATTGGTAGAGCTGAGTGCCCGTTGATAAACTCTGATAAACTGGACAAATATAATTACACATCATTAGTGTCATTCAGGAAAACGGTACACATCTAAAATCAGGAACACCTACAGGGAGTCCTTATGCGGTGGCTATAATGGGTACAAAAATGTACTGCTATAGTATAGGGTGGTTTGGTGGCTCTGCAGATAGGAATCTATCCTAGCGCTCGAAAGGTTGTTGGTTTGAATTCCATGAATGTCAGGAGTGATACTATTCTGTTGTGCCCATGAATAAGATCCTTAGGCTGCAATTGCTTTCTCCAGGGCATGATGTTAATCTACATCCAGCCCTATAAGGAGGTCCTCCAACTTACAGGGAAATATGGGGGTTGGTGGCAGGACTTTCACTCCAGCCACTAGAAAACACTGACACTGGTCCATTTGGATCTGTGTGGGGCTGAGGTATGACCTACCACTGTGCTGCATTCAGGTTCTCATCTCTGAGGTGGTTCATTGTGTGGTGGGTGTGGCAACACACTGTTCAGTGCCTGCTACTTGCCTTATCTCAATGGTATATGCAATGGAGAACAGTTTAATGGCGAAAAAAGAAAATGTTCAGAAAAGCAAAACGGAAAACTGTAAAGAAATATTAGGAATATTGAGAGAGGCTGAATTAAGCCACACAAAAATACTATTTCAATGTCTTAAAGTAAAGCATATGAGTTTATTAGAGTTAAGCCATCAGTGTGGACATACCACAGCAGACAGTGCAGAACAATGAGATGGCTGCACTGCATTTAACCCATACTGTATGTGACATGACATAGCAGGGGTGGCTAAATGAGCACCCAGGGAACAGTAGCTTGCTCAGGGTAACTCACTGATCAGGGATTCAAACCAGCAATCTTTCAATTACAAGTGCACTTCCCTAACCATTAGGCCACCACTGCCCTATTGCTACAACTAAAACAGAATAAAAGGGAAATCAGCCTTCTACTGATTGAGTGCCCTTCATTCAACTTGCTGTAGCAATGAGACACAGTTGGATGTGATCTGTATATCCAGGTAAACCAGTCACTCACCTACTATAGCTGAAACATGACATAGTGAAAAAAGAAGAGAAACACATGGCAAGTTAAAAATCAGAACTCAGTGACAGAAAAAAGAACAAGCAGGTTCAGAATGAAAATCTCTAATGTTATTAAAGAAAAGGTGTGATTGGAAAAACCATGGTTATATACATTACACAAACAACCCTGATTTTAAAAAAAGGAGTAATTTGCCACATCATTCATTTAAAATCTACATTTTCCGAAAGTATAAAAAAAACCTAATGTGATTGTTTGCGTTTTAGTAAATAAAATGTTGTAAAATATTTTCCAGTATACTTATTTTGTTCTCAAAAAGACTGCCAATCACCAGGTTACTGAGATTAAAATACATCTTGTAAGCTGATTCGCTGGTATCTTTACAACCTCCTCAGTGCTGGATGGTGATTTTTAAAAAGGTGGGAGCACAGTGTGGACAGCTGGCAGTATGACCTATAAATGTCTTTTTATTTCTTTATTTTAGTAGGTCTGCTCCTTATATATTAATTCTGCTCTCATTCATCAGACTTATTTAGCATGAAGTCAACAACATAAGCTGCAGTATCTGCTGAGCTTCAAAGCTTCTAACTCAGCTTAAACACACATAGACAGCAAGCTGACTAGCAAACTACTCTACTAAAAATCACTTGGCAATGAACCTTGATGCCAGTTCCAACCAACTTTGGGGTGAAGCGCTTAACTCAAAATAGCCTTAACAGTTCACTGAATAAACCGAAAGTACATAATGAGTAAATATAAATAGTAACTTGAGCATTTTAAATGTACATGTTTGAAAATATTGTGACGCAGTGGGACCGGTCAGTGGAGACTTCGTTATTTGCATCAGCCTACCGGCATGTCTGATGCTGCGCCGTTACCTGTGAAGTAGCCAGTATAATACTCTGTGTTTTCATGTATTTACACTGTAAATAGTAATTGTTGTAATGGTTTGCAGTAAATGCTGTAATGTAATGTCTTTACCATGCTGTGCACCTGGTTTCATTCAGTGGCTACCCAGAGTGTGAATATAGAGCAAATTGTTAACTTTCCTTGTCTGTGCTATTAAACAGTAGGTTGTCTCTGGCACTGTGCTACTAATAAAGGCAAACTCCATAAGTGTATAAAAAATCATGTCTGGTTTTCTTAAAACATGACAGACCACACAGATCCTATTAGAGTATTTTGTAGTGTATCTTTTCCCTTCCTGATTACATGTTAATAAAAGCGATTGAGATCTGATCACATTCGTTTATCACATGATATGAGGACTCACCAAACATCCCAGGATGCCCTTCATGAAGACAAACAGGTGACCCATGGAAACACACAAGGATTTTGGAAAAATTCAACGTTAATTGAAATTTTAACAGTCACTGTCAGTGTATAAGCTAACAACATTTACCCCAGAAATTATTGCACTCAAGAATTAAGTCAGATCAACAATGCAATAAAATGGAAGCAGAAATCTTATGAAGAAAACTTCTCACTTTTGTGATTTTAGTATTAGATTTTGTCTAGAGTCTGTCTGCTGGGACGCTGTATTGGTAGAGCTGAGTGCCCGTTGATAAACTCTGATAAACTGGATAAATATAATTACACATCATCAGTGTCATCCAGGAAAACGATACACATCTAAAATCAGAAACACCTACAGGGAGTCCTTATGCGGTGGCTATAATGGGTACAAAAATGTACTGCTATAGTATAGGGTGGTTTGGTGGCTCTGCAGATAGGAATCTATCCTAGCACTCGAAAGGTTGTTGGTTTGAATCCCATGAATGTCAGGAGTGATACTATTCTGTTGTGCCCATGAATAAGATCCTTAGGCTGTAATTGCTTTGTCCTGGGCATGATGTTAATCTACATCCAGCCCTATAAGGAGTTCCTCCAACTTACAGGGAAATATGGGGGTTGGTGGCAGGATTTTCATTCCAGCCACTATAAAACACTGACACTGGTCCATTTGGATCTGTGTGGGGCTGAGGTATGACCTGCCACTGGGTTGCACTTAGGTTCTCATCTCTGAGGTGGTGTATTGTGTGGTGGGTGTGGCAACACACTGTTCAGTGCCTGCTACTTGCCTTACATCAATGTTATAGGCAATGGAGAAGAGTTTAATGGCGAAAACAGAAAATGTTCAGAAAAGCAAAACGGAAAACTGTAAAGAAACATTAGGAATATTGAGAGAGGCTTAATTAAGCCACAAAAAATATTATTCCAATGTCAGCAATCATTGATCATTGTCGACACACCACAGCAGACAGTGCAGAACAATGAGATGGCTGCACTGCATTTAACCCATACTGTATGTGACATGACATAGCAGGGGTGGCTAAATGAGCACCCAGGGAACAGTAGCTTGCTCAGGGTAACTCACTGGTCAGGGATTCAAACCAGCAATCTTTCAATTACAAGTGCACTTCCCTAACCATTAGGCCACCATTGCCCTATTGCTACAACTAAAACAGAATAAAAGGGAACTTAGCCTTCCACTGATTGAGTGCCCTTTATTTAACTCGCTATAGCAATGAGACACAGTGGGATGTGATCTGTATATCCAGGTAAACCAGTCACTCACCTCCTATAGCTGAAACATGACATAGAGAAAAAAGATGAGAAACACATGGCAAGTTAAAACTCAGAACTCAGTGACAGAAAAAAGAACAAGCAGGTTCAGAATGAAAATCTCTAATGTTATTAAAGAAAAAGTAAGAAGGAGGGAGACTGGGTCCCTTTTATTCAATTCGTTGTAGCAATGAGACACAGTGGGATATGATCTGTATATCCAGGTAAACTAGTCACTCACCTTTATCTCCTTAATCATGGCAGAGGGAAAATGAAGAGAAACACATGGCAAGTTAAAACTCAGAACTCAGTGACACAAAAAAAGAACAAGCAGGTTCAGAATGAAAATTTCTAATGTTATTAAGGAAAAGGTGTGATTGGAAAAATCATGGTTATATACATTACACAAACAACCCTGATTTTGAAAAAGGAGTACTTTTCCACATGATTCATTTAAAAGCTACATTTTCTGAAATAACAAAAAAACCTAATGTGATTGTTTGTGATTTAGTAAATAGAATGTTGTAAAATATTTTCCAGTATACTGTTTTTTGTTCTCAAAAAGACTGTCAATCACCAGGTTACTGAGATTAAAATACATCTTGTAAGCTGATTCGCTGGTATCTTTACAGCCTCCTCAGTGCTGGATGGTGATTTTTAAAAAGGTGGGAGCACAGTGTGGACAGCTGGCAGTATGACCTATAAATGTCTTTTTATTTCTTTATTTTAGTAGGTCTGCTCCTTATATATTAATTCTGCTCTCATTCATCAGACTTATTTAGCATGAAGTCAACAACATAAGCTGCAGTATCTGCTGAGCTTCAAGGCTTCTAACTCAGCTTAAACACACATAGACAGCAAGCTGAATAGCAAACTAGTCTACTAAAAATCACTCGGCAAAGAACCTTGATACCAGTTCCAACCAACTTTGGGGTGAAGCGCTTAACTCAAAATAGCATTAACAGTTCACTGAACAAACCAAAAGCACATAAAGAGTAAACATAAATAGTAACTTGAGTATTTTAAATGTACATGTTGGAAAATATTGTGACACAGTCAGGCTGGTCAGTAGATTCTTAATTATTTGCATAGGCCTGCTGGCATGTCGTCTGCTGCACCATTAGCTATATA